>NC_080778.1:9393939-9696969 GCF_020826845.1 Diceros bicornis minor | reverse complement strand
TCTCTTCATAGAATTTTAGAGGGTGAAATAATTCATTTTTCAGAGGAAAGAATTAATGTATGATAAAAGCTAAAATAAGCAAGTGTAGAAATGAACAAAAACCACCCAAATAAGAAGCAAAAGCTACTTATTCAGAGCTTGCTGTAGTGAGGGAGTCAGCCACCATCACCTGTGTTTGGATCAGTTCCAGCTGCTCATCACATACATGGCTCGAATCCATGACTTCTGTTCTTCCTTGGCCATTAAACCCCAGAGCCAAAGGGTTTATGGCACTCCATGGGCTCACCTCATGATGAAACCTAAGAGCCGCCTCTCTGATTTCGAGTTCCTTCTATGACTCTAGAACCTAGGGATATGCTTTCCTGTTTTTGAGCTTGGCTCTCTATCCAACAATGATCCTATCCAGCATTGCCCTGTGTGAGGAGCCAGCGAGACCTGCTAAATCTGCCATATTGACCAGTGTCAGCTAATATTTATGATGTGCCTACTGTATGTCTACTGTGGCCAGGCACTGAGGATGAGAAATAACACGGCACAGGATTTCCCAGGAAACTTACAGTCCAGAAGGCCAGACAGTCAAATGAAACATTTATAATAAAATGCAAGAAGTTCCATGCTACAAGTATCATGGGGTTTTATAGAAGCACCAAGATGAAGGGCATCTGACTCAGGCTTTAGGGGAAGGGTGGGGATCAGCGAAGAAAATACATATTCTTCTAAACAAAGTATCTATTGGGAAAGAGGAATCTGAAAGGGCATTTTGCGGGGAAAACATTTTTAGCTTTATTTTATTTTCAAAATCTGTGTGTAGACCTGACAACCACAATCATACACATAAGTCCTTGCCTCCCTAGTTCCCACAGTCTAGGACTTTCACAAGCTTCGTGTTTCTTTCAGCACCAAAGATATTCGATGAATCATTTATTTGGCAAACATTATCCAAACAACTTTATTAAAGGAGCTTTCTAAAAGATGAATTTTACTGCTGGGATATATATTGCACCCTGTAAGACTTTGACTCATTGCCAACTGCCATCATAAATATTTGTTAACAGGCTGCTCCCAATGACTTTAGGCAGCTTTATTCTGTTGTTGTTTTTTAAACATTAAAAAAGTGTTTATTATCCGTATATTTTTGGTAGTATATGAAAATTATTATTTATATTGAAGATAAATAATTTGGGGCAATTTAAAAATAAGGTATCTGGAATGGAAGAAATATGTTGAACTATCCACTGAACCATAGGAGGTTTGAGGTGGACGTTACCTTGTTGAAAATCTAGTCCAATCTAGTTGAAACCAGGATTTCTCAACCTAACAGCATCCTTGGTCTCTACCCACTAGATGCCAGTAATACCCCACCCCCCCACAAGTCATGACAAAATGTCCCAAACATTGCTAAATGTCACCAGATGAGAACCACTGGTCCAAATCCTTTATTTCAGAGATGAGAAATAGAAGCTCAGAGAAGTAAGTGATGGGCCTTACGTTACACAGTAGTTAGGAGCAGACCCTGAAATAGCATCTCTGGTCTTCTGCTGCCTCTTCTTGGGTTCTTTTCACAGAAACTGCAACCAAACCTCCTGGCTAATATTAGTTAACCGCTCAGTCCTATTTGCATCAGAGCCCTGGGCTCAGACCCTCAAAATAATGCAGCTTCTATTGAAAAACTCAAGCTTGGCAAGCTCGTACTGTCTGAGTTGTCTCCCATTTAAGAACTAAGACTTTTGTGAAATTTCAATGATACTCATTGAGTTGATTCTAAGTAACCAAAATGTTCCTTCCAAGCCCACATTTTCCTTTTGAGAAAGTATCTGTTTCTCTTTCCGTTTCCTTTACTTGTGAAAAAGCAGATGCGGGGGGCCAGTCCTAGAGGGTTTTTCTATACTTGATCATTTTCCATGGGACTGGGGATTGGGTGACCGTATGCTTGCCAAACAGTAAATAAATCCGTAAGCAGCTTTTGTTCATTTGATAATTGGGTGTAATATATGCAAAGTTACAGTTCACTTCATAAAAACATCCGGTTGTATTGGAGATCTTTTCTTCTGGTTGGTACCTTCAGATGCCCAGGTGAAAAAACAGATAATTCACATTTTGACACCCTATGGTCCTGTAATTTGCCTCTTATTCTCCATGTTGACAAATAAGTCAAGGAGACAGCCAAAGGTGAGTGAAACTAGGCTCTAGAATGTTCTTCCTCAGGGATGGGACCACCGTGCACCAGCCCTTCCTGGTTGGCAAGTGGCTTGCTCACGTACAGGTTGCTCAGGGTCACTTGGCAGGCCTGCCTTGGATTCTAACTCAACAGGGCTGCTGTCATTGAGTCCAGCAGCTTGTGGTTGGAAAAGACCACCTGAGCCAGCAAAAGGCAGTGACATTCAAGCTCTACTCCAATTCATGTCAGTGTGCCAGTGACGAAATTCACAACTGTCCCTCAGCATAGCCGGGTGGCTGATTGACAGGGCAAATCCTCGCTGACAGCCAGCACCAGAGCCACCACAGGTGCTTCTTCTTGCCCCTGTTGAAATGGCCTGCAGCTCAGGAACGCTGCTGACGCCACCGGGGCTCAGCACCCTCACCTGCTTACGCGACGACTCGGCCAGTCTGGGAGAGGAACTGGGTTTCCGTAATGTGGGACATCTCATTGCACTAGATGATGAATTTTGTGCTGGCTTTGTGCAGAACCCAGAACTATCCATAGCCAAACTGAAGGCTGGGCTGGAAACAAAATCAGGCCAATGTTGCATGGTCAGGACATCTGGAGGCCCCACGGAGCACCAATCTCTTGCCTCTAAACTAGTACATCTTCCGTATTGTTCCTAGAATCGTGTTGTGATTAAGTCTGGGTACGCAAGTCCTATCTCCTGGTCGCTTTTCCTGTGCAGCACAATGTGATGGGGCAGTGTGGCACAGCAGAAAGACTGGGAGTCTGAAGATCTGGATTCCATTTATGCTCTGACGGTTTTTATGAGTTTGGGCAAGTAGCTCAGTAGCTGGGGAGCCCGTTTTCCTCACAAGTCTCTGGAATTGTGGTTTCCCACTGCTTTCTAGAGTTGCGCATGCAAGGTCGGGGAGCTGTGCGTTTCTTCCTAAGAATCTGGCCAACAGTTCAAGTCACTTAGTTTCCAAAACTCTGGTTAGCTCAGACAGTCACAGGTTCCCAGAATCATAGTCCAGCTGCTTTAGTTTAGGGTTGAAGGACTGAATCCCAACAGCCTAAGCGGCTGCCATTTAGGATCACATCACAGATTTCGTGCTGTTCCCTGTCCTGCACCACAGCGCAGCCCTAGATGTACGCGTATAACTCATAATTAGGAAGTAGAGTAGAAACATGAAAATACTTTGTTATAAAAGCTTTGTTGTGAACCAAGATTTAGAAAATGCAAACATCTTGGCCAAATGAAGTATTTTCCAGGGACTCACCTGCAGGGCCTCGGTGAATGTAATTCCGTGAATGTAAAGTGAGGATGAGGAGGCCTCGACTGGTCACCTCTTCTGACAGTCTGGAATTTTCCCTGCATGTCCGTCACGATATGTCCATCATGATGGGTCTCAGCTTGGAGAGCACCTGATCAGATGTCACCGAGGTCACTTAAATACACGTGGAATTGAGCAGCAGGTCTCTTCTGCCCCAGCAGAGTGGCAGCAGAAGTCTATTGGCGTTGTCGTTAGAACTTTCTGCAATGATTGAAGGGTTCCATATGTGCACTACCCAATGGAGTAGCAAGTTGCCACATGTGGCAACTGAGCTTTGAATGTATCAAGTGCAACTGAGGAACTGCATTTCTAGTTTTATTTAATTTTAACTAATTTAAATTTAAAGTAACACAGCTGCGTGTGGTCAGCGACTACCATATTGGACAGCGGTTAGAAAAACCCATTGCCTGGCCTCCCCCAGGGGCTGTGGTGGTCACCTATGGCAAGCCTAGGCCTGCTAACTTTCAACCCAGGTCATGGTCCTCGGGACTGTGCAGACTTCAGTCTGAGTGGCTGCTCACTCATTTGGGCTCCAGTTTGCCACTCACTCACCCCCCAGCACATGCACGTGCACACACACACGCATGCACACACACACAATTCCGATGGTTGAATTCTGTGCACGTTGTGGGGTGGGGGCAGGTGGACAGCAAATCCCATCATCCCTCTTACCATCCTTGGCAGGCAGGGAATTTCCTCCAGCGCCTCTTTTCCCTCCATACCTTAAAGGGAGCCCCCTCCCCCTCTGCCCACCTGAGGATCAACAGCTCCGCAGCACCTGGCCAAGTTCCCTGCCTCTTAGGATTCAAGTCCTTGCTCCTTCCCCCTCAAAGGTAGCAGCTCTTACCTCCACGCTCCCTCTCTTAGCTGCTCACATCAGGACCCAGAGATGATCTAGCTTACTTTTCTCTGCAGCTCTGCTTATCAGTTTGACAAGGGCGGCCAACACTGTGAGTGAATGAATATTAAGTTATATGATGCAGAGCTTCTCCTTCTCAAAGTACACCCCTGCAAAGCTCTATTGTTGCCCAAACTGGATCCGTTTTAGCTCCAGCTAAAACCAGACTCCCTCTCTCACCCACCTCTCCGTTAATGACCAGAAAAGAGCTGCTCAATTTCAAATTTTCTCTCTGGTAAATTTTTTTTCTTAGACTTGTTTGGCTGCTACCAGTTTTCAAGCAGATGACTAATCAAGTAGCAAATGAACTAGTTTTGTTTTTAAGCTTAATATATCTCTTTTAACAGCCTTAAAAAAATTGAGCTCACATTTTCAACTTTTCGAAAGGAATTTAGAAGCAAGCTTGCAACCTGGGACACCTGAACTCTGGGTCAATGGCAACTCCATCCTGCCAGTCGCTCAGGCCAAAAGCCTTGACGTCAGTCTTGAGTCTTCTTTCTCACACACACAGGCAGCCCGTCAGCTCCACCTTTGCCAGGTATGCAGAACCTGATGCTTCTCACCACCTTCACTGGCACCGCCCTGGTCAAAGCCACCTCGGCCTCTCGCTGGGGTTACTGCCAGGCGCCCTTATCTGCTCTCTGGCTTCCCCTGCAGGACCTCGCCTCTGCTGGGAGGCTTTACCCTCATCCTCATAACCTCTCCCTCACCTCCTTCAGGACGTGCTCAGCGCTCACCTCAGCAGGGCCTCCCCGACTATCTTTTCTGAAGTTCCAACACCTCCCCTACCCTGACACAATGCAGACACACAGTCTTTGCTTTACTTTTCCTTCTTAGCATTTCACTCTTTAAAGTATATGTTACATAGTTACTGGGTTTAGTTTCCATCTCCCCCATTACACTGTAGGTTCCCGAGGACAAGGATTTGGGCCCCTTGTTCCCTGCTGTGCCCTCATTGCCCAGAGGAGTGCCTGGCACTTGGCAGGCACTCATGAATGTTTAAATGAGTTCATGAATGCATTTTCTCCACGGCAGTACCCACATTCTGTATTTTGGTGTAAAAATTGGCTTACTTTGAAATGACTGTCCCTAACATAGATACATAAGTCAACCCTTGGCTCAAGCCACCTTGATCCACTCTGCAAAAGCCCTGTAACCATTGAGGAAGGTTCTCAAACTCAGTATTGTAGGATCTTTTTTAAAAAAACAAACAGCTAGCTGTTTGAGGTATACTTGGTATACAATAAACTGCACATATTTCAAGTGCAGAATTTGATAAATTTTGACACATATGCACCCATGAAGCTGTTACCACAGTCAAGACAATAAATATATCCAACCCTCCCAGAACTTCCTCATGCTCTTTGTAATCATCCCTCTTCCCCAGCCCCACTCTTCTCCACAGAGCTACTGATCTGATGTCACTATAGATTCGTCTATATTTTCTAGATTTTTATGTAAATGAAATACTGTCACAACCGAGGGTGGTTGCTACTAGCTCCAGACGGTAGAGGCCAGGGATGCTGGCAAACATATGACAGTGCATAGGACAGCCCCCCTACAACAAAGAATTATCCAGGCCCACATGTCAACAATGCCACGCTTGAAAAAACACTAATGTGAATCCATATTTCCATTTAGTTTCTTTTTCTTTTTTCTTTTTTCTTTTTTTTGGTGAGGAAGATTAGCCCTGGGCTAACATCCGTGCCCATCTTCCTCTACTTTATAT
Organism: Diceros bicornis minor; assembly: GCF_020826845.1. NCBI lineage: Eukaryota > Metazoa > Chordata > Mammalia > Perissodactyla > Rhinocerotidae > Diceros > Diceros bicornis. The sequence continues at coordinate 9,690,862 of NC_080778.1, read as the reverse complement.
GAAGGATGCCTGCCACAGCATGTCTTGACTAGTGGTGCATAAGTCCCCGCCTGGGATCCAAACCATGAACCCTGGGCTGCTGAAGCAGAGTGCACAAACTTAACCACTATGCCACCAGCCCAGCCCCTGTCATTTTTTTAAAGTTCTTTTTTTTTGTATTTTATTTTGGATAGTTTCTATTGCTATGTTTTCAAAGTCATTATTCTTTCTTCTGCAATGTCTAATCAGTTGTTAATTACATCCAGTATATTTTTCATCGAATAATTTGTAGTTTTCATCTCTAGATGTTTGATTTGGGTCTACTAAACTTCTTGAACATCTAGAATACAGTTATATAGTTACAACTGTTTTCTCTCCTTGTCTGCTAATTCTAACATTTGATCAGTTCCGGGTTGGTTTTGATTGGTTGATTTTTTTTCCTCATTATAGATATTTTCCTATTTCTTTGCATGCTTGGTGAATTTTATTTTGTTTGGTACTGAGTATTTTTGTATACCTATAAATATTCTTGAGCTTCGTTTTAGGATGCAGTTAAATTACTTGGAAAAACGTTTGATCCTTTTCAATCTTGCTTTTAAGAATTTGGTTGGAACAGAGCAGCATTGAATCTCAGACTAATTATTCCACACTACTGACAACAGATGACTCTGAATACGCTACCCAGTGACCCATTAATTATGATGCTTTCTAGTGTTGCCGTGGGGACGGGCGCTTTTTCTGGCCCTCTTTCTTCTAATCCTCTCAGACAGCTCTCTTCCCGCCTCTGATGGTTTCCCCACGTGCATGTGCCATCAGTACCCGGCCGAACTCTTGAGGGAAAACTCCCATAGATGTCAGAAATTCTCCCTCCATGCAGCTGTCTCCTCCTTGGTATCTTATCCTGCAAACTCCAGGCACCTTGGTCTTGCACATTCTCAGCTCTGTTTATTCAATAGAGCTCTGTTTACCCAGGGAGTCCCCTGAGCACCACCTAGATTGCCTGTCCCTGCACCATGGCCTGGGAACTCTCTCACGGCAGGAAGCGTAGGGCTCACCTTGTTTATTTCCCATCTTTCAGGATTACTGTCCTTCATCGCCTGATGTCCAGTGCCTTGAAAATTGCTGTTTGATATATTTTGTTTAGTTTTTATAATTGTTTCAGGCAGGAGGGTAAATCTGATCTCTGTTACTCCATCTTGATCAGAAGCAGAAGCTGCAAATGAACTAGTTTTTACTTCCTTCTAACAAACATGCATGTGGCTATGATTTTATATTGCACACATTCGAGAGATATTTTTTGTAAGTAAAAGTGATCCTGGTTTTACACTGGAACTGAACTGATGAATAATTCATGGATTTTATTTGCTAGGTAAGTGATACCTACCAGGGACTGAACAAGTTAGAGAATTTCTGCCCTCACTTATCTGCCTGTCACCGATGTGCATTCAGGGACCTCTTGTCCTATCAAAGGAGTAATATCCTCTTCTCAGAGAAGTTCTTCTTTGCTTCCATAAAGTATTAACTTGAAATTTGGTAAAGTTTACTCCTTCAAATTCCAGGTTTTGCTCCCCTGAGAATTTAGAACTGACTTCTCCTAAAGGCACCATATCACATTTCCAGTTTTAAAAATCTAAGCCTAAAGTAATACACTTCTAAAAATACACTTACCATGATGAGGTCCTTAGGCACAGAAATATTTAGATATTTTACAGAAACGTTCAGTAAGTAAATGGTGGGATTTCCAGTATCTCTGGTGCATGGGCACAGAGGTCTTGAAAGCAGGAGTAGGAGCAGGACGGCCCACATCAACACAGAAATAGACAGTTCTCTCCTGGAACGGAGAGCAAGGCAAAGCCGGTACATTTTAGGAAGTTTGAAATTTGTGCCAACAATTTTTTGCCTATTTTTAGCCTTTGTATGTTAATGAGTTTTAACATACAAAGGTGTTTAAAATTTAAACATACAGATAGATATTTTTCTTTATTTCTTCCACTGCTTTTATGCCTTGACACTTTGTTTAGTGAGAGGACACAAAGTTTTAAAACATATTATTATTTTTATGGGGTTATTTTCTATATATTATTATTTAATTCACATGGAATTTATTAGAGGTGTGAGATAAGAAACTAATATTATTTTTTACAAAATGTCAAGAAATTTTCCCAGCACCATTACTTTAAAAAATACCCATCTCAATTGACTCTTTTTTTTTTAAATCATTACTCCGTAAGAGTCTCAGGGTGTATTTATAATTTTATTTATTTATTTTTTCCCCAAAGCCCCAGTAGATAGTTGTATGTCATAGCTGCACATCCTTCTAGTTGCTGTATGTGGAATGCGGCCTCAGCATGGCCGGAGAGGCAGTGCGTCGGTGCGCGCGTGGGATCCGCACCCGGGGCCGCCAGCAGCGGAGCGCACACACTTAACCGCTAAGCCATGGGGCCGGCCCTCAATTGACTTTCGATGTCACTTTTATAAAATATATACTTCTTATGTGTACTATGATCTGTTTTTGGGTTCTCTGCTCTGTTCTGTTTATTTTTCTGTCTTATACCTCTATAATGCTACTGTAAGTTATAGACAAGGTGTTCTGTAGACCTATACTATTCCTATTCACTGACTATTCTTACTATTCAATCTATCTTCCAGATAAACTTTATGTTAATTCTCTCAAGTTAAAAAAAAAAACCATTAAAATTTTCTTTGGGATTAAATACAACATGTCAATTCCTTGGGGGAAGAACTGCCATTTTTACAATAGTTCAATCTTCCCAATCTTCCCATCCAGAAATATTTTATCTCTCAATTTATGCAACTCAGTTATATATAATTCCTATATATATCTATGTGTAATTCCTGTGCATTTTTTATAAGATTTTTCCTAAGTTTACTTGTTTTTGTTGTTACTGATATCATGGCTGGGAATGTTAGGCTTTACAACTGATTTTTACTGGTTGATAGGAAAGACATTGATGTCTGTACATTTTCCATCAGACTACTTTAATAGTTTCCTGTAATTTTCAGTTGGTTTTGTATGGTGTTTTCTTTAATCAATAAGTCACTTGAAACTCTTAATATTCTCTTGATTATGGTTCTGTTTAATGAATACCTGGAAGCTCTATGAAATTTTGAGTTGGAGAGGGGAGAACATTAACCCCAAACTTCCAAAATATCCTCACTATGTGATGTATTTTGCTATAAAATCCTAGAATTCCTTAGGGATGAGTAGAACTTTAGATATAACAAATCTCACTCTTTCCTTTTCAGAAAATGAAACAAAGTCTCTGATATGTAGCTATTGTAACGTTAGATGTTGGGGGGAGAAAGAAACATTAGTGACTGCATTATAATGAGCCATCATCACAATTCCAGTATATTCTAATAATGTTACACTTTTGTTACCTGTAATTTTCCCCACAAGTGACCTCAGCATAGCCCCTCCTTGTCTCCGAATGATGCACTTTATTTCAGAGCAGAGGCAGACAGCTGTTTTTCTAAGCTGTTTTCTAAGGACACAGCACAGCATGCAGTGGGACATGCTGTGGCACTGGCCATATCTCAGGGATCCTCTGTAACGGCCAATACAAACTCAGCCTCCAAATGGAAACTCACTGCTCTAGAGTCACGTTTGCCTGTGGGGTTGAGAGGGGTGCCTGGAACTCAGGGCAGCTCCACAGGGATACATGCTGGTAGAAACTTGTAACCCCAAAACCATCAAAAACGCTGTAAAGAGCTCTGCAAGTACATACTATTTATTTGCCCTGGAAGATGGGTCATTATCCAAATTCCCTGGAGAGAGCCAGCTTTGCAAAGTGGCTGATGGGAGCCCAGAGATCAAAGACAGATAACACAGACCTTTCTCACCATTTGCCACCAGCCTGGAATAATCTTGCCTCTCCTCATCCCTTCTTTGCTCCTGTTGCGGCTGGAAAGCCCTCTGAGAGTAATTCCCTGGGGGGAGAAGTGAGCTTGCCCCCCAGAGTCGGGTGCAGCCAAGTTCCCCAGATGGCTGAGGACAACACATTTCTGCAGTATAACCTCCAAAGTTCACATAAAAGAGGATGGGGACTGAATCTCTAGCTTCACAGAAAACATTCATTAATTTATTCAGCAAACAAAGAATGAGCTTGTTATGTGCCCAAGACTTTGAGTTACAGAGGATGGAGAAGACGTGGTTGCAGGCAACAGGGAGATCTTACCTAAGCTCGGGCAGGAAGAAGGGAGAAATGTCCACGTTCAACTACAGAGTCTTTATTATTTTTACCTGTAAGTGTCAAGCACTGATCTAGATAGGAAACATGTAGAATGGGTTGAAGGGAGTGTGTTATAATGAGTACAGTGGTCCTTGGCTATATCACGTGTGGACGTTATAAAGGGGTGAAAAATAATGGGATATATCAGAACACCAGGGCTGGAATCTGTTCTCTTATCCCATACATGATCTTGAATACCCTGAATGTCTTTTTCCTCATCTATAAAACGGAAATAGCTGTATTTATGTCACAACGCTATTGAGAAAACGTGTAAGATTTTTGTAAACAGAAAGTCCTCTACAAATGTAGGTTCGAGTGGTAGTTTCTGGTAGAAATAGTTTAGTTCAAATTCACCAACATTTGCTATCACAGTGCTAATATCATAGTGAAGCTAATGGAAATGTATAATGAGCAATTAGTATTATAAGTATTTGTGATAATTTATTTTTCTAACCAAAGAGTAAGATTATGATTAAAAACATGTTTATTTTACCAGTCTACAGAGCATGTATAGGTAACTTCTATTCTGCCAAGCTAAATAAAAATTCCCCAAGAGAGTACATGTTAGTTAGATAAACCATTGGTTTGAGGGTTTAATGGGAAAACAGCGACTATTTTGATGGCTGGTGGAGCTCTGCAATGGGATGTACAAACCATATGCATGTGTTCTAAGAGGCTCCAAAGTGAGTTGTAAGGCAGGATGACTCAGGAAGACTTCCTGGGAGAGGTGGTTTCTGGTGTCACTGAAAGTGGGCAGAGCCAGGAGGAACCCTGAGACACAGGCTCTCACCAGGAGTCTTTCTAATTCCCTTTTGGGGCTACAGAGCAAGCCCTTGCCACTCCAAATGGGGTTGGTGTCCTGATGATGGATTTACTCCATAGGCATTGGGCATCAAGATTCCCCTTAAAGACACACAAATACATGACAGTCTGTGCCATCACTGGCTTCAATTATTGAGCACAAAAAAAAAAAAAAATTTCCAATGAAAACAAAGACCCCAAAGTGTGGTTTTCAGTCACAACCAGTATTTAGCCCTTCCTACTTACAAATTTTAAAACTTTAGTAACTTGTTTCATGGATCTTCAGAGACCTGGCCTCAAGGGATCAAGGTCAAAGATTGGCTCCTTGTATGGGTCCGTTTAACTGGATTATTCCCTAGCCACACTCTCTAAATGGTTTTGATGAATAAGTCAATATTCCACATTAACAGGGAGGGGCATACAACGTGTGGGCAGTGATCTCATATTTGCACACCAATCAAGTATCTATTGAATGCCCATGCCTTCTATATGCTCACCTCTCATGAGATCACGGACTCTCCAAGAGCAAGGACGATCTCATTCGTCTGCACGTGCCCAGAATAGGGTAGGTTTCCATGAAGGTATGAATGAACAACTGAGTGAATGAACATCTAGCCTGAGAAGAATAATAAAGAAATACATGGCACTTTCCCCGTCTGTTGTGAGCTGGTGGAGACAGTGCATTGCTTGTTACGATACTTTGCAAACTTGGGCTGATGGGTGAGCAGGACAGGGCTCCCTGCCACCCCGCTTTCTGGAGTGTGCTTGAGTGAGAACCACACTTGGCAGGGAGACTGCACTCTGATCGGAGGCAGAGCTCCAAAGCCACCCTCTCCCTGAGGGAGACCGAGTCGTTGACTCCACCTTGTGGTGTATGCTGAGTCCTCGTGAACCTGACAGGAAGCAGGAGGAGGACGGCCGCCTAGCCAGCAGCACAGCACCAGGCCACTCGGGTATGCACTTCATGAAGAGGAAGTCACCCTCCCTCGGCAAGGAGAGGCTGGGCGGCTGAGTGAGACGCAGGAGAATGTGTGATTTCGAAAAGCTGACTCAAACCTCCCAGGCGCTGTGGGCTCTGCTCCCCTGATCCCACCCCACAGAGCAGCATCCCTGGAGAGACAGCCTTCTTACTTTCTGGAAGAGGATGATAAAGTGTCCTGGAAAATGCTGTCTGAATGTCCCCGGATAGTCCAGCTGTGGAATAGACAGCTGTGAGATTGGCTCATCCATCCGTTTTCCAGTGAATACAGTGAGTAATCGGAGGTTCTGAGGAAAGTACAGAGGGAGACACCTAACCCGTATTTCCTGCCTCCCAGCCAGCCCTCTCATCTCTACTATACTAACTCCGCCTCTTACCTTCCGTTTACACGGGGCCCTGACATTTAGGGGGCACATTTGTGTGTGATCTAGAACTTGGCTGGCCGTCCAGTGAAGACATGAGCAGGAGTGTCCTTGACACAGGTGAGAAGATAGACAGGTGAGGTCACCCAGGGAGTAAACAGCGCAGTAGGACTCAGTCAAGGCCAGCGCTCCTCGTGCTCCACCACAGAGGCTGCACTTTCAGGATCCCTCAGTTCCTGCTCCTCTGTGTCCTTGCAAAATGTCTGCTCTCACAATTCCAGCATTTGGTATGCGGAATGATAGGACACATAACTGGTACAACTTGGTCTATTTAGCAGCCATGCAGGGTAGCTTATTTCCATCTACCTCATGGTTTCTACATCCCATCTAGCATGATTGGAAAAAAGAAAAAACAGACATCTGGAAATTTATTCGAAGCATTTCTAGAGCAAGCAAAACACTTCCCACATCTCTGTGGGCATGACAAGATGGGGAATTGAGAGTCCACAACACCAAATCTGAAATGGGCATTCCAAAGAAAACATGGATTTTTCTTTTTATAAATCAGATTTTGGAGATGGTATGTATTTTCTTTCTTTAGGTTGTGTTGGACCGTTTATTCAGCATGGGCATGTGGGACTTCCCTATGAGATAAGACAATTCCAAATGCATGGAACTAAATTAGCTGAAACCAAAAAGTGTATAGGAAAGAAAAATAAGTGTTGGGGGCAGGGGGGAGATAAAATTGTGTTGCAGAGGCCACAGAGAGATGTAAAAGACAAAGAAATGATAGGGACAAAGGTATAAATTTCATGAGAAGTGGAACTGTCATTGAGTAGCAGAGTATGATTTCTGACCGTTTGACCCCACAGGGAAGAGGACTCCGTGTATCATTTCATAAATATCCTGTGACCAGAGAGGATTACTCGAACCTACGTCATTTACCAAGACTGGGTTAACCTAAAATGAAGCAGCAGAATCACTGTTGCTTTTGACTGGAAATGAGAAAACCCAGAAAGCACACAACCCTATAAAAATATTTTTTTAAAGAGCAAAAGTTACCAAATCTCCTTCAACAAGAAGTACAGAGCAAGTCATAATAGATGTTTGCTAGAACTGGGAACACACAGGATGATCAGTCAAGGCTTTCATATATACATACATAAATATATATCCACACATATACATATATATACATCTATACACACCTATACATATCTACACACACATATACATCCACAGTGATATGGGCTGGATCCTGTCCCTCCCAAATTCATATGCTGAAGTTCTAACCGTTGGCACATCAGAATGTCTGTATTTGGAGACATAACCTTTAAAGCGGTGATTAAGTTAAAATGAGGCTGTTAGCTGTTAGAATGGGCCCTAATCCATTGTGACTGGTGTCCTTATAAGAAGAGGATGTTTAGACACATAAAGAGACACCAGGGATGCATGCGGGGTAGGGAAAGACCATATGAGGTCACAGCGAGAAGGTGGCTGTCTGCAAGCCCAGGATGAAACCAACCCTGCCCACACCTTGATCTGGGACTTCTGACCTCCAGAACTGTGAGATAATAAGTCTGTCGTTTAAGCCACTCAGTCTGTGGTACTTTGTTTGGCAGCCCTAGCAGAGTAATACACACACATTATTCTACATTAAGTGCATGATAGTGATCACGTACACTGCACGTTTTTATTTTTACTGTAATCTTTTTCTTACTCTCCTGATGCTTGACTCCTTCTTCTCTCTTTTGCTCCTGCCTCCACCCAAGGTCACCCGTGTACAAGTTACCATACATTTCTCTGTATACCCATGTGCTCCACGAGAGGCATGCCCATATACAGAGGTGAGGGTCCGTCATTGTTTTACACAATTAGGATCATATTTCACACAGTTTTCCACATCTTGCTTTGTGTTACTCTTTACATCTTTTAAATTTTGAGACAAATTCAAACTTACAGAAAAGTTGCGAGTACAATGCAAAATACTTGTTTGTTTTTTAAACCCTGATCCATTTGAGACAAAGTTACGGACACGAAGCCCACCACTGCTGAATACTTTGCTGTGTGTTTCCTACAAATAGATTGGCATCTTTGGCAGGAATTCTACAGAAACAATGTTGGACTCTCTTCGTGGAATCCTATTGGTAGTGCACAGGTTCTATTTACCATACTGATGACATGCACTTGCATCGATTGACTAAGATGGTGTCTGCCAGGATTTTTTTTTTACCATACAGTTACTTTTTTCCCCTTTGTAATTAATACATAGTTTGTAGGGAGGCACTTTGACATTATGTAAATATCTTGTTCCTCATAAAACTTTCAATTTACTCATTTATTTATGTCAATATGGATTCAGAGTTTCCTTTTGTATTTAATGGGTTATAATCTGTTAACTATCATTACTTATTTTGATGTCTTTGCCTGTGTCTTTTAGGCATGTCCCCATCACTATCTGAACACTTTCTTGCTTTTTGATACAAGATGTTTCAAGCTCATCTTGTACATTTCCTGTCCCAGCACCAGAATCAGCCATTTCTCTAAGGATCCTTGGTTCCCTTTCACAGAGAATGGTATTTAAAAGCCAAGATCTGGGTTCTAGATACTTTTATTGGTATGGGTGGTGGCTGCTCCCCGTCAATAGAGTTAGAGATTATATATACATACACACATACATATGCATATATATCCATACACCACACGGGCATACACACATACATATTTATGTACACATATACCTATGTATATATTTGCACACGTGCACACACACATACATATGCATCTATACAGACACACATTTGAATCTATACTTATTATGTATATTGATGATGACACACTGATACCTCCACTTCCAATTTAACACCGCAGGGTTTACTCCAGTTTTCGAGTTGTCCTTATCTGTACCTCCCATCTCTGAGAGTGAGGAACCCGACTCCATCACCCTTAGTATATCTACTTCTGTGACGAATCCCCCTGCATGTAAACAATCTCTCATTGTGCCTCTGCTCCCTCTCCTGTGTGGATGCCCTCCTCACCCAACACCTGCACTGCACATTATACCCCCTTCTCCCCACTCTCAGGCGCCCCCCGCCCCTTGTGGCTCCAGCACCCACGCTGGGCTGTCCCACAGGCAGAGTCCCTCTCAGCCCTCCTGGACTTCTCTCCCCACCCTGGGACACCCCCATGTGAGCCTCTCCTCACCCTGCTAGGGCTCTGAGACCCCAGGCCAGGCTCCCCCCACCCCCCGTAGGACCCCTTCTCTCTGCTGATCCTCCTCTCCGCACCAGGCAGCCCCTCTAAGCAGAGGCCTTCCTCACTCCCTCAGGCCCTGACACTCCCTTTGGGCCACTGCTTACGTTTTCAGTCTCCTCACCCTGCTCGGGGTCCTGTGATGAGAAAATAGGTATTCTGAATTGCTGCCTAGGCATTTTACAGTATGAAAAACCTGCTCACACTCGGAGTCTGGACATTTGGATGAGGACCTGAGCTTAGGATGCTCACATAAGTTTCCGCGTTGCTTTTTCCAGAGCACCTTTAAAAATAACCACTTAGAGTTAAGCCCATGAAAAGCTAGTGACCTCTGCCCCAACCACCTTATAAGTAATATGTGCTTGCCACCTTGCTCTCCATTTCCTGCTCGCTTGTGACCTGGGACAATGACTGCCCTTCCTCCAGCTCACTGCCAGCAGGGGGGAGGGGGGTGGCTCCCCTCTGTGATCTGCAAGTAATAAATCCTGTGACTTTACTTCCTTTGTGTGAGTATATTAAAATTGTGCCTTCAATCAAAACAACCCAGGGGGTTTTTACTTCCCCAAAGAAGGAGATTGGATGCTGAGGGAGCTCCCTGCCAACCCTGTGTGGGTGGCTTGTGCCTCCTCATTCAGCAGGTCACACTCTGCACATTCTTAATTTAATACACCAGCTATGGACCCCCGCAACACAGGTCCCCGAGCATGGACTCCCTCCACGCCCTGTTCAGAATCTGACTTTTCCTCCAAGGATGCCCTCCTCACCCTGACCAGCTCCAACACCCCATGTGTGGCTGCCTACCCTGCTCAGCCCCACAAATGGCTTTAGGACTGAGTTGTTCCAGAAAGGAAGAGAAAGGCAAGTGAAGGAGAGCCACATCTTACTACTCTCACTTGGCAAAACCTCAAGCAAATCATTCCAAGTCACTTCATCAAGGTGGGCACCCCCCTTTCCCAATGGCATGTGCATTCCACGGTGTGGATGTGTCATAACAGTCATCCATGTCCCCCTTGGTGGCATTCTCTTTGTTTCTGGTGTTTTGCTACCATGAACAAAGCTGCAACAAAATCCGTGTATATACCTTACGTGCTGGAATATACTTTTATTTCTATAGGACAGATTCCCAGGGGTGGGATTGCTGGGTGAAAGGTAAAGGTTTCAATAATGTCTGGCAATCTCTGAGAAACTGAGTGTTGGTTTCTTCAGTGGGGAAATCAGGGCACTGAGAGGCGTCTAATTTCCTTCGTAGCCCTTGAGCCTTGGTGGATTCGGCAGTGCTCAGGGAATGCAGGTGCATGAGCCCAGAGAGGACGGAATCTTTTCCAGCAGCCGCACAAGCCAACGACGCTCTCCACTAATCACTGTAGTTCCCCATCAGGGAGCAGAGCGCACCCCTGCCCCCTCAACTTTCAGAGTTCCCCAGCTCCTCCCTCTTCACCCAGCTTCAAGTTCAGCAGACCGTGACTTGAATGTTCACTATATGCCAGGCACAGAGCCAGGCACTGGGCTACAGCCTGACGGCGCTCACCGCCTACAGGAGAGGTCGACCAGCAAGCCAGTGCTTATCATCATGTGTGCCAAGGGCTACGGGAACACAGGACAGGGGCAGCTCGGACACGGAGTGGGGCAGGGAGGGCAGCAAGGGCTTCCCAGAAGAGTGACACATGCCCCTGGTCTTGAAGGTCAAGTAAGTGTCAGCCGGAGAAAGGAGAGAGGCAGGGCGTGTTCCTCAGAGGAAATAGGTGACAGGCACGGTGGCCCATGTGGAGACTCAGAGCACAGCGTCCACTGAGCTTCCAGGGCCTCCTCCTCCTTCCCCATCTCACTCCACCTCACCGACCCCCAAATGCCTCAGTCTCCAGCTAGCCTCCTCTCTTTACTCCTGCACTGCCCTCGCGTTTCTCCAAAGGAAAAGCTGACTTTCCAAAGCCTCGGCTCCCACCTCCTGCGTGAAGCCTTCCCTGGCTGCTGCAGGCCACACTGATCTCCTGCCCCTGGAACAGCGAGCCCAGTGCCTGACACTTTGTGTTTATCAAATCCCTGCAGCATTTATCATCAGAACCACTCCTTGGGCATCTGATCCCATGCCGGAAAGTGGGGTTTAGGTTTCTGCTCCTCCACTAGACTGCAGCTCACCGGAGAGGCCAGCCTGGCTGTGCACAGATGGGGCTCAGCTGGGCGGACGCTGAGAGGAGCAGCTGTGTTTACCTGTCTTTAGATGTTTGTTATAGAGACTTCATCCCCTGAAAATCCTTCACACCATTCTCAGGCTTCGTTGAGAATGTGGATGCACAAGCAAAATCCTCCTCCAGGTTTTTGCTCTTTGCAAAGCAACCCCATGTCCGGCTTTCCCATCCGAAAGGTGGGGGAGCGTGAGCAATATTACACCCACGGAAAGAGAAGAGGAGGTTTTCTTCACGCTTTCTCTTCCCAGCAATGCACAAAGTGACTAAGCATCGGTGAGCTGAGTAATTAATCCCTATCTCTTGTGAGCTTGTGAGGATTTAGCGTAAGTAGTTGGCTCAGGGAGCTTTCAGGTAGCACATGGTAAACACACCTCTTCGAATCAGCACAGCTCTGAATTACTGGGTGGAGGAGGAAGGGGTCCTGAGAAACCCCCCTGCTGGGTACCTCTAGGTTCCAGAGCCTTCCGTGTGCTGTGTGGGCAGTAGCTTCCAGCATCTCACAGTTGTCTGACCAGTCGCTGACCACCACCCTGCCAGTGATAGACGAGGACAGCTGAGACCCACCCACGCTGCTGAGACACAACCACTCAGCATTTTTGAGGTCTTTCCTTTGAAAGAGTTACTAAATTTGTCACTAAAGCTAATCTCTCAAGGCCATTTTCTTTGGTCAGTATTTTAGAGGCTAAACCAAAGTTACACTTTATCTCAAATTGAAATAACTAAAATAAAATCCATGTTTGGTGGTAGAAGTCATAGCACGTTAAGGAATAAGATGTTTATGCTAAGAAGTGTGTGCACCTGGGCCACTGTGGTTTGAAATAAGTGTGCAGCCCTGCTCAAAAGGATTAATGAGCTTTCTGAAATTATTAGACATCAAAGTTCTATCCTATCCATATGGCAGATCATTTGCAGCTGAAAAATGTGTGTAGGGGGTGACTTCAAGGTCCCAGCCAAGGACCTGCCTTAGAAATGGCTAGCTCAGAGGATTTTGATCAGTTTTGGGCAGAGGTGATTTCTGGGAAACTGCTATACCTGGTAGCCAATCCCTAAGAGTACTCTTCATCTCAGAGGTAAGTGCCACCTGGCTAGATTCTGAAATCACCCAGTAGGGGTTAAGTTGGTGCATGGAAATGGGCAGAGCTTCTCTCAGGAATTGTGACAGGAGGGCAGCACGGCCAGTGTCACCTACTCTGGCAAGAAGAGTAAACAGGTGGCTGGATCTGGTCCTTTCTCTTCCCTGAACCAGCTTTATGACCTTGGACAAGTCATTCAGCCTCTAAGATTTCTTCCAGTTCTAAATGCTCTGATTTATTAACTTTTTGGAGGTAGTTACAGAGTATTAGGTAGAGAAACGCATTGCTGTGAGACAGAGAAACACATATTCCATAGGGTCTATGCTTTTTTACACGAGTTGGTCTCATTTCTCGGCATTAATGCTAATCTAATCTAATCGCTTACATTACAGTGGCTGGAACAGGGTGGAGCAATTCAGGAAAGATTTGTGAAGCAGGCAAGTCATCACTTGAGTTTAGAGGGAAGGGAGGAGCCTGGCCAGGAATGGAAGGGATGTTCCAGGTGGGGATTAGCTTATCTGGGGTTTTGGAGGAGCAGTGGGTGGAATGAAGAGTGGGTGCTCGGGTTTGGATGACAAGAGAAAGATTGAGAATGTGTCATGGTAAAAATGCTTTCATTAATTTGCTGAAATAGATAACATGCAGACTTGTTGGAAACCAGAGCTGTGGACTTGAATGAGAAATCTATCAGTCTATCAGTTGGTTGTACTTCAGTTCCAGTTGGTTGTACTTCATGGACCAGGGAAATAAGTTTTAAAACTACAATGACTGGGCCGGCCTCATGGCTTGGTGGTTAAGTGCACGCGCTCCGATGCTGGTGGCCCGGGGTTCGGATCCCGGGCGCGCACCGAGGCACCACTTCTCCGTCCATCCTGAGGCCGAGTCCCACATACAGCAACTAGAAGGATGTGCAGCTATGACATACAACTATCTACTGGGGCTTTGGGGGGAGAAAATAAATAAATAAAATCTTTCAAAAAAAAAAAAAACTACAATGACTAACATAGGGTTGCCAGCAAGATACTCAAAACCAAAAAACAAATCAAAGCAACAACAACAAAAAATCATCTTCTATTACCCTGATTTTAAAAAAAGGTATGTGGCTACCAGAAATTGAAGGAATCATCTCAGAATTTAAAAATAGAACAAACGTAGCTTTATAAAAATTAAATAATATTGTTTTCAGATCTCTTCCCCATTTTGACACAAGTCAGCAAAAGCTGTCACAGACCAGCACCATCATCTAACTAACCCGTTTTGCAGACAGAGAAACAGAGCCCTGGGAAATAGAATCATGAAGCACCTTATTTCACAGGTTCTTCAATTTACAAAGCACTTTAACAAGATCTATGAAAGAAAGGATGTATCTTGCTTTTATTTGCAGGGGATCATTGTGGGGGCATGTGGTAGCAAGAAATCTTAATTTTATACTTTCTTGTTAGCTTTAAATCCTGAAGGGTACTCTAAACTCTAGAACCTTTAGAATTAGAATTGTAGAATTATGGGAATATGAAGGCTAAACAGATCTTGTCTGTCTCCCCACTTAACAGATGAGCCAACTGAAGCCATGGAGATCCACTCATGACCGATTCCGCTTGGTGCCTGGAGCTGGACACACAAGCCCGTAATAAAATCCTGAAGCCAGGTGCTGCCCCCGAGGGTTGGAGGGTGGCATTAGAGTGATGAAGATTAATGACTGTGGGACTATCATTAATAATTGTGGGGAGGGGAGGCATATCCGATTGGAACTTTTCTATATGAATATTTGCTGTAGAAACACATTAAAGAGGGGATAATTTAAAATTGTTTAAACAGCACATTGATACCGGCAGAAGAACTCTAAAGGAAACCTCCCAAAATATGCATGTGCTATGCTCCCTTTCTCCTCGGATGAGGATTAAGGTGAGCAGCATGCGGGTGCCTGGACATCCTCCTGCTTGCCTGCTCTGTGTTCCCGGGGAGAAGAGGGCGGCGTGGGCTGGAGGGGCCAGGCAGGTGGATCGGTGCCAGCTCATGGGCCGGCCAGACGACACAGTGGGTCTGTTCAGCTTTCACTAGAAGCGAATGCAGAAGGATCATTCAAGGGCTCCCCCGCAGACAGGCCATCGTTACTCACACTTCGTAATGCTTAAATGAAGCCCTGCCTTTAAAATAAGAATGCTTTAAAAATAGCAGTCATGCTTCGTGCCTAGAAAGTACGTTCTGCTATCCCAAACACCGTCACATCTTTGCTTCTTGTTTGACCCCCACATGATCCAGGAAAGTTGATGGGGTATAGAAGCTATCCAGGAGAGACTCGTTTCTGGCAGGAGTTCAGCTAATGCTTGAATGGAGGAAGAAAGGATGGAGGGGAGGGAGGGAGCAAGTGAGGGTGCGAGTGGTGTCTAGATTTTACAGAAGAGGAGACAGGCTCAGAGAGAAAGTGATTTACCCAATGTGACACAACTTATTGGGGGATTTGGGGGGTGCTGTGAACTCCCAGTCCAGTGCTCTTCCTTCCCAGGACCCCTCCAGTACCTCTCAGCTCTTTGCTGACAGGTGCATTTACGTTGATCTCGTACAAGTGAGTTAGCCCATGGGATCCAGTTCTTGAATGATGACTGTAAAGGGTGTAAGACCAGCCTCTGTAAAGGGCACAGGGGGCCAGTAAGCCCCAGGAAATGTCTGTTAGAGGGCGGCAGGGCAGCTGTGTGATGTGAGGAAAGGATTTCCGGGTTGTGTCCACTCTGTAATACAGGCTTACAGTGTGTCTTCCCAATCCCTGCTCCTCTCCTGGCCACGGTTTTCTCAGGGAGAGAACCAGGATCTTGGTGACCACCGTATTCTTCCCTGTCTCAATCCTCTGCCTGTAAGACCATCCTGGATGCTTTCCAGGAGTTTTCCGTCTTGTTGATGCCTGAGTCTCCCTCACTCTGGCCAGCATCAGCCTCAGGAGAATGCTGGGTGGTGGCGGAGGAGAGGGGAGGAGAAGGCTGCAGGAGCCCTGGGCTGCATATCGCCATGACCCCCGATCTGTCCTGCTGCCCTCTCCTCACCCAGTGGCCTTGTTGGCACAGAAGAGATTCTGCAGCCAACAATTAACTTGATGGTCACCAGCAATAAGACTGTTCCATCAGTGTTTTGACTTCTTGGTTTGAGTCAAAAAATGTGACTCCGTATGAACTTCTTCTTCTTCTTCTTTTTTTTTTTGTGAGGAAGATCAGCCCTGAGCTAACATCTGATGCCAATCCTCCTCTTTTTTGCTGAGGAAGATTGGCCCTGGGCTAACATCTGTGCCCATCTTCCTCTACTTTATCTGGGACGCCAACACAGCATGGCTTGACAAGCAGTGCGTCGGTGCGCACCCGGATCCGAACCTGCGAACCCCGGGCCACTGCAGTGGAGCACGCGCACTTAACCGCTGTGCTGCCGGGCCGGCCCCAACACATTCCTCATTTTTATTTTAGACACTATCCCTTCAGAAATCATTCCATAGTACAGAAAATTTCTCTAGGACTTAAGATATGTGAGGAAAGGCATGAAGGGAAAGAGACAGCTAAAGAAGTGGGGAAAATACTTGCTAATTATAATGAGGTCAGCCCTGACTATCTGATTGCTGTCAATCAAATACACTCATTCAGTAACCCTCTCCTGGAAGTCTGTTGTGTGCAGGGCTCTGGATGGACCCACAGAAAGCAGAGACGAGAGTGGCACAGTCTTCACCCTCACAGAGTCATGGAGTCTTTGACTGAACAATAACCTGCTTATGAACAGAGTAGCGTCCATGAGGCCTGGCTGAGCAGCTGCTGAGGAACGTGAGCTCAGCAACGACAATGGAGGTTGTCCGGTGCTGAGAGTCGTGGGGGTCCGGCCAGCCAGAGTAGAGAGACCTCAGTGAGCACCCAGCTTTCAGCTGACACACCAGAAAGGCCACACTTAGAAGCCAGGCTGCTCTGGCTGGAGTGAGGGCTCCTCCACGCTCATCCTATGAAGTTCAAAAACAAGCCTCATGAGAACCAAGCTGACCTACCAGCAAATTAACCGGCTGTCGGCACAAAACAGATGGCTTCTAGAGGAAGACGTCAAAATCTGGACTCTTAACAAGGCAGCATTCACAATTCCAGCATAAAATCATAAATTGGTAGACAGGTGATAAGCAGGAAAATGTGACCCATAATCAAGGGAGAAAAAGCTAACAGAGAATTATCCTAAAATAACCCAAATGTGGTGACTAGATGTAGACAAGGACTTTTAAAAAACCACTATAAATATATTCAAGGAATTCAAGGCAAAAATGCTTATAATAAAAGGACAGCTATAGTATTTCAGTAGAATAACGGGAATCATAAAAAAGAACCAAATGGAAATTTTAGAACTAAAAAATGAAATATCCAAAATGAAAAATTGGATAGGCTTAATAGCAGATTACACAGGACAAAATAAATGACCAGTGAAGTTGTGGGTTGATTAATGATAACTACCAATTCTGAAAAACAGAAACGGATTGAAAAGATATTGACTTGTGAGACAAGATCAAGGAGTCTAAAAACGTGTAACTGGAGTCCCAGAAGGAGAAAAAAGAGAAAAATGGGACAAAAAATATTATTTGAAAAAATAATGATTTAAATTTCCCCAAATTTGGTAAAAAACCATAAGCTGATAGATGCAAATAGTTCAATAAACCTCAGCAGGATAAATACAAAGAAACACACACCTTGGCACGTCATAGGCAAACTGCTGAAAATCAAAGATAAAGAGAAAATCTTGGAAAAAGCAAAACAAAAACAAAAACAAAACACCCACCATAACTTAGGGAAGCAACAGCATGAATAGTGATCAACTTCATATCAGAAAAAATGGAGATGAGAACACAACGGAGCAACATTTCTAAAATACAGAAAAGAAATACCTGCCAACACAGAATTCTTATTTATTTAAAATTTTTAAATGAAAGTAACCCAGAATTCTATACCCAGCAAACACATCCCTCAAAAATGAAGGTGAAGACCTTTTCAGATGTATGAAAACTGAGAGAGTCTGTTACCAACTGATCCACATTACAAGAAATAAAAGAAGTTCCTCAGGCTGAAGAGAATTGACTCCAAATGAAAATTTAGATCTACAGAATAGAAATAAAGAAAGGAAGGAAGAAAAGGAGGGAGGGAGGGAGGGAGGGAGGGAGGAAGGAAGGAAGAGTGAGCACAAGAAATAGTAAATATGTAGGCAAATATAAAAGATTACATAGTTTTGTATTCTGTTAATTTCTTTAAAAGACATAACACTGTGTAACACTGTATCAGTGGTTTATAAAGTATATTGATATAATGTACATGATAACAATAGAACTAAGGATAGTGACAAACGGAAATATATTATTACAAGGTTTTTATATTTACTGAGAAGTGGTACAATACTAACTCTGAGTAGATGGTGATAAACTAAGGATTTATATTTAATCCCTATAAAAACACCTAGAAGAATAGTGAAAAGTGATTAGCTGTAGAGCCAATGAAGGAACTGATGAACACCGAGCGGTACCTCCTAGATCCCCCTGTAGGGAGAGACTTGTTGCCCCAGCCGCCAGGAGTGCTGTTGGCAGACAGCCTTCCACTGTCAGACCCTTCCAGGGTCACACTAGCTGCAAAGAGCTGTGTTTCCCACCCCTTCCTTGAGCAGTGCACATGAAATGATCAATCAATTAAAAAGTATAAAATTCTGGCCATTTTGGCCCAACTCAGGACAACGCTAAAGGACCAGTGTAGTTCCAGAGGTCTCTGTGGGGTCTTCTGGGGTATTGTTGGACCTACAATGCAGCCCAACTTCTCCCTCTGTCCCATTCTCCTTCTTTCTCCTCCCTTCCTCAGGCATTGCTCTCAAGGGCACTCCTGAACAAGCACTGTGCACGCTAAATTGCATCTCAGAGACTTTTCCAGGGCACCCAATCTGCAACAGTTGGTAGCAGGAACATGCTGAGAGAGCAGGTGAAACAATGGAGTTTTGGAGCTGGCATACTCACTTGTCCGGCTGGTGATGAGGGCCCCTTCATTGGTGGTAGGTAGAGATAGTAGGTGGTAGGTGGTAGGTGGAGATAGCTCCCAGTACAAGGCGGTAGTCTAATGGTTTAAACTTTCTCTGACGGTGAACTGGGATGTATAACAGGGGAAGAGACGAGATGTAATATAGCTGATGTGATAGATCAGCTGTTTAAGAGAAAAATATAGCCTGAGATAGGTTAACAAACAGGTGAAGGTTCCCTTGGTAGCACACAAAGATGCTCTCATTTCCTGCAGCAGGAGGAAAGACAAAGCTGAGGATGAGGCCCAGACCTAATTGTCAGAGTAGCTGAGCCCCAAAGAACGTTAAATGCCCACCAAGACAGGTCTGTAATGCCAGAGTTGGGGCCCTTAAGGGAAAGAATACGACCAGGACCCATGGAAGGGGAACAACAGGGTCAGTGTTCCTCCAAATATGTTTTTTTAATTTGTTTGAGATAAAATTCACCATCATAATTATTTAAAGTCGGAAATTCAGTGGTTTTTAGTATATTCCAAATGTTGTGCAACCATCACCACTAATTCCAGAACATTGCCGTTATCCCCAAAAGAAACCATGTAACTCCCAATTCCCTCTTCTTCTCATGCCCTGGAAACCACTAATCTATTTTCTATCTCTACAAATTTGCCTATTCTGGTTATTTCATATAAATGGAATCTTCCAAAATGTAGTGTTTTGTATTTGGCTTCTGTCACTTAGCATAAAGTTTTATAGGTTCACCCATGTTGTAGCATGCATCAGATCACTAAGATTCACACATAGGTTTCCTTCTAAGACTTTTATAGTTTTAGGTCTAATATTTAGGTGTCATTTGAGTTAATTTTTGTATATGGTGTGGGGTAATGATCTAAATTTATTCTTCTGCATGTGGATACTCAGCTATTCCAGCACCATTTGGTGAAGGACTATTCTTTTTTCCATTGAATGGTCTTGGCACTCTTGACAAAACTCAATTGATCATAGATGTATGGGCTAATTTCTGGACTTTCAATTCTATTCCATTGGTTTATACATTTATTCATATGCCAGTACCATGCTGTTTTGAACACTGTAAATTTGTAGTATGTTTTGAAACTGGGAAGTGTGAGTCCCCCTATGCTGTTCTTTTTCCAAGAAGATTTTGCCAATCTGGGGTCCCTTGCATTTCCATTTGAATTTTATGATCATATTGTCCATTTCTGCAAAGAAAACATTGGAATTTTATGATCATATTGTCCATTTCTGCAAAGAAAACATTGGAATTTTGAAAGGGATTGAATGGAATCTTCAGATCAATTTGGGGAATATTGCAATCTTAACAATATTAAGTCTTGCAATGCAATTTTAACAATATTAAGTCTTCAAATCCATTAAAAGAGATGTCTTTCCATTTATTTAGGTCTCCTTCAATATGTTTCCGTAATATTTTGTAGTCTTCAATGCACAAGTCTTGCACTTCCTTGATTAAATTTATTCCTAAATATTTCATTTGTTTTGCTGCTGATGTAAATGGAATTGTTTTTTTAACTTCATTTTTGGGTCATGCACTGTTCGTGTGCAGAAATACAACTGATATTTGCATACTCATCTTGTATCCTGCAACTTTTCTAAACTTGTTTATTAGCTCTTTTTCTTTTTTTATGAGCAAGATTAGCCCTGAGATAACATCTGTTGCCAATCCTCCTCTTTTTTGCTGAGGAAGATTTGCCCTGGGCTAACATTCATGCCCATCTTCCTCTACTTTATTTGGGATGCCACCACAGCATGGCTTGACAAGCGGCGCATTGGTCCATGCCCGGGATCTGAACCTGCAAACCCCAGGCCGCCGAAGCGGAGCATGTGAACTTAACCGCTACGCCACTGGGCCGCCCCTAGCTCTTATTTATTTATTTATTAAATTTACATTTGCCTATAGATGTTTTTGACAAATGCTCCCAGATAGTGGCTTTAGCTCTGAGGGAGTTCCAAGTTAGGCAACATGGAGGCAAGCCTTTTGAGCTGGTCTTCCTGGGATCCACCAGACCAATCAAAACAAATAACTACAATTCTTTGTGAATGCAGTCAGTTCTGCTCCCTCTGGACCGGCACCAGGGAAACAGGATGGGGTCCGATAGGCTATCACTGAGCTGGGGCACAGTGGATGGGGTTAGGGTAAGGTTAAAAAGCCACAAAGCTTGCTTTTCTTACCGAGATTCAATTGTTTTTCTGGAGTAAGTGTTCTCCTGGTCACTGCAAGCTTTTGGTTAGTTTCCAGAGTCCTAAAAAGTTGATTCCGATAGTTTTTGCCAGTTATGCTCATTACTTTTATGGAGAGATGGACTTTTGGAGGTTTTTCCTACACCACCTTCACAGACATCCCCCATGTCTTGAATCTAGATTCCTCTGAATTCCTCTGAGTCTATGGAAGTGACTCACCCCTCCCTTGTATTTGCAAACAATGCCTCACAAGACAACTTGTGTCCCCTTGGGATCTTCACCCACCTCTCCTCCCATCACCAGGCCTGTAGCTAAGGTTAAGCTAACAACCCCATGCAGCCAGGGATGCGCTGATCCTGATAAGGGAGGAAAGGCATTGCTCCAAAGGAGCTGTGACATCTAGTCAGCAGGGAGGGGACACGTAGGACTGGATTCTGAGGGTGCTGTTTTGAACAAAGATGCCAAAACATAAGGTTGGATAAGGGAGAGTTTGTTGATTTGAGAGCACTTTCCGAGATTACAGGATTTAACACTCTGGCAGGGACCTCAGAATACAGTGTGAACTCACTACTAGGATGGCTCCCAGAAGCCTGGAAATAGTGATAGTCCATGCCAAGAGAGGCTGAAATGCCAGAATTACCATGGCTGACAGTGGAAGAAGAGTGATAAATAAATAGCAAGCAATAGGATATATTGGGGCATATGAGGAAGCCATTTGGGGTAAAACTAATTTGGCCTGAGTTTGTTTTCCCAAAAGGGCCTATTGCCTGCATTGTGTATCTGCTTTCCCATGTCCCAAAGAGAAGAGTAAATGCCCTTAAGATAAGGATGCAACTTCCCCCACGTTGGCATTTCCTTAAGGATAAGCATTTCTCTCTAGGCTAGGATTTGACTGCTGCACTCATCCTGTGACCACCCAGCTTGAGACAACAGACCTGACACCAGCCATGCCCATTGAGACAGCAGACCTGCTCCCCACTGTGTCCATCAATAGCTATTCTGGCAGGGCAATCTGGCAGGGCAATCTTGTGGCTATTGTAAAAGGCACATTGCAATCCTATGTGATACATGCTCTTTGATGGTATATAACCACTCTGTACACACCACTTCTTTGGTGCCCTTCCTTCCTTAGGGAAGGAAGGCCCCAGGCCATGGTCCTCAAAAGTTGGCTAATAATAAACTCACCCCAATTTTGATTTATAGATTGATTATGGATTATTTACGTCAACAAGAGTAAATGTCTCAGAGGAGTAGGCGTGCTGGAGTGGATAGACTGTAAGACTGGGAAACCCACCAGATACGAATATTCCATGATAAGGCCCTGAGAATTCGCCAAGGCCATGAGGAATGCACTATTGAGAGGCAGCAGTGTCACTAAGAACTTTGGGATGGATCTCTTCTGTAGGCCAGGGCTGGTTTGGGGAGAGGCCATGACAGAATTTGGCTCACTGAGAGCAATGAGGAGAAGACCCGAAACCTGAAAGCCATGTGGAGGTACTTAGTCAGCCAAAGCCAGGTGGATGCAACCACCACAGTAAATGGCAAAGTTGGAGGGTCGGTCAGGGTACCTGACTGCCTAAGAGTTACAGAGATAGTTTACAGACTATGGAATTCTTAGGGGAAAAATAAATGGGCTGCCAACAAAGTTACCACCCAATCTGTGCCATCAAAAGAAATCAAGGATGGATGATCAGGAGGTTGGGGGCAATTGTTCCAATAACATGGTATCTTTGAGTAGTTGCTGAACCTGAGCCAATTTTTTGACCTGAAACTCATCTATTGAAAAGTGGTTGAGTTCCCAGGAGGAAGGATTCCGCAACCTCATGGTAAGTGTACATGATAATGATTACCCCAGTCCTTCCCTAAAGGGACTTTTGGCCATCCCTTAATCTCTCCAGTTAAAATGACCTGTCTTACCAGGACTCCTGGAACAGCCTCCTAATTTTTTCCTCCTTCCATTATTGGCCCTCTCCCATCGATTCAGTACATAGCAGCCACTGTCATCTTTTCCAAATGAAAATTGGATCCTCTTACTCCCCCAATTAAAAGCATTTGTTGGTTTTCCATTGCTCTTAAGGCAAAGACCAAAATCCTTAACAAGGGCTACAATGCCTTGGATGGTCCCTGCAGCCTCTGCCTGCCTCTTCAGTCTCCTCCTGAACCGAGAATGCTCCCCTCACCCTTTAGAGTCCAGCCTCACTGGCTTCTTTCAGCTCCTTCCCAGCCTGTGAACCTTCCTGCCAGAGATCCATTGCACAGCCTTCCTCTCCACCGGGAGCATTCTCCTGTCTGCTCATCCCACTGTCTCTGAGCTCTCAGCTCAAATGGCATTTCCTCCTGGATCCTTTCCTGCCCCATCTGCTTGGGTCAGGTACACTGTTAAACCTGTGGAAAGATGAGTTTTCCTTTCTCCTTTTCTTCTTTCTGGAGCCTGGCACCTTGTAGGTTTAAAATAATAGAAGGTGCTTCTTGTAGCTCCAAGCTGGAAAGGAGATTGACAGTTTTTTCACGCAGTGAGGTACAGGAGATGTCCTGGCAGGCCAACTCCCCAGTGCTGGGAATCCGACTGGTTTTTAGACATCCCACCTGGAGGTGGAGCCCCTGTGAGGGCCCCTTGCTTCTCTCATCTCAGCCTGGGGGTCTGACCCTCCCCCTCTTCTCCCTTCCACCAGCAGAGCCTCATGGAGAATGAACAAGTGTCGACCCACACAGAAGCCTACACACCAAAAGAGGGGAGACCTTGGGGAGGAGGAGACAATGAAGTGATTTAATGATTTGAAAGGCTGGAGGAGAAGGGACAAGGTCTCCCAAACCCAGAGTTAAGGCCTCCTTCTGTGAGTGGTCTGTGAGCTCAGGGCAATGCAGAGAATGGTGCAGAGCGTAGAGAATCCAATCCTGAATTTCCAAACCACTGTGATGGTGCGGCCTCTGGGCCAAAGTAAGGATGACTCAACACTCTCCCCACCCATGTGGGCGCTGGCCTGACCCTTTTCCCACCCATCCCCATGCCTTCCCCTCCAGGCAGCAGTACACATCTTGGCCTTTTTCCAGGTGGATGACGGGATCTGAGAGTGCTGACCGGGACCAGCCAGGCAGAAGAATGCTTTTGTTACTGACTTCGCCACTTTCCTTCCCAAACAAGAGGTTATACATCCTTATGGCGTTTTATTCCTTTCTTCAGAACACTTAGCACTGTGTTAGTTTACTTTTTTTTCTTTTGCGAAAGATAATTGTTTATTTCCCATTGGTCTGAAGACTCTTGAAGGTAGAGGACAACTATTTTCTTTTTTTCTTAGCGTTTTGCCCTGGTGTCTAGCATATTAGGCACTCAAAACATACTTGTCTGATAACTAAAGGAAATATTTGATCTACTCTTTTACTCAAAGACATTGGCTATTATGGATAACAATTGTGAATATAAGTGAATAAATACATGTAGCTAAAAGTATTTCAAATTTATTTAATTTGCATTTAAAGGTGGCAAAAAAAGTAAAACATTATTTCCAATTATGAATAAGCCTCAGTTTGAATATGTAACTATGATTTCTCAAGGAGCAAAAAAAATTATTCAAAAAAATCTCTTAAAAAGATGTAAGTTTATATATTAAACGATATTTTTATCATAGGGCATATTTTATTTTCAAACACTTAGTTTCATCTTGTTTTAGAAGCATATGTTGAGCACAGTCCAGTTTTGGATCTAGTCTGAACTGAGAGTCTCTTTCTAATAGAGGAATTCAGCCAATTCACTTTAAATAAAGTAAAGGTTGTGATGATAGCATGCAATCAAAGATAGGCTGCCTTCAGTTTAAAGAAAAAGATAAATATATCTGAAGTCACAACAGCCTGATTCTATCAATATCACCCATTGCTAAGGCCAATTACCTTCCAGTTCAGGATGAAGTTCTTAGCACCTTTGAAGTAAATAAAGTTGGTTTTTAGCACCACCAGCCTCCTTCCTCGAGACAATTTCCCTCCCTCTGTCTTTTCCTTCCCACTTCCAGGCACCCGGAGACTTCATATCTTCATCCTGTTATCAAAATGTGTGCTAGGAAAAGGACACCATCTGCAAACATCCAGTGTGAACAGTTTACAAGCTATATTTCTCCGGGATTTAGATTTAAGCCACGGGAGGAATAATGGAACAAACACCTTTGCTTCCATTAAAGAATTTTCAGAATCCAGTAAGAGATATTTTGGAGATTAAACTATAGATACAGCTTAGTATACTGATACTTTTTAACCAAACATTAATATTATGACTATTTTCAAATAATTAAATATTCTTTGAATACAAGTTTCCAGACATAGATATTTTAATGGATGACCCCCTTCCCCCAAACAGAGACTTAATAAGAATCCATTTGGTTGACTCTAAGAATGGGAATCTAGTTTTAGTTGTCCATAAACAAGACAAATAGTGTCTGAATAGCTGAGATATGCTTTACAGAAGCCTTCACAGATGCCATTCAGCTGAGGTGCTTATTATAAAATGTTAAAAAGAGGACATACTTTTTTCCCAGGCCATTAGGTGGGATTCAGTGACAGCACTTAGCACAGGGAATTCTGTTTGGTTACTATTCAATAGAAAGAAATTCCTGATCCTATAATCAGCTATTTATACACAATAGGGAAGGGTTTGGAAGTGGAATGAGATAAATACTTCACTTTGGCCATGTACCTCTATCAAATTCGAGTCAGAACAAAACTTGCAGGCATTGTTTGGATGACCCAGATAACAGGCAATGCTGAAATTACTGCAAAAACATACTTTTGTGTTATCGTTTTATACAACAATGAAATTGCCAAAAGGACCGCAGCTTTGTATAGGAAAAAGGGAATAGGTTCATGCAATTGAAATGACCAGGGTGAGTGGAGAAAAGTCTCTGTCAGAATTGTAGAAAAGACAAGATCACAGAATATTTTTAAAGACAAGCAAAGTCTTTTACTACTAAATGTATCCTGATGATCTTTAATACTTTCTTCAGCATAGACTTGAATTATGATTGTAAGTTTTGTATGCAAGCACTATTAAATGTTTTAGAGATATGTGAAAGAATTTGCATGTGTTCTGCTCTGTTTAGAACCAATCTGACGACCCGCTAATGATATTATTTTATTCAACAATCAACTTCTGGCTTAGTAACATTTGAGGTTGGTTTTAGCTTTTAAAACACTCTCTCTTCCGTGTCTGTGTCCCTCCCTCCCTCCTTGCTTTCCTTCCATGTAATTTAGGGGAAAAAAGTCTAGATAACTCATGCTTTACTGGAAGAGAAATAACACGTAATAGAGAAGACTTCCATCAAACTCATGCCTTATTGGAAGAATAAAGTTCATCAGAAAGTGTGCTCAAACACCATTACTGAGACAACTTCCCAAAGGCACCCTTGAGGGAGACGTAGAGAAATAGACTCCCACGTCACCTGCAAGAGCCAGCACTGGCTGTATTTAAAGCCTCCCTGGAATCTTTTTGCACATGGATTCACCAGGGCTTAGGCCTTGGGAAGCCGTAGTCCATATCTGGAAAACTCCAGCTATTTGTATAAAGCACGATTTTTTTTTTCTTTTTTACAAATGGTCAGAGTGTATTTTCCTCTTATTTCTATTTTTGTAACTAGTTCCATGAAGGAGTTAAGAAAGGAACCAGCAATCTTTTTTTTAACCCTTCAAGAAAATCAGGGGTGAGGGGTAAGGAGGAATGAAGGGAAGGAAAGGGAGAAAATGAAGAGATATGCCTGGTTTAGGGAATCTGATCACAGGTTCAATGTGATTAAAACAATTCTCTACATGTGGCTTGGTAAAATACACTTGCAGATTTTTCATTCTTATTATCTTTCTGACTTCATTCCTCATGAATTCTCCACCCTAACCCCCCATTCTTTCAGCTGAATTTTCCCTTCCACTTGTATTTCTCACCTTTGGAGCCCCTTTGCAAAAGTTGTCCCATGGATGAAAGGCCAATGTTACCCACAAGGGTATCAACTTATATTGACCGTACCCAGAAATATGGGAACGTCCATGGAGACAATAGGTAAGAATAAAAACTGTACTTTGTGTTTGTCAAAAGAGAGTAGAAGTATTGGGTTCATTTAGAACAAATTTTAAGAAAATTTATAAAAAGATGGCCATCAAGATAAAAACATAACGAGAAACTCAAATGAGAGTTTTGTTACTTTAATACTCCACCAAATTCCACATCCAAGAAATTCCCCTTGATGAATCCTGAAATAGAATATTTCCTAGAAAACTAAGAGCAGTGGGCAATCTTTTCAACTTTGTCTGCCCTGTGGGGTGCCTGCCTGTAGCTGTGTCTCCGAGAGTCAGCCTTGCTGGGTGGACAACAGGCTATGTGCCCTGCCCACTTGACCACAGCTCAATGGACCAGATGTGGACATCTGACTAAAGCTTCACAGATACCCTTTTCTGCGAATGTGAAATTAGAATTCAGGCCTATCAAGCTTTCCTTGTGTTCTTGGTCTGATAGGCCTTATAGATTAGGTGGACGCTTTTGCCATGTGGATAAAGTGAACTAAGCAGAGCTACAGAAAGTGAGACAAGGATGAGCAGACACACAATGATCAGGAGAAACTCTACATCTCCCAGTAAGAGAATGAGTAGGTGCTTCGGTTGCTGATGGCTTTAGAGCATCCAGTTCTAGGCTTTACAGTGTCCAGCTCCAGCCTTTACAGTATCCAGTTCCAGGCTTTACAGCATCCAGTTCCAGGCTTTACAGCATCCAGTTCCAGGGTTTACATCATCCACTTTCAGGCTTTACCGTGTCCAGTTTCAGGCTTTACAGTATCCAGTTCCAGGCTTACATCATCCACTTCCAGGCTTTACACCATCCAGTTCCAGGCTTCACAAAGAGTCCACTTCCAGGCTTTTACAGCCTTCAGCTCCAGTCTTACTTGCCTCTTTCTTCTGATAAAGTCCTGGTTCAGCTCCAGCTAGTTTAAGTAGGTTTCTATTATTATGAACAAAAATAATCTATACCAGTACTTGGAACCAATAATCTCTGAGTTGTCTTCTGTTACTTATCACCAATAATAGACTGCAATTTGTAGCCAACGATTTTATTATGTGTACTTAATTTTAATTACTTGTAACCAAACAACAACAGCAATAACAAAACAAACAAAAAACCCAGCTGCTGTGATTTAACTGGAAGGTCGCTGTGCCAGGACCCTGGGGTCACAGGTTCAGCGCTGCTACGGTCAGCAGAATTCTAAAGATGTCCCCCCAGCTTCCCATCCCCTGGCCATTCAATCAAACACTAATCTAGATACTGCTGTGAAAGGACTTTGCAGGTGCAGTTAAGGCTACAAATCACTGGATTTTAGCTACGATTATCTTGCATTATCCCGGTGGGCCCAATGTAATCACACAAGTCCTTTAAAAGCAGAAGAGGAAAGCAGAGGAGGAAGGAAGAGAGAGTTCAAGTAGAAGGATGAGCCATTTCTGGCTTTGAAGATGGAGGGGGCCCCAAGCTAAAGAATGTGGGTAGCCTCCAGAAGCTGAGAACGACTCTAGACTGCCAGCCAGCAAGGAAATGTGGACTGCAGTCCTACGACCCTACAGAACTGAATTTGGCCAACAACCCAAATAAGCCTAGACGTGGATTCTCCGGGTAAGAGGCCAGGCTGGCCAACTCCTTGACTTCCACCTCGTGAGCCCTAAGCAGAGAACCCACTTGAGGCACAGACACTGTGACCTAACAAATGGGTCTTGTTTTAAGTCAATATGTTTGTGGTATTTATTACTGCAGCAATAGAAAACTGATATAACTATCCTCTGGGGTATGGCAACACCATCTTGGGAATCCAATTCCATTCCCATGCCTGAGACAGCCCTCTCTATCATCCGGGTCAAATCTCTTGCTTGTAAAACAAACAAACAGAAAAAGAAAAGGAAAAACCAAAACTTCAGGTCAAGCGTTCCAGTCTATACTTGGGACATCTTCACGTGGATATGGCCTGTATGTGCACATCAATGAGGTTTCTTTCAATCATAATAAATGATAAAGTAACTGATATTCTTTACTGAAGGTCAGGATCATCCTACTTCTGGTAAATTCACCACATGGGGCTAGGAATCTCCAATCATGGAATTCGGAATTAACCTTCCTCCCATGCAGGTTGGCAATACCACAAAAACAACCCTTCTCAGGGTATTTTGGGAATTATAGTCCCAGTGAGAAATGAGAAATGCAGACCTACACGGAACTGGAAGGGATATCGGGAGAAAATAATTTGTTAATCTTCATGGGGCTGGAAGGAGAGAAAGAGGATACAATTTCTTGCCCTGGTTTGGGCAAGAGACTCCAGATGTTTGCTGTCTTCTCTGTCCTATTTTTAAAGGACAAAGGGGGAAAAAGGAATATTCCTTCATTTTTATATCAAAACATATTTTTTCCAGGTGCAGCGTAGTGGGTTGAGTGGTGGCCCCCCAAAAAGATATGTTCATATCCTAACCCCTGGAAGCTGTGAATGTAACCTCATTTTGGAAAAAGGGTCTTTGCAGATGTAATTAAGGTATGGATCTTGAGATGTGATCATCTTGGATTATCTGGGTGGGCCCTAAATCCAGAGACAAATGTCCTTATAAGAGACACACAGAGGAGAGACACAGAGGGAGAAGAGGGGAGGGCCACATGAAGACGGAGGCAGAGAATGCAACGACGCAGCCACAGCCAAGAAACATTCGCAGCCACCAGAAGACGGAAGAGGTGAGGAATGGATTCTTCTCTAAAGCCTCAGGAGGGAGCACGGCCCTGCCAACACCTTGATTTTGGACTTCTGGTCTTCAAAGCCATGAGAATAAATTCCTGTTGTTTTGAGCCACACATTTTGTGGTAATTAGTTACAGCAGCCACAAGAAACTGATACACATGGTAATAGGAATTGGGTCTTATTTACATTTTAGCCTACACTCTCCACTCTTGCTTTCTCTGACTTTCGGTTCTGTTCAGAAGGCTAAAAGCTTTCTGATCTTTTAATTTGTGACTCTACCTCAAAGCAGACTAACACAAAAGTGAGCAGTGAAATAACAAGAACTGAGTGTAGAATGAGAGACCCCTCATCATTTTCAGGCACTAGCAGCCCACTAAAAGACTCTATTGACAATGACCCTGTGGGGGGGGCACCTGAGAGTCAGTGAGATTTATCACACCACT
This sequence comes from Diceros bicornis minor, assembly GCF_020826845.1. Classification (NCBI taxonomy): domain Eukaryota; kingdom Metazoa; phylum Chordata; class Mammalia; order Perissodactyla; family Rhinocerotidae; genus Diceros; species Diceros bicornis. The sequence goes on along the minus strand of NC_080778.1, from coordinate 9,660,597 downwards.
TAGGAATCATCCATTTCATCATTCGCATTGGAGGTCTTATCCTTTTGACAGAAGGAGATAAAAGGGTGGAAGATCAGGGATGGAGCGATGCCATGGTTGGGTATTCTTCTCTGGTTGAGTCAGGAGACACTGTCCAAGGTTTCTAGAACAAGAAATGGAGATTAATAACTTTATTTAAATAGGGAAGAACTAAAAATTATTCTGTAGTCATAAAATATTTAGAGGAATATGGGAAAGGATTGCTTATCTTTTGCAGAAGAGAATCAACAGACACTGTCAAGAGTTGCTACACAAGAAATGGAAGCATAAGCTTACAGTTCCATGTTACAGCGATTACTTCCAGTGGATTGAAAATGGAAATCATCAAAAAATGGTCAACTCTGGGAAGTGGCCCCAGGGATGTGGAAGGGTCATATGGGACACTCTTGGTTTTGCATATTCCCTTTTGTATCATTTAATTTTTATATATGCATGCATTATTTTAATTAAATTTTTTGAAATAAAATAATTCACTGGTAAAGTATATTTTCGAGGTAGAAGTTGGGGGAGAGTGAGGAAGACAGAGAAGGCAGTACAGCCACAGAGTCAGGCCCCACAGACACTCTCCTTGCCCTGCGTACAGGTGCCTGTCCCAAGAAAGAACAACTTGTAATGGGCTCAAGAGTTCTTGGAAGGTTTCCGGCATCATGGAGCCCCTGGTTGTACTTATGCCTGAGGGCCTGCATCTCATAAAGCCACCTTTGGCAGCACGAGGGGGCATCTGTGCCAGGCCTGGGCTGGGATCACCAATCCGTGAAGACGGAGAATAAGGGGGGAATTTAAAGACTGACGAAAGCAGCGCTGAAATCATCTGGGCTGCTTTTTATCCAGGAATAGCTATGCTGGTGATATATAACCGCTCCTGACTTCACTTGAGAAGGTACCACTAGCATTAATATCTGTAGCAACTGGCATTGCATGTTGCCAGCATTGCAAGACACGGAGAAAACTCTGGGTATTTTTGGAGTTGGGAGGGCTTTTAAATTTGCTTACAAAACAGTAGAGGATAGAGGAGTCATTTCCATCCAGTTCCATCCAGTTTTCTTTCCCTCTCTCCCACCTCCATTTAGAATTCATTTCAAAGATGGATTTGGGGAGGCAATTTTAATTCTTTGGGGGCTATGTAGCTGTGCCTATCAAAGACAGAAATTAACGAGCTTTTCATTAGGTACTGGAGTAGCCTGTGCTCAAAATGCAAGGGGCAATCTGTCAGGCAACACTTTGGGGGATGGAAATCCTATTTTCTATATTCTTGACTACGTTGACTCAAGAATTCAGGCAGTAGACGTTTGCCATCTAGAGCGATAAGGAAGGCCTTTTCTATGACCAACTAGGGAGACAAAAGGACTGTGGATGACATCAGCAGTGATCCCTGAGCGTTCCTCGTGTTCCACCCAAGGCCCTCTAGGGCAAATGTCAATTAATTTGCAAATGTAGAGTCAGGAAGTTGGGAAATTCATCACTGATGCTGATCAAGACACATCGGCTTTAGAAGCGGGCAGACTTGGATTTGAACCCTGGTCTTGCTATATTTTTTGAGTTAACTCTCTCTGAAGCTTGATTTTCTCTATTAAACATGGGCATAAGAGATTAAATGAGATGAAGTGTGTGAAAATGTCAGGGACATTCTAGTTTCTATTCCACCAAAAGAGGTAAGAGCTTAGGAAGTAAAAAAAGAAAATTCCGCCTACCAAAATGAGGCAGGAGAAAGACGGAGAGGAGGAGAAAGAACTGGGAGTAAGACAGAATGGCAAATTTTGGGACAGGAAGTGAGAAGGCTCTGAGCTGTTCCTTGTTTGAGCAAAAGTAAGCATCCATTAACTTTGAGGCTTTATATATTTGGGGTACATTTGCTACTGCAGCCACGACTACTCTAATATTAATGATAACTGGGCTACGGGGCAGTTGGGATTGCCCAAGGAGAGTCTATAGAAGAAGAGGCAAGCGACTTGGGCAGAACCCCGTGAAATGCTCATGTGGAAGGAGTGGACAGAGGGAAATAAGCCACCAAGAGCTCTGAGTAGTGGGCTTTGGGGCCGCATGGAAGCCAAGGGAAGAAAGTGCTTGGAGAAGAAGGAATCGTTCAGTGACATCAAAGGCTGCTAGGAAGTCAAAGAAGAACGAATCTTATCAATTGGATTGAGCCAGAAGGAGGTCTTTAAGGACCTTGTCAAGATGGTCTTAGTAGAGCGGTGAGTACAAGCTAAATTGCAGAGGGTGAGGAGGGAGAGAGAGGGGAGAAGGCAACTGTGACTGAGAAGGGGTGGGTCGTGCCCAGAGGAGAATCGTGGTGCAGGAAGGTGTGCTTTCTTCCTTCTACCTCCTTTCTTTTTATTCTCCTCTTCATTCCTTCCGGTCTCCCTCCCTTCTTTTCCTTCTTTGAGTAGAGAGAGCTAAGCACGCTTAAATTCTAATGAAAAAGAAATTGAAGATACAGGCAAACAATTTCCAAAACTCTTATCTACTGCCCAGATGGCTTTCTCATAGAACCAATTAATTACCGATCGAACGGCTCCATCTGGGTGTCCTTTGGGTGTTTGAAGTTCAACATGTCTAAAATGGATTTTCCTCCTTGCTCCCAGTCTCTTGCTCTTTTTATCCTCTTGACTGGCACCCTCATCCTCCCCCTAGTCACCCAAGTCAGATCCCTGGGGGTCACCCTAGATTCCACCTTCCCCCATCCCTCACCCACTGCTGTCCTACTCTCTCCTCAACATCCCTCACAGTCTATTTCATCCACATGGTCACTCCTAGGGGAGCTGCCCATTTCTCCCCCTGGACCACTGAGAGAGTCTCCTAAATGGCCCCCTTTCCTCTAGTCTTATATCCTTAAAAGATCTTTCCTCAATTAAGCAACCCCATCTTTCAAAGAAATTCTTTTCATTCTGAGTCTCAGCTGTAGGAAACATTTTGCAGCCTTCCAAATGTGACATGTGGCTGCCTTGTTTTTACCTTTGTCCATTCATCCTCCTCTGTCTGGAATGCCCCTAACCCTACGTCTCAGACCCAACTCAAGGCATTGTCTGACTCTCAGACAGCACTGAGCTCCCTCTCTTTCGTGTCCCCACTGTCCCAGCCGGGTACCTCTGATCTGATTCCATATGTCTAGCTGCCTCTTCTACCCTAGAGAGTAAGCTCTTTAAAGGAAAGGAGAGTACTTTATTAATCTCTGTACTTCCAGCACCTGGCCCCATAGCAGGAACTCAATGACTAAACAAATAAATGAATGAATGGCAATGAAGAAGAGAGGGCTAAATGCAATTGCGGGGAACTGATTCCTCATCACACTTTTTAGGTTCAGTTCTCTAAGCAGTCATAAAACTGTATAATCATATGATTATATGGGCCACACTCCTCTCATTTACCCACAGGATACCGTCACAGACCTCATAAAACATACTACGTTTCCCAAAGTGTGCCACCAGGAAAGACCAGTCCTTTAAGATGTTCCATGAGACAAGGATTCCAAGGTCAAAGTAAGGTTTAAAAACAGTGCATTTCACATTCCCCTCTTGAAAACAGACAACGCACCTTAAGGGCTCTGAGAAGTTTTCCTGTGAAAAAGTCTAATTTGGCTGCCAAAGCTTCCCAAACTTATTTGAACCCTTTTTTCCTTCAAGCCACACTTTGACGTTTTAATATCTCTTCAAGCTGGCCTATGGTAGACTTTCGATTTACTAACATGGTGGGGTTATTCTAGTGACATCTCACACTTGATTCCTCTTTGATTGCTATGCAGTGACTTTTGGTGCCATCTTCTAAAAACAAAATAGCATACAATAGTTTTTACAGTATCTGTTTTCTAAATAAGAAATGTATTTTGAGTTGATGACATGTTTTAGAAATTAATGATTTTTCCTCAATTAAGAAAATCTATGCCTACCTAAAAGATTCCATTTATTTTAAGAGTTACACATTTTTGTAGAGAGCTTTTTGTTCCACCTAACTGTTTGAGGATTAAGTGAAAAAAGATATATAAAAGTTATTATTTTGATTTATTAATTGAAATGCAAAGTGGGTTAACGTCAGGTCTTGCTTCCTTTGGGGCTTCACTCCAGGCTCCTTAAGGAAAGGCAAGTGTTATTTTCCAACATGCTCTGAGAAAAGACAACATTATTTCCAACATGCTCTGGATGGCTGAATATTTCATGTTTTCAAATTAAAGATTTCGGAGACAGAAACTTAGGGTGTATCTATACATCCAACCTACACTAAAATCCTTACTTCTTGTTTAGAAGTTCAAAGGCACTTCCTCATTTAAAAAACCCATCTGTCTAGTGGATTTCTACTTGTGGGCTCATCTAGTGTTAAATGATCTTTCTTTAGTATTACAACCCTTTGGACTCTCCACTACGTGAAGCAGAAGGGACTGCAGCGTGAGTAGGAAGCACCACTCAGCCGTATATTCACGCAACATCCGCTACCCACACTCATTAGCATTGCCTTTCCTGAAAGGATAATACGAACCTTAAATCCTAGTGCAGAGCGGGTATTTAAAAGCTCAATTTCACGTTTTTTTCCCAGGCCAAGTTTCCTAAATATCTGTATTAATTAATAGTTTGAAAAGGGACTTGCCATCTGAAAAATCATTCTTAGAATTACGATTCCCAGGGTATTTGCGTCATTTCACACGTGAGTGAGGATTATGCTGATAGCTTCAGACATTATATCTGCCAAAAGTTGTCTTATGTTCTTTAATGGAGATTTCACAGTCATAAAATATCTAAGCGGAAAGATCTTTATTAAAATCGGTTTGTCTATCTGGCATATAAAAGGCACCGTATCTGGCATATAAAAGGCACTCCATTGCACAAATGTCTGCCAAACAACACAAACTGAGGATCTTTTAGATCGTGTCTATATAATATCTACAAGGTCAATAAGACATAAATCACCGTTGCCCTGCCAAGTTTCCTTTGTAAACTTGTTGTGTTGGCATCACCAGCTCATGACAGGCAGGTCAGAAGCACATCAGAAAACGTCAGTGGAGCAATAATTAGCAACTGCGTCAGGCGTCTGGGCCCATTTTGATAATGTGAGATCATAGCTTTCTTGCTCTTGGAAGAAGAGGAAAGAAATGGTTTCTGGAAAACACAGAGGACCTAATTTGTTTTTCCCACTTGTGTATGGGGGAAGGTATTATTAGACCAAAGCATAAAAAAAGAAAAAGAGGTTCAGGAAATACGAATATTCTAAACTGCCAACCAAATGAGTCATTGAGTTTCCCTTAAAACAATACAGAGAGCCGATCGACGGGTTATTTGCAGAATATCTCGTGAAATGTCCAGCATTACATTGGGAAATATATACAGGAGAAATAATAATACAGTCCTGGTTGTCAATAAGAAGATTAAGACGACAATAATAACTTGTATGACACAATTCGAAAAGAGTCCTCCCAAAAAGTGGTGTGTTATTGAGAGCAAAGTGGTGTGACATGGGCATAAAGACTTAGGAGTTAAGAGAAATGAGTTTAGGAAAGAGGCATGGGGCAGGTGAGATTCAGTGCAACCCGAAATGGAAAAATTTTGAAAAAGAGTTAACACTGATTGACCCTTTCTTTTTGTCCAATACTATGCTAAGTGATCAACTTACCATGTTTCATTTATGTCTCCCTACAATCCTGTGGGTTTAATACTATTCTTTATCCCCATTTTACTAAGAAGGGAACTAAAACTCAATGGGAGTAAGTGACAGAGGCGGAATTCCAGAGCAACTTCCTGAAGTTGAGTAGTTGAAGTAGTTAAGTAGTGGCTTAACTACTTCCAGAAGTTAAGTAACCACCTTGCTACAACAGCTATGTTGTCATAAAAGACATGGTATAAATATGAATATGGATATAAGTGTATACGTGTATATTAGATGTGGTACAGGCAGAAGACAGTGATAAGAGAGAGCATTTCAGACATGAGAGAAGGATTAAGCATAAGTATAAAAGTAGGAATTGGCATGGGTTTGAGGGGCAGGTCAATGAAGATACTTGAGTAACTGGAAAGGAGGGCTGAGCTTGGAAGGGGTTAGATGATAGGGGGATGGGTGATGGAAGACCCCAGTGGGCAGGCCAGTGTTGGCATGTGACAGAGGAATTGGCTGCTCTGGAGCTGAGATTCAGGTGTGCACTGGCTGGCCAAGTGGGTGACCACCATAATTTGTCCGTGTGCTTTGGGCTGTATTTGGGGGTCAGATACATGCAGACCTGAGGGATAAACTGGAGGTGGAAAGCAATGCAAACCTGTGGGCTGAGGCTTGAAGGGAAGCCGCATCCAGTCCCCCCAACCGCCACTCAACGAAAGAACAGAAGCCCCTAGTAAATGTGAACTAGTGACGGGAATCTGCTCTTCCCTGGCATTCACAAGCATCCCACGTGTACACATTCCCATTCTCATTCTATAGTTTCAAACAAGATGTCTCTCAGTTGATGCCAATCACTTCATCTGTCCCTGCCCAGGGAAACCACGCTCTGTTCTAGTGCTGGACCACTGAGAAGACTTTCAAGTAAGATTTTTGACCACACACTCTTTTCTCTGTGTGCTCTGACTAGAGAACTTAACCCATGAATGAGATACCATCCCACAGTACACATGAGACCCCCACCCACGGTTGTCACAGCGATTCCTGGAAGGTACAAGGAGAAGTGCAGAAAACTGTCAAAACGGCGTGTGGGGTCCACTGAAAGGACAGCCCCTGGGGATTCCCAGAAATGCTTGCGTATGAGAAACCCACAACGGATAGGACTTCCCTAGAGAGTGGCGGGGGTGCTGAGAGCTGCAGAGATTCACACAGTTATCTTGAAGTGGCTGCATTTGTGGGCATAGGCTAGTGATGTCCAGGAAAGCCAGGACATCAAACACAAACTGTGCTGGTGTGTCTTTAGATGTGTTATGAAATATGCACACAAAATCCTATACACCATGTGTGATTGTATTTATTAAGCAAAGACAGCAAGTCTTTTGCAGTAAGATCATGAATCAATATCAATGACTAAAACAGTAAAAGAGTAGAAGAAACACAAATACCTTTTTGGGGGGCATCATAGCCTTCTTATAAGACTTTGGCTTGGAGAAATACAACTGATCATTGTATTAGTAAAAACTTCTTTTTTGCCCATCTAAAGATGAATGCTTATTTCAAAGCAGAAGAAATTCATAGCTTGTGGCTTCAGTTTCCTGTGTCCTCTATGCTAAACCCAAGGTCACGCTCAAGACAGGGAGCACACAGATGACCTGCAATTTACAAATGGGTGGGGCTCCCAGAGTACACTAGTAAATCGGTTCTCCGGAACACAGGAGCATTTCCCCATAGACACATTTCTCCAGAGACTCTCAGGCCAGCCTGTAAATTCTGTTTAGTCCCCTGAGTTCTGCAGCGGGTTCCAAGAGCCACCTTGCAACCGTGAGATTGAGGATGGAGCAGAGCCAGGGAGGTGGGGCTGGATGTGGAGTACGGGACTGTCGTGCCCTTGAAAGGAAGAGCTCAGGGGCACGGTCATATTTGGCACAAACTTTTCAGGACTGGTCGTCGTAGCAATATATCAATACATTTTTTAAAATAACTTTTTATTTTGAAACAATTTAAGGCTCCTAAGAAGTTGCAAAAATAGTACAGAGAGTTTCTGCATACCTTTACCCAGTTTCCTCAATAACCATCGCTTACATAACCCTGGTATATTGTAAAAGCCGGGAAACTGACCTTGGTACTATATCTTAACTCAGGGAGAGCGCTTACTCAGATTGGACCGGACTACAGCGATCCTTTTTTTTTCCCTAAACAAATATAATGTTATGGAATTATTTGATCATTTTATTTTTCCAGTGTTACAAATGCTAAACATCTTTATTTTTCCAACAAAATCTTCCATTCTTTACTACAAAAAAATTTAACTGGGGCTGGCCCGGTGGTGTAGTGGTTAAGTTTGTGTGCTCCACTTCAGTGGCCTAGGGTTCGTGGGTTCGGATCCAGGGTGCGGAACTGTGCACCACTCATCAAGCCACACTGCAATGGTGTCCCATATATAAAGTAGAGGAAGACTGGCACAGACGTTAGCTCAGCAACAATCTTCCTCAAGCAAAAAAAGGAGGATTGGCAACAGATGTTAGCTCACAGCCAGTATTCCTCACCAAAAAAAAAAAAAAAAAAAAAAAAAACTGACAATGTTGAGTAGATTTCGTGTTCCTACAAATTACTTTAATTTTGATATTAAAAGGCAAAGATTTTCTTTCAAATTTCTAGAGCATATGATATGTGTGGCCCAAAGAATAATCTATCAAATGACAACTTTAAAACTTAATCGGAGTCAGCATTTTATAATGGTGAGTGGGCCTGGGTCCTAGTCCCATGGGTGCTATAAACCCAGCGATGTCGTGTAAGTTGTGTCACTCGATCTCTTTGGTCCTTAATTACTTGATTGCAAGATAAGGAAATTAGACTACATGACTTCTAAAATTTCTTTCAGCTTTAAAAAAACCCTATGAAACCCCCACGTCAAAAGTATCCCATAGAAGTCACTATAGAAAGCGTAAGATGGTTTTATTAAAAACAAATAAACAAAACAAAAACATAAACAAACCCTAGAGCTAAAGCAAAAGGAAAAAATGTCTCGTCCTCACGCAGAAGTGGTAGGAAAGGTACAAAAGAAGACGGGAAGGCATCATCGTGGAGGAATGAGGGGACCCGCAGGTGGCCCGGAAGAGCGGAAACGGTCTGAATGCCCCATGAGCCACTTAAACCTGGGCGACATTTGGACAGACGATGTTAAGCCTTCCAAGCCTCAGTTTTGCCATCTGTAAAAGGATGATGGTTCCTTGTTAGTGTGGTTCTGAGGATTTAAGAAATACGATACGTAAAGCGCAGAGCAGAGTCCTCCATGAACGTTAATAGCGCCCCTGAATGTCAGGTGTGAAGTGGGGATGAAAGGAGCCCTGGGGAGGGCTTTTGAGCGAGATGATGTGAGCGGAATGAGGAGTCAGCCTGCCCTTGATAGTGCAGTTAGCTCAAGTAGGGAGCCTCTGGTTTCTGAGGACACCTCTCAAAAAGAGCACGTTATGGGGCTTAGTTGTGGTTGTCACGGTGGGCACTTACTGAAGCGCTTGGTTGACCTGAGACAGGTGACTGGCTTTCTCCCATGATGCAGGAGAGAGACCCACAGTCTCAGCGGGCTCTGAATTGGCAGAGAGGCAGAAATGAGAAACACAGAGCACCCGTACCTATTTTTAAGGAAAGTAAACATGTCCCGCGTATTTTTTTATCTCACTGTAAATTTGGGATTAGAATTTAGATTCTGGACTCCAGAGTCTAAGACATCTTAATATGAAAATGAAGCAAAGATTTATTAATCTCTCCCCATCTTGCTGCTTATACTGGTTTCTTATCTGTAAACATCTCCCCTTCTGTTTGGCTTTTTCTATTAGTATTTATAGTGGTGTCTCAAATATAGCCTTCTAACTGCCGCTACTCAAGATAAATAGTAAAATCATCTAGACCACAATAAATTCAATAAAAAGATACAAAAAAATTAAAACAGAAATATTAGTATATACTCCTCTCCAGCAGCCATATAACACTGTTATTTACATCAAAATTTCCTAGTATTCTTGTTTTCCTTGTCCTATTCCTTTGGGCCATATTTTAAAAGGGTTTTGTTTTGAATTTATCAGATAGCTTTCTCCTTTTCTCCTACTTAAGAACAGCTTTAAAATCTCACAAAATTGACTACTTTACCTGCCAGCATTTTACAACCTGCATTAGAAAAGCTGTGTTAATATACATGTACAAATTACACTAAAAATGACCTGGATTACTGTAATTTATACATTTTGTCTTTGTATTTAAAGGAAAAGAGAACTTGAACTCATTGCATTTTACAGCCAGTAAATAGTCTAATGATCTTAATTTTATTGTACTTTTAGAAAAAAAAATTATTTATTGGCCCAACCAGAACTAGAAATTACTCTTTAACTCCAATATAGACTGGAAAGTAAACGTCTGTCATTTAAAAAATACAAACAAGGGGCCGGCCCAGTGGTGTATTGGCTAAGTTCGTGTGCTCCGCTTCAGCGTCCCAGGGTTTGCGGATTCGGATCCCAGGCGTGGACCTACACACTGCTCATTAAGCCCTGCTGTAGTGGAGTCCCACATACAAAACAGAGGAGGATGGGCACAGACGATAGCTCAGGGACAATCTTCTTAAGCAAAAAGAGGAAGATTGGCAACGGATGTTAGCTTAGTGCCAATCTTCCTCACCAAAAAAAACTCCAATAATAATAATAAAATAAATAAACCATACAAACAAAAATTAATTCCAAAAGGAAAGTCATCTACAAGTAGACAGTCTCTAACCATGAAATCAGCTAAGCAATCAAGTCCCCTTGGTGTGACCTTGCTAACACAGACCACCTTTCACGCATGAATAGACTCTGGAAATGTCATTCATTCTACAAATACTTGTTGAGTGCCTGCAGTGTTACAGTATCTACTTGTGCACGGGGTACAAAGAGAATTTTTATGGAGAGAGAGATATATATGTATATGTTATTTTATAAAAAATGGGATTGCATAGGATGCACTATTAGAGCTGATCTTCGAATTGTTGTTCCCTGTCTGCAATCAGATAAGTGCAGAAATTGAGAGTAAGGATCTAGAAACTTTTATGCCAATCTGACATCACCATGACATCTGAGTTTGTGACTGGTGGACGGGTCCCTTGACTAGGATGTAGAGCAGTTTCCATGTTGTTGAAATCACTTCGGGCCTATATGTGTTGTGAGCTGCAAACTATTCATGCCCAGTAAGACCACATATTGGTTTGCAACAGATAGGAAACAGACAGACAAACAGACAAACAAGCAAACATGTCTCCTTCACTACAGATGGTTTGGGAAGCATTGACAGCGAACACAGTCTTTGTAACTTGTTTCTTTCATAGAAATATGTTCTGAGCATCATTCCATTTCAATAACTATGTCTCTATAACATAATTTTCAATGAATGTGTTATTCTTCAGTTTTTACGTTCAGTTAATTAAGAGGTGGCTCAAGTTTTAATCAATGCCTGCAACTTCCCTAAGACTGCCTTCTCCCATTTGAAGACTGCATTAATGTGATTTATGTACGATGGCATTGAGATTCAGAAACAGTGGATCTCTCTTAAATGCTCTGCCCAGGGAGACCACTACCGAACTACAGAAGGCACCTCACTAAACAACAATATCATCCATAACGAGGTCCAATAGCAGAAACCTCTGGGCAATATTTTAGCAATTAATAGCACAGCGACCTCTTCACTGAGACTTTCATAAATCCCCGAAATAATAAATGTTCTAAGAGTTTTGGAGATCCACAGGGAGGATTACAGCAATTTGGCACCTCCCAGGCTGCACTGACCAGTAGAAGGATGACTGCTCTTTTGCACTCATACGGCTGCCCCCTCTCTTCTCTCAGACATTCCTAATCAATTGTGGTCTGTTTTTCACCTAACCTCAAAGTTATCCTCAACACTGTGCTCTAGATAGCTCCTGCCAAACAACAGAGGTGGGACCTAAGAAGAAACCCATTTACCACTCCTGGGCTAAACCATTTGTGATGAAAAGGTTTCCAGGAGTTGTCATGCACTTCACCTTGCACTTCCTATAATGGCTCAAAAACTACAAATGCTGGGAAGGAAAGTGTTGAAGGACTTACTGTTGTATACATTAGGAGAGTAAATATGAACTCTAGAAGTCTCTTAGGCTTAACTAAGTTTTTCTACCTTATCAAAACTCAACTCTGGAGTATTTCAGTCCTATTTAGCATTTATTCTTCATGCCTACCAGCCTTTGCAAAGATGATTTTAAGTCTAAGATCTTAGATGCTTCAAGTATAGACAGAGCATCTATTTCAAAAGGATAATAGTATCTGTAATATTTCCCCCCAAAACACAAAATTTCCTCTGGGAAGTCCAAATTGTAATCAATTAGCAAGAGAATAGGTCAGAGAAAGATAATTATGAATACTGGTCAATCTAAATGAATGTTAGGGTCTAATTTTAGGCCATATAATAATGGAAGGGCTATGTAGTTTTTACTACATTCATATGCTAAGGTAAAAAATAGCTACTCCATGCCAAATTAGGTAACAATGAGAGTCTTTCAAACATTCTTACCCATTTGTTAAAAAACAGAAAAGAAAATACGATTCCTAATTTTTCTCCTTAGACCTGAACACATGCATCAAATTCACTTGCCAAATTTTCTTTCAAGTGATTTTTTTTAAGTTTTAGTTCAACATTTATTATAGTATTCCCAAACAAACTAATACTTTTTGTGCTTTACAAAGAGCACAAATTTCATTATGATGTATTTTGACTCAATATGTGGTGGATTTACCCTAATACCTGGTATATCCATTCCTGAATGCAATAAAAACTAACAACTATAACATTTTAGATGAGTAAACCCAATTACCTTTTCAAAAAGAGTTGAAGTCAGTATGTTTTACAAAAGCTAAAGGTTGGGCCAATTGATTCTTATTGTTTCTATTCAACAAATATTTATTGATCATTACGTCTAGATCAGCATCATCTAGCAGAACTTCCTGCGACGATGGAAATGTCCCCTATCTGCGCAGTCCAATACATTAGCCACTAGACACATGGGGCTATTGAGCACTCGAAATGTGGCTCATGAGGAACAGATTTTTTTATTTTACTTAATTTTAATTAACTCAAATTTAAATAGCCACATGTGGTTAATGGCTACCTTATTGGACAGTGCATAGAAAGACAGAAAGATGAACATGATTTGGCTTTTCTCTCAAAATACCTACAAAATAATGGGAGAAAAGAAATACACACTTAATTTTAATAAAAGTCCGAGTCAAATTTACATGGAACTTAATAAAGCATAAAATTTAAATGGAAGAAAAAAGCCCAAAAATAGCCAAGAAAATTCTGAAGAGGAACAAGGTGAGAGAAGAGGTGGGATTTGTCCTACTAGATATTAAGACCTATTATAGAACTATCATAATTAATAGTGAAATATTGGCATGGAGATAGAGAAATAGAGCAGTAGAAAAGAATGAAGAACCCATAAACACATTCATGTAGGATTTTTTCTTTTTTTAGCAAGATGCAAAAAGCAGAAGCTATAGAGAAAATTGATAAATTTCACTACATCAGAATTTAAATTTTTTGTAGTTACCAAGATACTATAGACAAAGTTAAAAGACAAACCATAGACTAAGAAGATAGAACATATACAGCTGACAAAGGAGCAAAATACACAAATAAACAAATAACTTCCCCAAAATTCAATAATAAAAAAACACGTAACAAAGAGAACAGAGGCAGAGGATATGAAGAGGCAACTCTCAGAAGAGGAAACCTGAATGATGAATAAACCTGTAAAATGTGTTCATTCTGCCTACATCAAGGATGTGTAAGTCAGAATGAGACTGCATCTTATACCAGGGTATCCACTAAACCGTTTGAGTCTAACAAGCCCAAGTGGCAGCGTGGATGTGGATACTCTCACGTTGCTGGCAGGATACAAATTGGGGCCACCCCTCTGAAAGCAATTCCAGCAAAGCTCAAAATATGTACACTCTGTGGTCCCACTAGTCTATTTCCAGGCATTTACTGTAGATCAATGCTTGCACAAGTGCACAAGGAACATGCACAATAGGTTCACTGCAGCATTATTTCTAATTGTTAAAAGTTAAAAATGAGCTAAATGTCTCTTTGTAGGGGAATGGATAAATTGTAGCATGGCCATTCGATAGAATGATATGTAGCAGTTAGAGTAAATGAGCTAGATCCATATTTATCAAGGCTAATAAGTCTCAAAAATGTAATATGGAGTGAAAAAGAGAAGTGGCAGAAAAATATGCAGACTGTATGGTACTATTTATGTAAATTTCAAAGTACTCCAAGTACTATATATTGTTTGCGTGTAATCTTATGTACTAAAAGGATGAAAACATGAATGAGATGAATAATAACTTCATGATAGTTACACCTGGGCAGGAGAGGCCCTGTGCCTTGGGGGAAACACTCTGGCCTTCCTGTGTCTGCTCCCCTTCCTCCAGGGCCAAGGGTTGTACTCACCTGAAGCCCATCCCCCCTCCCACTTCTGGCCCCTCCCTCCTCCTGGGAGGTGGGACTCCAGGCTTCCCTGAACAATAGTCCTGAGCCCTCTTCCCGGGCCTTTACGGGCCTTTTTCCCAGGCCCACCTTCTGAAGAAATGGCCTGGTGGGTGCCTCGGGAAGGAAGGGAGGGGACAGAGGACCAGATCTGAAGTCGAATGAAGGAGACTTTAGCTGTGTCTATGAGTGTTAGCTCTTTATAACAAGATATGTAAAACAAACATAATAACATGACATTTGCTGATTCTCGGCTTGGGTAGTATTTTTTTATTGCTCTCTGTTTTAACAGCTGACTCATATAGCACTTATCATGTTTCAAGTACCGTTCCAAGTGATTTGCATTGAAAATGAGAAGGTTCCATTATTCCTCAATTTTACAGAAGAACACTAAATAACTTGCCCGAGGTCACTCACTAGAAGGAGCAGAAGGGGATTTGAACACAGTAGGTCTTGCTCCCAAGTCCATGATCTTAGCAACAACTCTAGATCTACTTGTCCATATGCATGGATTACTTCATTAAAAAGAAAAGTAATCAATGGTGCCCGGCCCATGGTGTAGCGGTTAAGTGCGTGCGCTCCACTGCTGGCGGCCCAGGTTCAGATCCCGGGCGCACACCGAGGCACCGCTTGTCAGGCCATGCTGTGGTGGCGTCCCATATAAAGTAGAGGAAGATGGGCATGGATGTTAGCTCAGGGCTGATCTTCCTCACAAAAACAAAAAAAAGTAATTAAATTTAAAATACCCTGAAACTACAATACAAAGAAGAATGTAGTGAAGTTCCATAAGAAGGTTCTTAGATGTGTTAGAGCACAGATGAAGATGACACTCCTTGGGAAGGAAGGCAGTCGCGGTGGGGAAGGCTTCAAGAAAGGAGTGCTGTCACTCAGCCCAGGCCTTGCTGGGCAGTGGGCAGGGAGGGTCAGGAGAGGGAAACGCCAGGAAGAGGCAACTACGTGTATACAGGCATAGATGCAGGAAAGTTCAAGAAAGATTTGAGGATCAGCAAGTAGTTACGTTTGGCTGTCACATGAGAGGATAACTTGGTGAGGCACATAGGTTAGGATCCTGAAAGGGAGGGTGAGAAATGAGGATATTATTTAGGGATACTTTAAAAAGCAAGGCAAGCCATTGAGGGTGGCACCTCTGAGCTGCACTGTGGGAAGACCGTGAGGGCAGGCTGGACCACAGGACAGCCACTGCAGGTGAGGAACTCCCCGGGGCCCTGCCAGCAGAACAAAGATGGTGGAGGAGGAGAGGAGAAGAGGCATTACCTGTGTGTGTGGGTGTGGGTGTGGGTGTGGGTGTGGGTACGCGTTGTCGAGAGGCATCCATTCATTCTGCAAATATTTACTGAACACCTACTATGAACCAGGCACTGTGTTAGAGGGTGGTAATATAGAAATGAAGAAAGACAGAACTTTCTGCCCTCATGAAACTTGCATTCTAGTAGAGGGACACAGATAAAATAAATAAGTAAAAATATATAGTAAACAAAGGAATAAAATATGCTTAGTTATATGGTGATAAGCACTTTGGAGAAAGAGAAAGCAGGGAAGGGAGCTAGGGAGGATTGTCTGTGTATGTGTATGTGTGTTCGATGAGAGGGTTGGGTAGCAAGGCGGGACTGAGCAGAGGTGACATTTGAGTAAAGGCCTGAGGAGTGAGGGGCGTTGAGATGATACTGAGATTTTGAGTCTGGGGTAGGGCCATGGTTATACCAAAGGGCAGGGCAGGAGGAGGAGCTGAGCAGGAAGAGGACAGATTGAGTCTGGGGTCCAGGTGGCTGTTAAAAATACAGACTAGGGGCCAGCCTGGTGGTGTTGTGGTTAAGTTCACATGCCAGCCTGGCGTTCCCGGGTCGCAGGTTCAGATCCTGGGAATGGACCTAAGCACCGCTCATCAAGCCATGCTGTGGCAGGCACCCCACATATAAAGTAGAGGAAGATGGGCATGGATGTTAGCTCAGGGCCAGTCTTTCTCAGCAAAAAGAGGAGGATTGGCAACACATGTTAGCTCAGGGCTGATCTTTCTCACACACACAAAAATATAGACTAGACTCTGGAGCTGTAAACATGTAGACACAGAAGTCACTGCTAACTAGGCAAGAGCTGTGCTTTAGTACCTGAGATCAAGGAATGGGAAAATAATAAAAGCCATCATTCAGCGAGTGTTTTGTTTTACACAATATCTGTAATCCTTAGGACATTCCTTCACGGTTGATAGCATTAACTCAGCAACAAATAAGAACAACAGTAATAACAGCTAACACATCAAAGGGCATACTACGCATGAGGCACTTTTCTGGCACTTTATATTAATTCATTCTGTCTCACGGCGGCCCCAGGGGAGTATTAGCCTCATTTGACAGATGAGAAAACTGGGCTGGCCGATTAAGTTGCTCAAGGTCACAGGCGGGTGAGGGATGAAGCCGTTTGAATCTGGGCAGCCTGGCTCCAGAGTCCTTGCCCTGGAACGAGAAAACCTAAGGTCTGTATTCCATCAGTCTCTCGGCCCTTCCAGAAAAGCCAGCTAAGGGTAGAATGTGGACGGATAACTGGGAATGGGGGTCTGGGGAAAACAGCTGGAGAAATTCTCAGAAAACCCGTCTCGAGGTAGGAGGCCAGGCCGAGGCAGGAGCGCGCTCTCAGCAGGGCGGGGTGGTCAGTACCCCAAAGGCTGCAGCCTGGGGTGGCCGGTAAGCTGGCCCGGAAAGGCATCCTGGCGCGGACACGGACAGGGCAGCCCGGGCGGGGGGCAGAGGCCGGGAGGCGGGGACCTCCACAGCTCTGAGGATCTTTGGGAGCGAATAAAGAAGTTAAAAATAATGATTCAAACCAACCAACAAGCACCCTTTCCGGGCAATTTCAGGCCGAGAGTAGGTCTGAAGGCCCTGGCCAAAGAAACTTGTATGAGGTCTGGCCCGAGGTCCCTTCTCACCTTGAACTTCCAGGACTCCGAGTAAGTCGCGTACCCGCCGTGGGTTGCCCAGCCGCTCTTTTGAAGAAGTTGGACGATCTCCGGGATGTCGCCCAAATCGAACCCCGCATGGTTCTAGCTCTGCAATGGGTCAAGGGCAACGCCAAGCACCGTTGCAGGACCTGACCGCCCGGCCCAGGGGTGCGCGGAGCGGTCTCGGCACACCGAGGGGACGAGGACTGGAGGGGGTCTCCCGGGGCACAGGCCGCACTCGGGACCGCGGAGAGACCAAGTTCGAGGAGCCCCGAGAGTATCTGGGTGACCCTGGAACTTCTGGAGCGCGCTCAGGGGCCGACAGCAGAGCAGGCTGCTGGCAGGGACCGAATGGAGCTCCGCGCCAGGCCGGAGGCTGTGCCGTCACTCGCAGTCCGGGCCGGGTCCCCGGCGCGCGGTGGCGCTGAGCCAGGCCGCGCCTCCCGGGCCCCGCCGCGCGCCCACCTCGACCCCGCGGCGGCGCCCCCGGGGAGCGCGGCCCGGCTGCCGCGGGCGCCCCCGGACGGGGGGCGGGGACGGCGGGCGCGAGGCCCCCGGGGGCAGGAGGAGCGGCGGCCGCTGGCACGGCGCCCGGGGGTGTGAGGCGGGTGCGCGGGGGAGGCGGCGGGGTAGAGGAGGCGGCGGCGGGCCCTCGGGTCACTCGGAGGCCCGGGCGGCGGGCGGCAGGACGCGCTCGGGGAGCCGGGAGGGCGCGCGCACCATGCCCTCCTTCGACGAGGCTCTGCAGAGGGCCGGCGAGTTCGGGCGCTTCCAGCGGCGCGTGTTCCTGCTGCTGTGCCTGACCGGCGTCACCTTCGCCTTCCTCTTCGTCGGCGTGGTCTTCCTGGGCAGCCGGCCCGACCACTACTGGTGCCGCGGCCCGAGCGCCGCCGCGCTGGCCGAGCGCTGCGGCTGGAGCCCCGAGGAGGAGTGGAACCGCACGGCGCCCGCCCGCCGCGGCCCCGCGCCCCCCGAGCGCCGCGGCGACGGCCGCTGCCAGCGCTACCTCCTGGAGGCGGCCAATGCCAGTGTCACCGCCGCCGCCGCCGCGGGCGCGCTCAGCTGCGCCGACCCGCTCGCCGCCTTCCCCAACCGCTCGGCGCCGCTCGTGCCCTGCCGGGGCGGCTGGCGCTACGCCCAGGCCCACTCCACCATCGTCAGCGAGGTAAGGGCGCCGCTGCCCCGCGCCCGGCCCGGGGCGCACCGAGCCACCCGGCGCAGGGACACAGCGAGCCCCAGCCCGCCCCCGGGTGTCCCTCCTGACGCGCCCGTCCCGCCTGTGATAAGCCGGCGGGGAGAGACTGGTGCTCCGATCCCCTCGCAGACGCGCGATGTATGTGAAGCCGGCCACCAGGGAAGGTCCGTGGAGGCTGGGACCTGTTGGTTACCTCTGGGGACCGACCAGGTTCATCCCACGCTTGCAAGCGCTGCGTCGTAGATGCCCGGGAAATGCCTTTCGTTTGTTTTCCTCTGCTAGTGAGTTAATGGAGAGATGCTTTGGTTTCAGGTGTGAACGAAAACTGTCATAGAAGCCAAGTTCTAAGATGCTTCGCACACACCTCCTCAGGAATCAAAGCATCCAGTACGATGTACGTTATCTATGGGATGTGTTTGCGCAATAATTGGAAATTGTGGGTCGACTCGCGGTAGAGAACTGCGGTCTCAGGCGGGCGATGTCGAGCGCGTCCGGATTGGCTCGTGGGCTCCAGGGGTCAAAGGAAAGGAGAGGCAGTGTTTGATGGCAGCACAGCTTTCTCTAGTTGCTCAAATGATTATCTGAAATGCGAGGGAGCAGAGGTCAAGGCTCTCCCGGGAAACGATTCTGGTAAAACTGCTTTCGGGCAAAGAGCAACATCTGAGAGAAGCTGGGAAAGCTGAGGTTTTGAAGAAGAATTTTAATTTTTTTTCCTACTAATAAACTAGAGGAACGCAGCTGGAGAGGCTACAGCCTTACAAAGTGAACGCCCCCTCCTGCTTATCTGTGGTGGCTGCTCGGGCACCGCTGCACGTGGGAGCAGTCCCCACGTTTGGTTGGTTGTGTTTGGGCAGGCAGTGAATTGGGCATTAAGTGACCCCTCACCGTTGGCGGCAGGACCTCTGTTTCTGCGCTGGGCTGGGAGGGCAGCTCACATCTTCCTGAGTTCCTACCATAGGGACTGCCTCCCTTGAGCCTGGGTCCCAGGGATGAGCAGTACTATTGAACTTCGTCTGCCGTCATAGCTTAACTTCTTAAAAATGGTTAAATGTGCTCTGGCAAATTGGGAAAGAAAAATTTTTGTCTTTAGTTTGTTTATTGTCATAAACAATTGTTTATTGTCGTTTTTTAAGCACCTGCTTGAATAATGGGGAAAAACGCTGGATTCAGAGTTAGCAGAGCCTCTTCTGCCACTGTTACCAGTGTTCTTTGGTCTGGTGACCTCATCTCTCTGGGGTTGGGATTGTAGATGTTTGAGCTTGAGCATGTTCTACAATGTCATGTGTGGGTGTGTTAGCACACTGTGTATGGTCCTATAAGTGCTCTACAGATAAACCCCATGGCAACCCAGCCAGGCAATGTGTAATGTGTTTGGGGTACTGGAACTAGAAATGGATAGGGCGTGGATCTGGGTAGAAGAGGGCATTATCACTGGTACTTCCTTTGAGCTGCATCCAACGGGTGACTGCTTCTATTCCATTCAGCACGGCTGCTTAGTGCTTACTACCCAGGTGAACTAGAAGATCCCACTTGGAGAGCAGACACCTGATTTTTGAGGACATTTAAACCTCAAACGAAGAATAAAAAGAACCTTAAAAGCGAAATGCACACACACTCAAGTGGGGTTTGCATGAGTGAACATGATCTGTGGACATCGGAGAAGGGAGACCTAAAAATCTGTAAGTTAGTACCCAGACAGATACTTGAGAAACATTCTGGGTTGTTTCAAGTAGGGACAGGTGGTCTCATGAAGGTCGGTGACTCCTAAAAGACAGTGTGGAATGTGGAAAGTCAGGACACCTGGGTCTTGGCTCTGTCTCCAGCTAGCTATGTGGCTTTGGTGAATCGCTTAACCTCTCTGGGCTTAGCTTTCTCATATGTAAAATTAGGGGTGGGATTAAGCCCTTTACAGTCCTATGAATGTTATCAGTGTCGTTGCTGGATGGCTGCTCGGTGTGCTCAGAACAATGATAAAATAATCTTCAAGGAAAAGGAAAACGATGTTCAAAATGTGCTCTTTAAGGCCACTGACAAGTTGTTGAATTATATTTGCGATTATTTTTTATCCCAAATAGTTTGTTTGCTTCTTTATGGTTTGTTTTTAATGTTTCAATTCTTAAGAGGAAACCCCTCATCTTTTCAGGAAGTTCAGCCATCCAGAACCACTTGTTCTCTCTCAGGGCTCTGCATGGCTAATATTTTGCTGTCTTTGGTTTTGAATATGATCCAATTCATTTTTGTTCTTTCCACTTCTGTCAGAGTGATTAAAGGAACCGTAGTTCTATCTTTGGCTAACACCAAGTCCTGGTGTATTTTTATACATTTGAAGTCTAACATATTAATCATGGAAAGGGGAGTTTATAAGGTGAGAGGACTGACCACATTCCAGAATCTCTCCATATGGCTATTATATTTAATCCTTGCACCATTGTTGGGGAGGTGTCATTGTCCTGGCTTTATAGAAGCAGGACCTGACACAGGAGATGTGGCAGGACCTGCCAGAGTCCCAGACCTTTTATGGAGCCAAGTTGGGTTCAAATCCAGGGGTCTTGATTATAAATCAGCCCCCTTTCCTCCATGTAGTGCTCTAAGTTCTTGGAACAAGTCCAGGCAACATGATACCCAGATCACTCACACTTTAGAACCTGCGGGAAATCGTGTTGAAGCTTCGTATTTATTTCGTTACTATTGTGATCCTCTGGACAATGTGACATTTCGTTTTATTTCGTGGTGTCAGGAACCACATTCAGCCAGACCTGCCGATGGGGAGGCTGTGCCTTCATTTGGTGGGAATGGCTCTCTGTGCTCTTGATGTGAGTGTTGCAAAATGGTCACTCAAACCTCGTCCACTCTCTTTGCGTCTTACAAAGCAAAACAGTTCCCAGGAGTGAAGTTAGAATTCAGTGCCAAGTGCAGAGCGGCTTCAGTCCAGCTCCCCAACTTGTTGCTCCTGCTCAAAGCAAGGGAGTGGATTTTCACATACATTTGACTTCCTCAGTGCGGACTTCTCTAACGTCTGAATCTCAGCCTTATCTGGTTGTCAGACACTGAGCAAAACATAGCATGATGTAAGGCAGAGACGTCTGAGCCCCCACCACACAAATATTTCAATTCATTGCTCTGGGACTGAGTCTTGGAAATTGATGTTAGAACTTTTAAATGCTTGCTTGTATGCCATGAATGTAAAAAAAGAGTGTCTCTCTAGTGTCTCGCTAGGAACTGGGCTTCAGAGCCTCTTTAAAAATAGATCGAATTGCCCTTGTTTTTCCTTTCCAGATCATTTTTCTCCCAGACGAAAAAAGGAAAGACCGTTTGAGGGAAGTAGCTGCCCCATTGAAGAGAGCGTTGGCTGCTTCGATCTCTGGGGCTGTCTGTGTGCCTCACGTGTCTCTGCTTTGCTTCTTGCTTATCCTTCCCACGACATGAGGCCAACCCGGTGGGTAGGCAAACCCACAGACATCAGTGCCACCAGCCTCCTGTCCTCACTCTTTGTCAAGCATGAAATTGTGCTGTTGTGGAAGCTGGAGAAAGGAGTTTAGCCAGGCCCAAGTTTTAGTCTGGGCTGAATCTCTGATTTGCTCTGGGTACTTTAGAAAGATCTTACTTTTGTATTGTTTTTATTTCTAATATTATTTGTGCCTTCTCTTGTTTTTTGCTGAATAAGCCTCACCAGGAGAACATCCGTTTTTTTATTACTTCAAAAAACCAACCATGGCATTGTTCATTTTCCATTTCATTGATTTCTCCTCTTTATTATTTGTTGTAGTTGTTTGGATTACTTTTGGTATGCTTTTTCCAATTTGGTTGGATGCTCAGCTCAATTATTTCCAGTCTTTCTTTTTTTCTAGTATAAATATTTGAAGCTTAGATTTCCTTCTATGTACTTTTTTGACTGCACCCAACAAGTTTTGAAATGAAGATTTTAATTATTATTCTGTTCTCAGTTTGTTTCCATTATTATTTTTTCTTTGACTCATGATTTATTTAGAGACTTGTTTTAAAATTTCAAATGTATGTTGATGTTTTTGTCTTTTAATTGTCAACTTCTAATTTAACTTTGGTGTGGTCAGAGAATGTGGTCTATATGGTACTGATTCTTTGAATTTTATTGAAACTTGCTTTTTGGCCCTCGAAGAGGTTTATAAACGTTTCATACATGCTTCAGAAGAATATGCAGTCTTTAGCCCATAGGTGCAGGGTTTTATAGATTACCGATATTTGAAGCTTGTCATTTGTGCTGTTAAAATATTCAAGATGTTAATTAACTTTCCATCTGCTTGGTCTATCGAGAATAATTAAAGAGTATTGAAATTTGCCACTATGTTGGTGAATTTATCAGTTTCTCCCACTATTTCCAACAGATTTTTTTTTTTGAGGAAGAGTAGCCCTGTGCTAACATCTGTTGCCAATCTTCCTCTTCTTTTTTCTTTTTTTTCTCCCCAAAGCCCCAATACATAGTTGTGTATCATAGTTGTAGCTCCTCTCTGTGGGACGCCGCCTCAGCATGGCTTGATGAGCGGTGAGTAGGTCCGTGCCCAGGATCTGAACCTGCGAATCCTGGGCCACTGAAGTGGAATGCGCAAACTTAACCACTATGCCACTCAGCCGGCCCCCTCCAGCAGATTTTAAAAGTTATGTACATGAGGCAATTTTATTGGATACATGTACATACAAATTTAGAATTTTGAAAATCTACATAGTGAATTAAACCTTTTATTATAGTATAGGGACCCTATCTAAAATCCATGATGCATATTGTCTTAATGTCTGTTTTTTCTGATATTAACATAGCTACTCCAGTTTTCTTTTAGTTAATATTTGCCTGCTATATCTTTTGTTATCCTTTCCTTCCTAGCTTCCCATATTCTAATAGTTTAGATGTGTCTGATAAAATGCATATAACTTGACTGCTTTTAACTAGTGTGGTTAGTCTCTTTACATTTATTGTGGTAATTGATATATTGGGCTTGTTATACTATATATTTTTTCTGTCTTGTTCTTTCTTTGTTATTTTTCCTCCCTTTAAAAAATGATTTTTTAATTTGTTTTTCTTATTCTATTTTATTCCTTCCTTTATTAGTTTGGAATTGAGATCTTTATTTTTCAATTCTTTTAGTGATTACCCTTGAAATTTTACTAAGTTTACTTAACAGAGTCTAAATTTAGTACCTCGACCTTCTCCTAAACAATTTAGGAGTCTTAAACACTTTCAGTCAGTCACTCACCCTCCTGCGTTGCAGGCATTAGTAGCCAATATTCTAGGTCTGTCCTTTTATTGTTAATTTATGGCTTTTGTGTAGATCACGTATGCTCGGGTTTATATTTACACTTCCTCTGCTCATTATTGCATTCGGTATCTCATTTTCCCCCTTCCTTTTGTTGTTAATCCTTAAAAATTTTCTTTAGTGTGTATCTGTAGGTGGTAAATATTCTCAGTTTTTGTTTATATGGAAATGTCTGTATTTCACCATTATTCTTGAAAGAGCTTTGCTGGGTAAATAGTTCTGTGTTGCCAATTATGTTTCCTCAGCCCTTTGAAGATGTTAGTTCTGTCTTGTAGTCTTTTGAGAAGTCTGTTGTCAGTCTCACTGTCCTTTTCTCTTGGGTTGTGTCTAGGTGGGTATTTCTTTTATTTATCCAGCTGTTTATACCTTGCCTCTAAAAGACATCTGGCGTGTAATAGGCACTCAATAAATATTTGTTGAATGAACTAATGGTTATATTTACTTTAACTGTGAATTCTGGTTCTTTAGTAAGTTCTGGAAAATTCTCAGCCACTCTCTTCAATGTTGCCTTTTCTTTTCTCTGTTCCTTCTTTCTGAGATTCTAATTAGACATAAGTTGGACCTTCTTTTTCTTTTGTTTTTCCTTTCTTTGTGCGTGTGAGGAAGATTGGCCCTGAGCTAACATCTGCCAATCCTCGTCTTTTTGCTGAGGAAACTGGCCCTGGGCTAACATCCATGCCCATCTTCCTCCATTTTATATGGGGCGCCTCCACAGCATGGTTTGCCTAGTGGTGCGTTGGTGCACGCCTGGGATCCAAACCAGTGAACCCCAGGCCGCCACAGTGGAGCGCATGCACTTAACCTCTTGCGCCACTGGGCCGGCCCCCTGGACCTGCTTTTTCTATCCTTCGTGATTCTTAATCTCTCTTTCATATTTCCCAGTTTCATATCCACATAGATGGTCTAGATATTTTTTCAGAGCTATCTTCCAGATCACTGCCTTTCTATTCAGCAGTGTCAAAGCTGCCTTTTACTCCGTCGAGTTTTTTATTTCAACAATTATCTTTTTTATTTATGAAAGTTGTATTTGTTATCTTTCAAATGCACCTGGTCACTTATTGGTAGTCTCTTATCTCTTGCTCGTTTTTGGGTTTCCATTTTTCAATTTCTTTAAAGGTTTTATGTAAAATTAGTCTATATTTTGAATCTGATAATTATGCTACCTGAAGCCCTTGGTGTTATAAATCTCTCGTTTGTTGTTTGTCATTTGTTGGGTGTTTGGTGATTGTCGATTGTGAGCTCCTGGCTGGTTGACATTCTCTGTGGGAAACCTGGCCACCTCCAGTGAGGATTTGCATTTGCTTCTCTCTGAGCTGGGGGATATTACTGACCTAGAATAACTCTCTCCCTTCCAGACTTCCTGGAAGAATCTACAACAGCTGAATTTGTTGTTGTTGTTGTTTGTTTGTTTGTTTTATTAGAGGTGTGTGATTTTCCTTTGCTTCCTGAAATACCCACAATTCAACAAAAATTATATTTTATGCTGAATCTTATGTTTTAGCAAGAGTCTCTCAAAGTGGTCCTTTCTGACAAAAGTGTTTTAATAGTTTAACAGTTTTCTAATTTAATGGAGTGAAAGCACAACCCTAATAAGTGACCAGTCACCGCACTAGGTGTCTGTGCCTTGGTCTAGGCAGCAGAATGGCCAGGCAGATCCATGCAGCAACGTTTGTATGGGCCCCAGAACACCACCAAGAAAAAAATGTACAAAAGGAATGAGAATATGAAAGGGCGTTTCCTGCTTCTTTCTGACAGCTAATATATTGACTTATCAGCTACAGTTTAATCAAAATTTATTTAGCATTTACTATATGCTAGGCACTGGGCAAGGCTGGGGATACAAAGGTGGGTAAGGTTCTTTCTCCGACAAGCTCAAGGCCTGGCAGGGAGATTTGCCCTGAGACAATAACGTGGTGAGAGTGGTGACAGGTGTGGTGAAGGGATGCCTTCTTCTGATTGACTGGGGGTGACTCAAGCAGAATGTGCACTGACCTTGAGCTCAGTCTCAGAGGACAAGGAGGAGTCCAAGAGGAATGCATGAGGAAAAGGATGTTCCATTCTCAGATTCTCTCGTCTTCATCATCATTTTATCTGTAGCCGTTTATTAAGTGCCCTCTGGAGCAGTGGCTGGTGGGCATGTCTGTGACCCACCCGCAGAGATTTGGAATCAAAAGATTGGGGTGGGGTTCAGGAATCTTCGTTTTTCACAAGCATGTAAGGTCCATGCAGGGGGTCCATGGACCACATCTGGAGACATGCTGGGTGTTTATGAGGAGTGAGACAAGAGTATCGTGAGTGGAACACCCTTATGTGTGGTTGAAGCAAGAGCCAGTTCACCCAAACACACTCTGTGGACCTTGGGATGGAGGCATCATCCTTTTACCTCAAGGCGGGAGTCCCAGATCTTATCTGATGAAAGACCTGCTGCTGTATTTGCAGAAAGCTTGGGGCTCTCCAGAGATGGGCAACTGATGATAAATCTTATAATAGATTGGGTTGGGGTGCCCACAGCTGAACTACACTCCCTGGGAACCTTGGCAAACCTTAGAGTGGAGCTTTGGGCAAAGGCAGGGGCACAAGCGAATGGGATATCCAACAGATGTGGCATGGATGTCTGTACTTGGTGATGGATGGGTTGAAGATTCTTGGCAGAAGGCAGTTTAGTATAATAGAAAGAATATATGTACTTCTCCTTTGGGGTCAGAGAGATCTGGGCCTAAATCCCAGCTCCTCTGTATTTCAACTCCAAGGGTAAGATACAGAATCTGCCTGAACCTCAGTTTCCTCAGCTCTAGAATGGGCATAATAACACCTATCTCTGTGATTGGTCTGATGTGTGCATGCAAAGTGCCTGTCTTTGTGCCTGGCCATTAGTGATGCTCAGAAAAATTGGTTTCTGTTCACATGTAAAGCGTCTTGAGCTGGGTAGGAGTTGGGGAGGGAGAGAGGGAATGAGTGGTGGGCCAGATTTGACCCTAGAGCTGTAGTTTGCTGACTTCTGGTCTAGCATAATAAATCACTAATAAACTTGCCTTAAATATAAAAAAAAAAAAAAATCTCTTGGGCACTAGTTTTCCCTTAAGGGAGAGAATACCCTGTACTTTCCCTCCAAGACACACAGCTAGGTTATATTTCCCAGCCTCCCTTGCAGCTAGTGGGGCCACGTGACGGAGTCCTGGACAGTGATGATGTTGAGAAGTAATGTGTGACACTGCCAGGCCTGGAGCCAGAATACCTTCCTCCTCGAAATCCCCCTCTCTTCCTTTCTTCCCTCACCTGCCGGCAGAGAACCCTGAAGCCCTGAAAGATAGTGGAGTCGTTAGATGGAAAGAGATCTGTTCCTGAAAGCCTGCAGGGAGAGGAACCCCCATCTTCCTCCCCTCCAGCTCTTCTGCATGGGAATGTGAAATTAATGAGCAGTAAATTTTCTTATTTGAAGCCACTGAGATTTTGGGGATTCTTTGTTGCAACTCTTACCGTGGGCCTACCCTGACTAAGACAGCATTTTAGTATATTTCCTATAATCTGCAGGCACCTGATAAAATGGTGAGGAAGCTGCTTCCTTCAAACCAATCTTCCCCTTGGTCTGCATACAAGGCCCCCATGACCCTGCCCGCTGGCATCCACAGCCCTGCAGGCCTCTCGCATCCCCAGACATCCAGTATTCCAGCCCCTCTGGGGCATGCCCAGCTGTCCTCCCTGCGCTCTCAGACATGCTGTTTCCTTTTCTCAAGATATCTTTCCTCTTTCTTCATGAGGCCGTGCTATTTTTTACCTAAAGACGTAACTAAGAGTTACCTATTCCAGAAATACCTTCCATGACCCTTCCCCCACCCACCTGCCACCACCCGGGAGGTGTCTGGTGTCCTTCCTCTGCCTAACCACCCTCACTGTGTGCTGATTGTGTGCACAATGAAATTACATGGCGTTTAATAAGTACTTGTGATGAAATTACAGGAATTTTATTAAATTTTGTGGTTAAATTAATGAGTGAACAAGAAAAAGATCGAGTGACAAATTTGACACTTTTTATAATTCTGGCGAGGCCAACCCTGAAATTGACCTTCATAGATTAAAATAAGCTCTTCTCCCCAACAGTGCCGCTACTGCTGCTGCCGCCTTTTTTTTTTTTTTGCGTTAATTCTACATATTAATTTAGAGAAAACGGACATTTCGACAGTTTTGATATATTGAACATGATATATTCGATGTAATTTGAATATGATGTATTGCTGCATATTCTTAGGCATTATTCAGTTTCTCTCAGCAGTGTCTTGTAGTTTTCAGTTTGAATGTCTTACACAAATTTCCCTAGTTTTACTCCAGGTATTTGTTGTTTTAGTGATACCATTGCACAGTGCCGCTTCTTAATGACAAACGCAAAGGCCTTGCGTCTCCCTCCTCACACCCACCTCTGATAAATCATCTGTGGCCTCTGGAGCAGAAGGACAACAGACCACGCCCCGACCCCGGTCTGCATGTGGGTTCTGTCGTCCTCAGGATTCTAATTTGGGAGATGCAACCTGGAACATGAAAGGAACAGGAAGGAATAGGACTGTTGGCTCTTTGGGGCCATAATTCTTATGTGCTGATGTCCATCGTACAGAAGAGGATTTTCTCAGCTGTCCCGGTGCTTTGTGGCACATCTGTGTTGTCAACCAAGCCGCGCTCCAGGAGCAACGGGGCACAGGTGCAGGGCTGGGGGTCAGTGAGGGCCACATGGGGGCCTGGCTCCCAACAGTCCAGAGGCACAGTGGTGAGCCCCACGAGGCAATGGAGGGAGAACAATGCCTGCCCACCTTCCAAAGCAAAGTAAAACCTTTCCAACAGTTTTCCTCATTTTTTTTTCTTTCTTAAACCATAACCAAGAAAGGAAGTTTCTTTCTATTCTGGGAGGAAAAGACAAAGTTCCTTAAGGTTCTTGGTGTAGCTTTTGAGAATGACAAATGACTGGCGAGCATGGCAAATGATGGTTATGCCATTTTATCTGGGCGAGAGATCAGTAACATGGTTTTGAAGGATTGCTGTGCTCTTCTATTTTCTGTACTTGTAATAGAACAAGGTAAGTTTCGGGCTGGTACTTGTTTAATAATAGAGAAAAACAGTGAGGGATGCAGTTTAGGGGCCTATAAGAAGGTGAATAAATAAATGTGATTCAAAAAAATCCATTTAAATTGTGCGGATAGGGTCGGCCCCGTGGCTTAGCGGTTAAGTGCGTGCGCTCCGCCGCTGGCGGCCCGGGTTTGGATCCCGGGTGCGCACCGACGCACTGCTTCTCTGGTCACGCTGAGGCTGCGTCCCACATACGGCAGCTAGAAGGATGTGCAGCTATGACATACAACTATCTACTGGGGCTTTGGGGGGAAAAATAAATAAATAAAACTATTAAAAAAAAAACAAAAAAAAACTGTGCGGATAGTACGGGCCCCGTGCAGCACATCTCTCAAAGTGTGAGACTGATTCAGCAGTTTAACTTTAAAAACTATGTTAGGGGAAATTAAAAATGAAAGTCAGGGAATGAGCATGGTGATTATTGTTGAATATTTCCTAAAAGCTTAGATCCTAGTCTCTGATTAATCAATGAAGCAAACGTTGTGGTGGGAAGGGTGCAATCCAAGACTCAGGAACCCTGTCACAGGTTACTGGAGCAACTGGGGGCCACGAGCAACATCTGGGGTCCTCTATTTCCTTATCAGAGGAAGGCAGTCAATTGTCAGTTGATTCCCAAGGTTCCTCCGTCTCTATCATTCTACGGCTGAGTTGTTTTCAGGCCCCTGACGCTTAATTCCTGACCCTGAACTCAGGATTGCCATATCCATGCGAGCAGGAAGGTGTCTTGGGATGAAGCTACTTAAAACCTCCGAGGTGTTAGTTTCTGAGAATCAGGATGGATTCTTCCCCCAGGACAACCCTGTTCCTGGTGGGCATGCTGTGCTGTGAATGATGTCCACAGGAGGAGAGGGGAATGGAACAGATGAGGGTCACTGGCACTCTGGAGCAGGTACCCATCCTGACTTCTTGAACATGTGCTCCAGACTCTAGGGCCTCACGGAGAATCTGAGGAGGGAACATGCCATAGGTCACCCACATAATGCAAACCACCCGAGGGAGGCAGGGTGGGTGCAAGACTGGACTTCAGAAACAGCAGTGATTATTCTGCTATCAAACCCAGTCTTATGAGGCAGATGACCTTCCTGTAGGATTGTTATAGGGCAGGAGCAGGGGAGGTGACCAAGTGACAGGTGAGTCTCTGACTTTCCATTTTAGCAGCGATCACTGGGACTATAAAGTTGAGACAGTAATATGGAAAAGCGAACCAGAGCTTCCCAACGTGGTCCATACTCACACCTTTGGCCTCAGTTATCTGATTATTAACACTTAAACATTAAACTTAACATTTAACTTAAATGTTAAAGCATTTAAGGATTTTAAAGTAATTTTGACAGGATTGCATCTGTTTAGGGGGTATATAACATTTCTTTTATGGATTTTGTGGTTAACTTCTGTTGTATTTATTTGTAATAAAACCTAAAAATAAGTGTGGGAGACTGTGTTTTCTCAGAAAATAGTTCAGAGACGAAATTCGGATGCTTCTAATAACGTGAGAAGTTAGATACCCACCTTCTCATGGGGCTTTCCTGTTCCTGTGCAGATAACAGCAAACCAGGAATCTTGCTCTCTTCACTCAAATGATTGGAGAGTTTTTCTTCTTGGGTTGGTTTCACCTATTTTAGCAGTTGTATGTTGAAATATAATTTTTTAATTTTTCTTGATTTCATAATGCAGAAATAGGAGTTTCACAGATGAGACTTAAATTAGTATATCATAGTATGGAATGGAGTTTTATTTTATATGGAATGAATTTTTATTTTATTACTGCTTGTGTGACGTGGACGCAGATTTGGTAAAATGGTGATTTTCTATGAAATGCCATTAACACAGTGGTGTCCAGCATGAGAGACCTAAGTAAGGCCTTTATAGGAGTTAGATGGAGCGAGAGCCTTGGCAGATCCTGCTGGCCAGAAGAAAGGAAACAAAACAGATGCCACCCTGATTCTCAGGACGATGGGATCCAGGAGACAGTTTGGTGTTAAGAAAATGCGATGGCTTTAAAAGTTTTCGCTGTTAGTATTTAGGAGTTGGAACCCGCATGGTTCATGAGCTAAGGAGGCTGAGGGTACGACAGCCCTCCTGAGAGAAGGCAGAGCATCGTTATCTGGACCGCACTTACATAAAGCAGCATGGACCGGCTCCCAGCTGTGTGATGAAGGCTTCCTCCAAGAGTACAGCTCCTTTCGTACATGCTCTCCTCATCCTTTCTGCTTGACAGTGTCTCACGTCTCAGACGCCTTTTTCAGTTGTTGCTTATGCCCTGCGTACGCACAGAGTGGCTCTGATTTCACGAAGCTCCTGCCAACTGGAAGCGTCTGCAGCCGACAGCACAAGATGAAAGACAACACGTGTGTCTCAAGTCCCTGGGGAGGGACACAGTAAACTGATGCCTCTGAGACATAAACAGAAGGGATTAGGCGCCAGAATCGCCTATTCTGAAGATCGAGTGTCGCACATTTATGAGGATTCAAGGGATTATGGAGAAAACTGTGTGTACGTTTAATATGGGTGATTTTTTAAAAATGAGGTTTTGCAGACACCTATTGAGAAATCAGTTCCCTTTCATTGTTCTCAAACGAGTGTTCCCAAGCAAACACTCATAGGGAAGCCACATGGATAATTACAAATATTAAAGAGCCACGGTGGAGGAGAAAATTAAATTGAAACTAATTAAAATTAATTTGGCATCAAGTTTTTAAAAATCCAGTAAGGAAATAAATTTCAGAGTTTCTGTAAAGGAAATTGTTCCGAGACTCTTTCCCACAGAGGTTCTTGATCTTTCTGTGTCTTAGCGATTTGGTAATGATGTGACAAATTTATCTGAGACCTCCTTTTGTCAGCCCCCCAGCATCCCTGTGGGATTGCTCTGATCCCCTATGCAGTGTGTCTAGGGCACATACAGAAGAATTTTTTTTTAAACTAAACCAAGTCAAGTACATCACAAAACCAAATACAACTGCCTTTGCATTTATCTGCTCTGTGGATAATTAGATCATAACCATTTATTGTTGCAAAATTCTGTGAAGAAATGACCAAACTTTAGATCCGAACTGGTTTAGTGTGGCCTATCTCTAAGGCAAATAAGTGGCTCAGAACATAGGCTTACTAGTTGTGTGAATATGGAAAGATTGCTTAGTTTGAGATTTTTCTGAGCTCAGGTTCTTACAAAAAGGAATGATAGCTGTTGTGTGGAGCTGATGGGAGGCTTATCTACATAACGCATGCAAAGTGCTTATCGTGTTGTCTGGCCCATCACAGATGCTAATTGTGATGATTGTAGTTGTTGATGACAGATATTGAGGTAATGACTCAGAGAGGCAGCTTGGGTCTGGGATCTAGGCGTGATGGCAAACCCCTAGGGCGGAGGGAAGCTTTTGTTGGGCAGGGCACCAAGATTCCAGACTCAGGGACGTGGAGGGATCCACTCTTTGGAGCTGGGATAGCTGGAGCTTAGTAGTAAAGACCCAGGATAGAAGGTCAGAGCTCAAATTTGGCAAGACTCCCCAAGCCTCCGTTTCTTCAGTCACGACTGGAATTAACAATCCGTCCTATCCAGATGGCTCTGAGGGCTGCCTGAGATGACACGCTTAGAGAAGGCGCTCAGCACACGCTGGTATCCTCCTTCTTGCTCTTTGTCACTAGACGTGGCTCCCAAGTCCTCAGCGTGCCTGGTCTGATCTGGGGATGCTGGACCCAGATTGATTGGCTCAGACCCCACACTGTTCTGACTGCAGACGAAGCAGAGAGACGCTGGGATAGGGCTTTGTTTTTTTGTGTGTGTGAGGAAGATCAGCCCTGAGCTAACATCCATGCTAATCCTCCTCTTTTTGCTGAGGAAGACCGGCTCTGAGCTAACATCTATTGCCAATCCTCCTCCTTTTTTCCCCAAAGCCCCAGTAGATAGTTGTATGTCATAGTTGCACATCCTTCTAGTTGCTGTATGTGGGACGCGGCGTCAGCATGGCCAGAGAAGCGGTGTGTTGGTGCGGGCCCGGGATCCGAACCCGGGCCGCCAGTAGCGGAGCGCGCGCACTTAACCGCTAAGCCACAGGCCGGCCCTGGGATAGGGCTTTGGACTCTCCTAAACCATTGCTGGCTAGACAGCTGTGGCGCTGCAGGGCGTGGACAGGGTGCCTGGCAGCATCTTAAGATGCTTTTACTCGCATTGTGCATAAAAGAGAGAAAAGCATCAGCTCTCCTGATTAAAGGAGAGCTTTAATTATGGTTGTTTTATTTGCTGCTGCTTGGGGGAAGGAAGCGCTGTTGGAGTTAATTGGGGGCACCATTGTCCTAGCAGATTATAAGCTCTTTGAGGACAGGACTGTGCGTTACTCAGGTTTGTGTTGCGTCCTCCACCCTGCTCCCTGCAGTGCCAGCCACAATGCCTTGCAAAATAAATGTTTTCTCTTAATCTTCCTAAAGTATCCCTCTGATCGTGTCCCTTCCTGCACTAAGGCTTCCATTGCCTACTGGGTCGCGTAGGGAGCCTGGGCTTGTAACCGAGGTCCTTCACAGCCTTGCCCAGCTTTCCTCTCGACCTCTTGTTGCTCCCGCCCAGTTTGAGTGACCCGTTGGACACGGCTCTAGGAAGGGGACGAGCCCAGGCATGACAGCTCTGTGAGTCAGCCCAGTGTGGCTGCCAGGCCACCATGAGCAGGGCTGAGCCCCTTGTCATCCTGGAGGTCTCCTTGTGCCTGGAAACTACCTTCTGGAGGCCGGGGTTTCCTCCGAGCTGGAGTCAGCCTCAGATCTGCCTTGTCACCACAGCTGTGTCGCGTCCCAAGAGAGGACCTAGAGAGGGAGGGGGATCCTAGAGCAGAATCCAAAGGACGGAGGAGGCCGATAGAACACAGTGCATGAATAAAGTAGCCCACAGGAGATGCTGTCACCGCCCACACCTCATTAGAGAAGGGACTTGAGTGCGCTGGAGACGAGACTGCCGGAACCAGCGCAAACTGGACGGCTCTGTCCCTTGAACATCCCTTGACCCTTTCTTCTCTGTTCCCTTGATTGTCCTTTTCTCTTTGCTTCTGCCTCCCTTCTAGCAAGATCCCATGTCCCCATGAAATTGTCCTGCTCATCTGAACCAGAAAACTATCGCCCGCTTTTGGACTCTGATAGTACTTGGTTCTTCATCATCTTCATCACAATAGCTAGCATTTATTGAGCGCTTACTCTAGGCATGAGGCATTGCATAATATCTCATTTAATCCTTCCACCATCCTGTGATATGTAAATACTATCGTCCATTTTACGTGGAAAAAAAGCCCTGAAGCATAGAAGGGTAGTTATGCAACTTGCTCAAAATCACACAGCTGCTAAGTGACGGAATCAAGATTTGATCCAGGAGTTTTCTGCAACGCACAACCTCTTACCCACTGCTCTGATTCTGTGGCCTGAATAGTCCCATGGTTAGATTTATTCTACCTTCTCCACTCTGTCACAAGCTGCTTCAAGGCAAGAACAGGGACTCGGACACCTTTGACCTCTCCTCAAAGGATGTAGGAGACCCAATGCCTCTTACCTTGTAGAGTCAGTGCCCGTTTGTTGTTGGAATCCATTGGGTTCATCTACAGATTGGCTTTTAATTTCTTATTAACAATGTTCCTGCGAGGGTCTGAGCTGAACGATACTGTTGGAACGGGTGTGTTCTGTGGATTCAGGGAACGGGTTGCAGCCAAGGAGAGTCCTTGGTAAATAATGGAGGACAGCCAGAAGTACACACGGTAGCCCTCTGGCCTCGGTGGAGAATGTGCTTCTTCTCTGACCACTTGGGATAGCAGCCTGGCACCTGTCTGCCTACTGTCACCTCACTAGGGTCCATATGGATCTGGGAGGGGGTACTGTCCCCAGTCGCTCAGAGGGGGCACACACCTCCACCCCCTGCCTTCTCCCCATCCCCTTTCTGAGTGAGGGATTTTGAAAAGAACTAAAATATCATTCTGACATGAAGCTCTCTCCTTCGTGTTTTGTTTTTCACAAGCACCATATAATCCCTCAATAAATCTGGACAGCAAAATATTCCCTAAAGGTGCTGTGGTTGGAAAGGAACCAGGCTCGTGCCTATATTCTAGTTGGGTCACTAAGACAACTTGCCTCATATTTTTGGGCAGTTTGCTACGGCCATGTCATATCACAGTTTGCTTGTTCTGTCATGAGAATCTGGCCTCAGAGAAAAGACCAAAAGTCTCCCCCGCCACCCCCTGAAATCTGAGAAATAAACACATAGCAGTGATAGTGGGGCAGTAATTGTGAATACTGAGATTCAGGTTGGGGTTGAGGGAAATTTGGGCTAAATTGCTCTATATATTGAGCAATCCAGTTCTCTTCACACTGAATAGACACTAAAATTTAATCTATGAAAGTAGCTTAATATCCAATAGACACAAAAAACCATACTGTAATATACTACATATAACCTTATAGTTATTAATACAAATTTCCTGCTTAGAAACTTATTTTCTTCTTAATTACCAGAAAACATTAAAACATAGTAAATAGTCAACTCATTTAATTCTCACACACCCTGTGAGGCGTGTGCTGTTATCCCCTGTTTGTAGAGGAGGAAAGTAAGGTACAGAGAGATTAAGTGACTTGCCCCAGGTCTGGAGCTGCACTATGGGAGAACTGGAAAAGATATTTTCCATGTCTGAACCAACAAGAGATTAATTGATATCTCTAGAATAAGAAAAGGACTTCTCTGTAAATCAACAAGAAAAAGGGAGTCTTGTAGAAGAATTGACAAAGGATATAGACAGTTTTCATGAAAAGAAACCCAAAGAGCATTAAGCATAGGAAAACAATGCAGATTCATTCATAATCAGAGAAATGCAAATTCAAACAGCAAGACAGCACTTTATACTTGTTAGACTGCTAGAAACTAAAAAGCCCAGTTTGGCCAAGAGTTGGTAGGTTGCGGGTCAACTGCTGGAGGGCATGTAGAGCTATTCTCAAGAACAGTCTGGAACCACTGGTGCAAATTAGGAGTCCACATACATATACTGTGACCTAGCAATTCCACTCCTATGCATAAATTCCAAAGGAAATTTTCAACTCATCCATCAGGAGGCAGGTACGTTCACTGCAGCATTATTTGGGTGGCAGGGAGTTGGAGGCAATCTGGGAGAGAGGAAATGTCAAATGCAGTGGATACGCCCACGCAGCAGTTGGAAATGATGGATTAGGTGTTCACAGAGCATCATGGCTGGTCCATAAAGCATAGGGCTGAATTAAAAAGTAAGAGACAGAATGAGGTATACGACACAATACCATTTACATAAAATTAAAAATATGTGCACACAAACAATGCAGATTCTGCAAGAATACAAACAAAAAGATATGCCTTAACATGTCAGGATGGTTCCTTTGTGGGGATGGGGTAGGAATAGGAATAGGGGTAAGAGAGAATAAATAAATAAAATAAGATAGGGGTCTTGTATAACCAATGATTATAATACATTATAATTAACTCAACCTTCTGCCCTTGAGGTTCAAAAGAGAGAAAGGGATAACACGAAGGAAGTCGATTTTTTTTTGCCAAAGACCCTATGGATCTGTAAGACGCCTTAGAAACCACCCCAGCCCCTGGCCTATGGAATGGATTGGCCTATAATCTAGAAATACAGATAGGATCTAGATCAGTGGATTTCAAACTGTAGTTTGGCGATCCCAGGCATAGCAGCCCCTGCCCCCTTCAGCAGAGTAATTCTACTTTAATCAGTTTTATTTTGGTGTTAAGATTCTGTTTTGTTTTTTAAGAGGGGAGCCGGAGTTCTGCTTCTAAAATAATGTTTGAAAAATCACAGGATAAATATTCCCCAGTGTTCCTTCCAGATCTAAAATTCTATATTTTCATCAAAACAACCAACTTAACTAAAAATGTTTTAAAACTCGAAGCTTGAAATGTCAGCTCCATGTGTGATTGTATGGAAAATATTATCTTGGGAAGGTGTTGGGAAGTTTCTCTTCCTAATGTTCGTTCAGCTTCTTTGTGGCAAACTTCAGTGTACAGTGAAACATCATTTAAAGTAAACCTATGCATGGATTTGCAGCTTGTGGACTAAACGTGTCCTAAGTGTGCTGATAGTGCAGATTTCTTCCTCCCCTTGTGGCAGCTAACCTGAGACTTCCCCAGAGCTCTTTACCTGTGAGAGCCAAGACAGCACTGCTAGACAGTGGACAGAGGATTTCAGCGGGCGCCTGGGGATGCTGTGTCCTCCCGTGGAGGCCACTGCAGCACAGATGGAAGGCCTTTCCCGAACATGTCACATGGAAGATGTTTCTCAGTTTCCATCTCAGAAGTCTAATATGAAATGTAATAATTCAATCATCAAATCTAGTAGTATATTCCCAATATTGCCTTTTAGGTAATCCATAATTTTTATTATGCTTTTATGTGTTCTCAGACACAGAATTTCAGGCATTGCTTTTGTCTTCAAAGATCATATAATCTTCCTGGTTAGGAGGAGAGAGGTAGCAGATATTGTTTGAAATCTTCTAGGGGACTGGGTTCTGGAAGTCATATGACTAGGCAAATCTCCTGTCATCACTTTCCTCTTGTTGTTTGTGTTTTTTTTGGTGAGGAGATCAGCCCTGTGCTAAGATCTGCCAATCCTCCTCTTTTTTTGCTGAGGAAGACTGGCCCTGGGCTAACATCCGTGCCCATCTTCCTCCACTTTATATGGGACGCTGCCATAGCATGGCTTGACAAGCAGTGCGTCACTGCGCCTGGGATCCGAACCGGCGAACCCCGGGCCACCCCAGCGGAGCGCGCGCACTTAACCGCTTGTGCCACCGGGCCAGCCCCCACTTTCCTTTTTAATTTGCCCTTTTCCATTGTCTCTACGTTCTTTAGTGAGGTACTGTTTTCCTCGGAGTTCCCCAGAAAGCAGAGCCTGACGCAAGGGTGAATGTGCTGTTTAGCTTCTTAGGGAGCAGAATTGGGGCAAGGAGCATGAGGTGGGGAGAAG
Source organism: Diceros bicornis minor (assembly GCF_020826845.1). Taxonomy (NCBI): domain Eukaryota; kingdom Metazoa; phylum Chordata; class Mammalia; order Perissodactyla; family Rhinocerotidae; genus Diceros; species Diceros bicornis. Next base: position 9,622,932 of record NC_080778.1, on the reverse strand, counting down.
AGAGTAGACCGCCTCACCATGGCCTCCTCCAAGAAGCCGGGCAGAGGATTGGGGGACAGACTGGGGAGAGAGAAGGGATAGGAATTTATCCACTGGCTCCCGCCGCCTCCCCAGGCGTTAACTCCCTCACACTTTCAAGTTGCCCATGAGTGGGTACCTGGTGGAAGCCCTAAGGTGGGATGCCAGAGGCGCAGGACGTGGGCAGGAGGCCAGGAGCTGCGAGGTGGGGGCTGCATCGGGTGGTCAGGGCTCCCACAGGACCGGGGCAGGAGGCAAGAGAGGCCTAGAAGATGGGATGGGTGCAGAGAGAGTCGGACACAGGGACCAATAGATCATCAGCTCCCGCACAGAATCTGTCCTGAAATCTTAGTAGGGCCATGCTCATGGGATTTTTGCCTCCCTGGTCCCAAACACCTGCATATTGTGGATTCTCTGCCACCATCTGTCGCTCAGTTTCCTATCACACTCCCTATGTCCCGGCCCTCCAGCACAGGGGCTGCTTTGTCTGTAGTTTTCCCCTTATGATTCTGTGCTCTGAATACCAGCTCCCACTTTCTTCTAGGGCTTGCTCCTGGGGCTCTCCTAGGGTTTGCCTGTCATTGAGGGGGTTTCCTGGGACTTGGGACTAAAACTGAGAGAGTCCCAGGCAAACCGGGACAGTTGATCACCCCGAGCACTCCACAAGTAGCCAAAGTGGTTCACAAGATGTATAATAATCTAACGTTGTGAACAACTTGGATGTGTAATAGAGTAATCTGGTTAAATAAACATAGTGTTCCCATTTGATATAGTATGTCCGAGATGATAAAACTATGTTTACAAAATAATAATGTAGAAATATTTATGACACATATGAATTAAAAAAAAAAAACTGGGATATCAACTTGTGCATATTGCAGGATTTCAAGCATATATTTAAAATCTCTGCTTGGCAAATTGGTTGTTGAAAGTAGAGACTGCCTTCAGAGGCCTGGAAGGAGAGAGCTTTCAGTTCCTGCTGCTTACACTTTTTCCTTAAAGAATTGAGACATTCTTTTGCCAAAAGCAGTACTAAAACAGATGGAAATCTGAGTGAACATTATGACCATGCTGCATTTAAAACTGGTGAGTAGAATGCATGCAGATTGTTCAAATTAACTGCAATTATTTTGTCCCACGTGATGGGATTGCTGAGAAATAAGTCAAATGTGCAAAAATGAAAGCATGCAAATAAGATTGGGTTTTCAGCAAAGGAACAGCCACCAAATTCCTTCTCAGTAAGGCCCGCTGAATAGGGGTTGTGAAATCCTATAGTTAATGAAAGAACGCTGTTGATGATCTCTTACCCCAAATAGTTACCCTCGTTGCTTACATGAATGAAAGCCTCTCAGAAAAGAGGGGGCCTGATCAGAGAAGACGGCGTCTGGCATCAAATGTGTACCCAGCCTGGAAACTATCATAAGGTGACGAGAGGACTTTTCTTCACTCAACACAGGATCAGAAAACAAAATTGGGGGAAACGGGTATGTGAAACCTATAATTGCCTCGCTTAATATGAATAATCAAAAAGGCGATTGCTTCATTTAGCAGGAATTAGGATTTGAATCTGACCTAGCTTTTAATAGCTAGAGTCTATTTAAATGTCCTAATGACCACATTATATTTTGCCTTATCTAGTTTATATTGTTTTATATTAGTGATCCTTTTTTTACTATGTGACAAGATACATTTACTTGATTCATGAACCATTAATTTATCTGAGGTTATGTGCTTTGGGGTTATTTTGATTACTGAATTTATTTTCAGTCATAAAAACGTAGTAGTTAGATATGTTCTAGGCTCTTTGAATATATTGCCTTTAGTATCAAAATAGCCTTATGACGGAAGTAATTATTTTCTCATTTTCCAAAGGATGGAATTGAGGCTGGGAGCAGTTGCATGACGTGCTCAAGATAGGACAGTGTGAGTGTTGGTTTCTTTCTGAGGTTAACCTCACCTCAAACCAATGTCCTGTTCCTCTCCATCTACCTCGGATGCAGTGGCTCTCAAGTTTTCGAATCACCTGGAGAGCTTGTGAAAACTCAGCTCACTGGGCCCCACCCCAGAATTTCTGATTCGGTGGTTCTGGGGTCGGGCCTGACAATCTGCATTTCCAACAAGTTCCCAGGTGTGGCTGATGCTGCAGGTCCGGGGACCACACTTTGAGAACCACTGGTCTAGAAGGAGGTTTGCTTTAGCTCATGAGTTTTTCATTATGATGATGGCTGGCTAACCTCACATGTGAATGAAAACGTGACTCTCTTCATGGAGAGTTCATAGGAAGTTTAGTTCTTCTTAAAAATTCAGCTTCTGCTCATTGATGTGGTTTCTTTCACGGTCAGTCGTGTTTCCCCTTGTAGTCCATCTTGCATATCACTAGAGGATGGCTCTTAGGAAAACATCATATTGGTCATAGCACGTTTCTATTCAGGGAGCAATCAAGGAAGGCTCTCTTTTGTCTGTGAAAGGAAGTTCAAGTACCTCAATCTGCCATTGATCTCACGTCCCTGTGGGTAGCTTTACGAATGTAATCGAACCTTCCTCTGCTCTGCACGGAAGACCCTCTGCCCCGGCCAGGACAGCTGCTGCTGCGTGCCTTCCCCACCCTACACCCACGAGTCACCCTGGAAGCCACGCCCCGAGCCATGTCATCACCTGGAACTCACCAGTCTGTCATTCCAGAGGAGCAGGATGTGCAGGCCGCTCCCCACACCTCAGGAGGGTTCCAACCTTCCACAGGCGGCCTCCCACCTCATGTTCTTCCAACTTGCTGACTCAGTTCCCTCACTACATATGCACCTTTCTGTTGACCCTTCCTCCCGTCCCTTCCCTGTCTAGCTTAGATTCAAGGTCCAGTTCTTCAGCCGCCATCTTGCACTCTCCACTCCCCACCCCATCTGCTGCCTGGGCTGCTGAGATCTGAGGGAGACCCCTCACCCTGCAGCGTTTGACTCTGTCCTCCCTGGTTCAGGGGCCTCTCAGTGCTGCCTGGCATTCCTACTGGGCTTCCTCAGCCTCTCTGGTTCCTCACAGTCTCTGTTCTCTGCACACTTCCAACACGCCCCTCCCCCTTCACACCCTTTCCCTCTATCTGAGCAAATCCCCTCACTTTCTACTTCCCTGAGGAAACAGAAAACCTGGAACAAGAAGCTTCTTCAGTGTCCTGCCACCAAGACAGGAAACTTACCAGTATCTGCTCCCATCCTTTCCTCCTGATGTCACAGTGGAAGTCATAACATCCCTCCCCATGGAAGGCTTATTTCTCCACCTGTGCTCAGGGTCCCTCCCCCTTCTCGGGCAATTCCTGCCTCCACCGCCACCACCCTTGTCTCCTTCACTGGCGTTTTTTGCCCACCCACATTTCAACATGCTCCGGTGTATCTTATCTTTAGAACACCCTCCTCGATGCCTGTGTCTCCTGACAGCTGAGGACCCATATTTCCCCATCACAAGCACATTTCTTGAAAGGGTTTTCTCCTCTTAGTGCCTCTGCATTCTCACTTTCCACTCTCCCTTCAACCCAGTGTGGTCCCCTCTGTCCCTGCCACTCCACAGAATCAGCTCTTGCTGGGTTCTCTGGTGACCCCGGGGCTGCTCGTCACCCTTCGCTCCTGGTCTTGTGTATAACACCCAAGTGTCACCTATGCCCGAGGGAGGAGCATGATTCATACTCTTTAGTGACCTTGCTGCCATAGTCACCAGTTCATATTTCACTGTTCTGCTCATTTTGTGCTCCACAACGCATATCCTGTTTCACGTCTGCTTGCTCTGTCCAATGTCTGCTGAAGCCAAGCAGATGGGCACAGCTGGGCGTGCCCTGATCTGCTGATGCTGCAATACTTCCAGGAACCATGAATCTGAAATCTGGGCACGGTCTGCAGAAAATATTCAATTTAGTAAAATGTTAAAGTAATTTAGTTAACTGTCACTATTTCATTATCTCCACCATTGTTGTCATTGCCGAGTGCCCACTTGGAAAGTAGATGCTCTTAGGAGATTTTCATCTTGACAATTTCATTTTGCCATTGTTCTTTACTTTCTCAGTAACATCCTATCTGTAAACAACCCAGTCCTCAAAGCCTGACAGAGTGTATTGATAAATTACCCCTGAATGCCTGTGTTTACTTGCTTTACCTTCTAGAGGCCAAAATCCATTAGCATTTGAAAAAAATCATGTAAATAATGTTGCTGTAGCATGCTGACATTTTCCAGACTATTACGAAAAATTTTAACTCATTTATAAGTAATGGGAAACAATATCAGAATTTATTGCAGTGTAGAACCATTATCAGAACAAGTCCAGTGACATGTGCTTGCGATTCTCATTGGCCACTTTATAGCATTTTCATCTCCATCTTTGAATCTTGAAATGAACCAAGTAAAATACAAATAGCCTTACATGTGAGTCTTTTGGAAAAAATTTTTTTAACATTAGCACTTAGAAATTTACTGGAAATTTCAACAATTTGTATTTCACATTAGAAATACAAATGTTTACATTTCATGTAAACTTTTCTATTAAAAAATACAAAATTTTTCAAAGAAAAACTTAACAAATATTCATGTACCCACTAGCCACAATGAATAAATGTTAGCATTTTGTCTCATTTACTTTAGATTTTTTTAAAAAGAAATAAACCATTACAGATCAAGTTGAGATTCCAACTTGATTATGTTAAATTATGCGAAAATTTAGCATAAAATTATGCTAAAACTTAGTGACTGAAACAACCATTTTCTTATACGCAGATTCTAGGGGTCAGGGACTCAGAACAGGCACAGCGGGAAATGCTCATCTCTGCTCTGTGATGTGTGGCCTCAGATAGTTGGGCTCAGAGGCTGAGATGACCTGATGGCCAGCAGCTGGAGGAGTCTTTTTTTCTTTTGTGAGGAAGATCAGCCCTGAGCTAACATCTGCCAATCCTCCTCTTTTTTGCTGAGGAAGACTGGCCCTCGGCTAACATCTGTGCCCATCTTCCTCTACTTTATATGGCTGTCACCACAGCATGGCTTGACAAGTGGTGCGTCAGTGCGCGCCCAGGTTCTGAACCTGCAAACCCCAGGCTGCCGAAGCAGAGCACACGCACTTAACTGCTGCGCCACCTGGCCGGCCCCTGGAGGAGTCTTCTTTCACATACTTGGCAGTTGGCAGTGCTCTCAGCTGGGATCTCATCTGGATCTGTCAGCTGCAACAGCTGCATGTGACCTTTCCAAGTAGCTTGGGCTTCCTCCTTGCATGGCAGCCTCAGACTCCTCACATAGCAGCTTGCAACTCCTTGTGTGTTTCAGCTCACAAAACAGACTGCATCTCCTTCTGTGACCTACCCTCCGAAGTCACACGGCATCACTTCTGCTGCATTCTGGTGGTTCCAGGAGAGTCACAAGCTCTGCCAGGATTCAGGGGAAGGAGAATTAGACTCTACTTCCTGATGAGGATGTGGACAGGTTCTGTATGAGCACATGGGGTAGGAACTGTGGTCGCCATCTCTAGATCGGCCACAAGTGCTCAGGGGCATCCATTGTTGTGTTGGGTTTCTAGTCCGTTTTTTATAGTTGTCCTACCATATATGGACATCTATGTGAAAGTCTTCTTGCTTTATCTCTCTTTCTAAAAACTAATCACAGAGAGCCATGGGAGATCCAGTGGAGAGCCAGGCGTTGTCATTTCTCTTACGTTGTTATTTATCAAGCCAGGTTAGGGGTAACATGGCTTTAATAAAGCAGTATGTACATTTGATTTAATTATACTATACTCTGTTTTCTAATACTTTCTAATCATTAGTAAAAAGTATTCATATCTTACTTAATGTAGCATTTTACAGCGTTTAAACCGCATTCATGTTTCTTCCCTCAGATAAGGCTTCATGAAAATAAAACATGATAAGAATCTTAAGACTTAAGTTCATATTTTGTATGAATCAAATAAAATAATGGATAATAAAATGCTTTGGAAACTGTACAGCGCTATTAAATTGCCCTTTGTTATGAAGTCTCACAGTCAAATTTTTCAGTAAGCTAGTGATATATTGCAGTCCTGCCCAATCTTAATCATTTATCTCTTTGCTGACTCTGTTTGCTTCTGCCTCATCTCTGTTTGTGTCAAAATACAACCAGTTCTTCAAGGCCTGGCTGAAATGCTGCCTCCTCCATAAAGCCTTTCCTGGCTCATACCTCCCACCTGGAACTCATCTCTCTTTCCCCTGTGCTTGCATAGCATTCTGAGTTTCTCTATGGCATTTAAACACACTCTACCTTGTATTCTGTTTCATGTACTACATCACTGGTGCTCAACGGGGAGCTTCTAGCAAAGCTGAGCCCAGCCTTGATCCCTTCTCAGTGCACAACAACATGCCTTGCACCCAGGAGTAATCTGTAGAAGTCTTTTGAATGAATGAATGAATGAATGAACCATCTTTTCACCATGCTTAGCTCGTTTGCGCCTCTTTCAGGCTGTGGAGAGTACGAAATCCGAAGCTACTTGAAATGTGGCAATATCTGGTGGGACAGTGAAATCTCCCCTGGCTTACATGCTCATCTGTGGGGGCTCTGCTCTCCGGTTTGGAGCAGATGTGGATCGAGAAGAGCCACAAGAAAGAGAAGAGACTTGGCAGCAGGGAGGCTGCTCAGGCCTTTTCTAGGATGGGTGCCAATCTCCAGTTATTAAACTAAATGAATGTGCATCTTGTCTCCACTTTCAACTTGTAAGCGCTGCAGTGACAGCAGTTGGAGTGCTTCTGCTTCCCAGGTACACTTGAAGGGACTTACAGAGGGTGGGTGCACATTGTTGATGGCTAGCTTTGTGAGTCTGACACTTACTGCTTTCCCAAGTGGGTGGGTAGACAGCATCACAAGAAAGACCACGTGGTCACCTTAAACCTTGGTGGCAACGTCTCTCTCCAGAAGCTTATCAGACAAGAGCTGGACCTTTGATGTGGCACAAAGCAGCGGCTCAAAACCAGCCACATCTACTTCAATGCACAGAACCAGCACTACTGCCTTTCTGAAATGCCCTGTCATTTCAGCATAATAAATACAGTCTTAGCAATGGTCTATTTTCCTGTTGTGCAGCCCAGGCTGAGCCATGAAAAGGCATCAACAGCCAAGGTGACACTCTACTCTAGAACCTTCTCTCTTTTTCAAAGAAAACATAATTTTAAGACCAAGATGCATAACTCTTATACTCAAGAGCTTGCACCTTTTCCTTCTGGAAGCAATTGGTTCTAAGAGCAGTATAAAACTGCGAGGGCAATGCTTGAAGAGAGAGAAAAACCGGGCTGGTACAATACCAACATTTCTTGACAGTTGCAGAAAATTTCAGGGCTGGCGTGAGACAATATTCAGTTGGCAAAAATGTGATGGAAGAAGCTCATGTACTAAAAAGAGATAGTTTAATGAAATTATGTAATTATTAACACATTTATTTAAAGGAAATTGACAAGGGTTTAGAAAAATCTCAAAACGAGAGTTTGGGACATTTGTTGCAGTATACATTTATCCAAGTAAAAGTGGTTTGAGAATGGTGTCTTGTACCTGCTTAAATGAAGAATGTGTATTTCAGCAATTTTTAAAACTGCATTTCTTTGTATGAGGCCACAGGTTGGGGTGTACTGGGGTGTCAAAGGGGGTGGACGTGTCAATCAGACGTTTCAGTCCAGCCTCCTCCCCACCTACTGACTAGTGTAACCTCCAATTGGTTTCCTGATCTCTCTGATCTCAGTTTCCTGGTCCGTAAAATGAGGATAATAATTGTGTCTACCTCACAGGGTTGTGGAGGGATTAAGTGAGATATAAAGCAACTAATCTAAAGCCTGGCCGATAGAGCATGCAGTAAATGTCAGGTGTCAATAAAATCGATTTCAGCCGCTAGATTCCCAGATGTGAGGCCTGCCATAGTACTGACAATAAAGCGTTATCTGTATTTATTCACCTGAGCACCTGGATGAGTAGAATCCACTGGCCAGATAGTTGAAGCTCTGTATTGCTGTGTCTTACTTGGTTAATGTGTTCAGGGGACTACCTTGAAGCGACCTTAGAATAGGGTCTTCATGAACTCCATCTACATGTTTTGTTTCAATGACTCCAAATTATCATAAGGAAAACAATTTAGTTTTAAAAATACATTAAGAAGCAAATATTTTCAATTTAGGGCCTTGTGTAACTAATCGTAATGTGGTCTTAGGTGCCGTGGCGAACTAGAATGGCAGTCCTGGAGGATACGTTACTTGTGCCCTGGAGCAGGCAGAATCAGAACACATCCCAGTCCTGGGAAGGGAGCTGGGATGCCTTTCAGGTCTTCCTCTAACATACCCAACACCTGGGCAAGGACATTTTGGGGCACCCTAAGGACTTTGGGAAAGACACAGCTGGCGGGGAGGGTGTGTGTGTGCTAGAAACACTATTCAGTTATATGATAACAAGGTTTGGTCCGCACTTCAGGTCAAATAATTACAAACTCTGCAGTCACAACAGGGAAACGTTTCTAAAGCTGCAGTCTCCAGGTGGAATTTAGTCAATAATCCTATTGTCCCTGGACTTCCTTGAAGCTCTAGACCCAAAATCCTGGCCAAAACTCGCCTAAGATTAAGCGTTTTCTCAAGTCTCTTTTCCTGATTCTAATTGGAGTTGCAAATGTTATAAAAATAAATCTGTTCTCAGGTCCCGCTTACTCTTGCTCTCAAATCCAAACCACAATGAGAACAAAAAACAAAGTAGAAGTGGACACAGGACACAAAACGAGGAAGAGGCCCTCCACATAGGCTGCTAAGAAGCTTAGATTTGGCTCAAAGATTTCTGTTTGTTTGTTTGGGTCAGTTTACCATTTTTAACGTTGTGGTAATTTGTGGACTTATGCTGAAATAGCTTCTGCTTTTCTTCTTGGTTTGTTTAATGTTATGTTTCTCCTCTAAAACTTTTCATTGTGTGTTTGTTTCTCTCCTAATCTAATAGTAATTATTTTAGAGACATGAATAACCTGGTGTTTTTGTATAACACTCCATGTTGACAGAATCAGAAAATATCAGAACAGGAAAGCATAGACCTTCAGACTGCCTATTCGGGGTCTCCTAATTTGATGTTCAAGAAAACTAAGGCTCAGAAGATTCTAGAATGATGTGTCCAAGTCAGAAAGGTGGTAATAGGATCAGAATATGGCTTTTTGATATTCATATCAAAATCAGTGATTTTTAGAAGTTTAAAAAGACACACATTAAACTGGGAAAATACCCAAGATTTAAATTCTGTAAGCTACTTTTCATATTCTGGAGAAGTCGATTTTTATGTGGCACCATTGCTGGTGTTTCATCAGCTTGGCTATGTCTTAAGAGTGTGTTCTTATTAGAAAATATAAGCTTTGGCAGACTTTAAAAGGTGTACACGTTACTCCATGTTCTGACTAGATTATGAAAATCTTTGGCAACTGTGTTTTCCAAATAGAGAAAAAGTGCTACCAATAATTTTGAAAGATAGAAACTAAAATCTAGGAAGATGAGATGAGTCTCCTTCCCCATTCTAGAATTCCTCTCCAGGGAATGTCTGGCGGACAGTATATATATCAGGAAATCCTTGACTTCGCCAAAGGCAGTTTATTAAAAGAGATTGGAGTCTAGATGTCCTGGGAGACGCCCCAATAGTTAACAGGACTCCACATCACGCCCTCACATGGAAGGTGAGGGGGTGGGAAGGGGGGAGTCTGTCTCTCCAGAGGACGGATAGAGAAGATCACGTGTTTACTTTCCTCAAAAAGGCTGGTTAAGGTCATAGTGGGATTTATTATTAATTAGTTTTTAATAGTTTTCCTCTATCCGTTTGACCCAACCTGCAATCAGATGGCTTATGACATGCTTCTTGCACGTTCCGTTGGGTCTTAGGCCCAGAAAGCTGCCGAGTATCACTTTGTCGGTATTTGTGAAAAATTTCCAGGAGCAAAATATCCCCTGGTACTGCTTTCAAAATGCCAAGTAGTTGTGATAAAACTAATTTTTGCATTGGTAAAAGTCCCCAAGTCTCTTACTTCGTGATAGGTCAATTTGGTACCTTCCTTTTCCCAAACCAAAGAACCATAAAAAGCAGCTAAACTTTTATTATGATGATTAGTTTTAAACCTTATAATGTTTCCAAGGAGAAATCCTGTGTCTTTTTTTCTCCTTTAGTACAGTACTTATAATTATCAAATAGTTGGCCTATTTTTGTGCTAATTATTGTGTGATTTCAAATACAAATCAGCCCCTGTATATAATTGCAGTTAGATTCCCAAGAAATCAAGGAGCTCTGACTCATGCTGTGTACTTGTCATTATTCTGACGTGTATCTCATTATTTATTACCTGTGCTCACAAATCATATGCAGATAAAGGCATCTGAAATATACATGCTGACTATGTTATCTATTTTTATTTTTCCCATCATGTAGTCTAGATAGCCTTGTTTCCAAAATGTTGAGTCATTTTAATATATTTGTCATGTCCTTTAAATGTCTCTACATGTCCTAATTATTTCAGAGGATTGTTATCATGTAAGGGTGACGAAATCAATTCCAAGAAAAAGCTGTGATCACCTTAATTAACATTGAAGCTAATCTAGACACATCCTACATTTTATTTTTTTAAAAACTGGGATTGAAAAACTTTGTGGGGAAATGGATTTCTGTGGAATATGCTCATGCTTATTTATTTCAAGAGGTCTATATCAGAGTTTTTACAAAAGAATCTGTAATCTACATAAATTAGCAAGTTGCTTTACACAATATTTTTTAAAACTTGTTTTGTAATAAGTTAGAATATAAGAAGGTTAACAAAACAACTGGAATATTTTTTTTGAAATTGTAATTTACTATTTTCACCCCAAAATGCATTTATTTTGCTTGCCTTGATTTGGCTGTATTTCAAAACTCTTAGAGATGTAGCATTCTTTTTTAAAAATAATGCTTGCAGTACATTTCAATAATGGTGGAAAAGAATCAAAATTACCTAATCACTTATCCAAAATAAAGAATTGGTTTAATAATTATGGTCACATATGCAATGGACTAAATACAGCCACTTATAGAGATGGTATAGAAGAGAGATTCACAGACTCATGAATCATATGCAGACTCTATAAAATAGAAGAATGTGACTATGTTTTTAAAACATATATGTATGTATATATGCATAGTTAAATGTCTAAAGAATATTCATATCAGAGTGGAATTGCAGGCAATTATAATAATCGGTTGTTTTTCTTCTAACGTATACCACATTCCTTAAAAAATAATTTTTTTTTCTCTCTCTCTTTTTTTTTTGTGTGAGGAAGATCAGCTCTGAGCTAACATCCATGCTAATCCTCCTCTTTTTGCTGAGGAAGACTGGCTCTGAGCTAACATCTATTGCCAATCCTCCTCCTTTTTTTTCCCCAAAGCCCCAGTAGATAGTTGTATGTCATAGCTGCACATCCTTCTAGTTGCTGTATGTGGGACACGGCCTCAGCATGGCTGGAGAAGCGGTGCGTCGGTGCGCGCCCAGGATCCAAACCCAGGCTGCCAGTAGCGGAGCACGCGCACTTAACCGCTAAGCCACGGGGCTGGCCCCAAAAAATAATTTTTAAAAATTACAGGCAACAATCGTTTTAAAATAATTTGTTTTTTTCTTCAACTTTTTAATCTGATGATACAGAGTGATAATGTAGTAAATCAGAGTTTCAAACCAAAAAACAGAGACATGTAGTCTGAGAAGTGACAAGTTTACTTTGGAGACAAACATAGAATTGGGACTTTTCTGGGAAATTCAGGATGGGTAGTCATGATAAAGATGTTTAACTTCTGGAGCTAACAGAAATAGATATCCATGAAGGTTCTGATAAATAGAGCATCTCCAGTCCACTGGACACATTTTATCTAGGCCTTGAAGGATGAAGGAATAGGATTTTATCAGGCAGAGAAGAGATGGAAAAATGGTGTGCCAGATACAGAGAAAAGCTGGAAGCTCACAAAGGTAAAAATGATTCAGATATATGCAAACATGCCAGTGGAGCTGAGAAAGTGAAAAGCAATAAGTGATAAGCTTGGAAAAATGTGTCGAGGGGAGCCGGCCCAGTGGCGCAAGCAGTTAAGTGCGCGCGCTCTGCTGCAGCGGCCCAGGGTTCGCCAGTTCGGATCCTGGGCATACACCGACGCACCGCTTGTCAAGCCATGCTGTGGCGGCATCCCACATAAAGTGGAGGAAGATGGGCATGGATGTTAGCCCATCAGAAAAAGGAGGAGGATTGGCATCAGATGTTAGCTCAGGGCCAGTCTTCCTCAGAAGAAAAGAGGAGGATTGGCATCAGATGTTAGCTCAGGGCTGATCTTCCTCACAAAAAAAAAAAAAAAATGTGTCCAGATACTATGGAAAGGCCTTTGAAAGCTATAATAAAAAGCCTAAACTTTATTCTGTAAAAAGTGGGGAACCACTGAACGTTTTAATCAAAGGAAGGATAATCTCATTTCCAAGGCAAAAAATAAAAAAAGACATTCCCCTCTAATACGACCCGTAGGACCTGTTATTATTCTAAGGCAGATTATTACTTTAGTGATATCTCATAAGACGGATGCTTAGCAGACCAATTTTTGGAAGCGTACACTGTGAAGCTTGAACTTTGGATATTAGGTGTTGTGGTTGATATGGAACAAGGTACCACAGAAGCCAACTCCTCTCCAGCACTCAGGGCTGACTGGGTCTCGGGGACTGAGAAAATTGGTAAAAATATGAGTCAGCTATTGTGCACAACTTTAAATGAACACTGTTTTTGAAGTAAGTTAGATGAGTATATTGTCTGAAACACTAACAGTTGAAAGTTATCCTACAATATCTTCAAAGTTTAACATATAATTTGAAATATACATTTAATTAGGCTTAAGAAAGAAGTAGTTTAATGTAAATTTGTTTATTTTCTTAAATTATATCTTTTTTCAACTATCAAGAGTAATAATAGAAAACCCTTATTAGCAAAGAGATTATTGTGATGTCTATTTTCAGCCATCGTTTTTCTACCTGTCTGGAAAACTGAACCAAAAGGTGAGTTAATGTGATATGTTGGGGTCAGGAGCAAAGAAAGCACCAGAAATATCTTAACTCTGAGATTCTAACATCACACATAGTGACAGTAACACTTCATTCAATTATATTTCCAATGAGTCCAATGGAAGAGTGAAAATTTTTAAAATTGAAAATTCTGAAGGACATATTCGTATCAGTTGGAGCTATTTAGTCTTCTTAATGAAATAAAACATTCATTTTAGAATTACTTGATAGTCTGAAATCTCATTTCATGTGATTTTGAAATGTGGAAAGTTCAATATATATCATGTAGGTAATATGTTATTAGAGCCAAAGTATGCTAATTCCCAATTTTATCTACCTTAATTTTTCTTGGAAGAAGAAAATAAAAATCCAGATTCACTTTTTCACTTATTAACTGAGTGCATTCCCCAATCCAAGTGCAGCTCAGATGATAGAAAAGCCCTACTGGTTAAAGATGTAAGAGAGCTGAGCCACAAACTGGTGACCAGCTGGAAATTAGGGGAATGAGATTCCCCAGAAGCAGGAGAGCCGCAGAAAGCATGAACCCCAGAATCTGCACGTAAACTCTTTCCAAATCCTAAGGGTAACTACTAGAGGGCTAGGCTAAAAAAAGCAGCTGCCAGAAGCTGTCAAATTGAGCTGAGTTATCAGCTGCTCTACATCACAGGGCTGTGAGAGTTTGCAGTCTGAGTCCAGGTAAGTTAACTTCCTACCACAATAAAAGCCTACAGTCGTTAGAGGAACACAAGAGGCTTCAGAGAGGCTGAAGAGACTATTATCCGGCAGCGTTAGGGCCTGTCCTTTGATATCTCAAGCCAGTAAGACGTGCAAAGAAGGAGGAAATGTGATCATGTTGGGGTCAGGGGAGTGGAGAAGGGCAGCCTATAGAAACTGACTCTAAGTGGTCATAGGCGTTGGCTTTAGGAGCCAAAGACTTCCAAGCAGCTACTATAAATTCATTCAACTTAATAGAGGATGTTCAAAGAATTAAAGGAAAAATGGTCTTAATGCATGAGTAGATAGAAAATTTCAACAGAGAAATGGAAACTATTAAAAAATGGAAATTCTAGAGCTGAAAAGTACAATAACTGAGATGACAGATTCACTAAATGGGCTCAATAACAGATTGGAGATGGCAGAATAAGTGAACTTGAAGGAAGATCAATAGAAATGACCCAGTCCTGAGAAGAGAAAGAAAAAAGACTGAAGACAAACAGCACCTCAGAGACCTGAAGGATATCAAGAGGTCCAGCAAAAAAAATTCCAGTGCTGTCCATGCCTTAGGCTTCAGATCACGTGTGAATGGCAGTGAGTGAAAGCTGCATTCTGCCGTGAGAACTCCTTTACCAGAACTGGATTTGCCAAGAGGAAGAGTGAACTCACCTGAAGCATGAAGGGGTTTAACTGTACCTAGAGAGAGGTTCTTGATTTGTGTTTTTACATTTTTAATTATTTCCTAAATTTCATGTGAAACTAAATATCACCGAAAGACTTTCAAGAAGACAATCCCCCCGGCCTGACCCTCACTCATCTCTGATTCCCCACTAACAATTATTTCAAACATAATTGTCAGGGAGACCACCCTGCTCCACTTCACCCCATACCAGCCTTTGATAGATACAGGCATAATACCTCGGAGATATTGCAGGTTCAGTTCCAGACCACTGAAATAAAGTGAATATTGCAATAAAGTGAGTCATGTGAATTCTTTGGTTTCCCAGTGCATATAAAAGTTATGTTGACACTATATCATAGTCTATTAAGTGTGCAATAACATTATGTCTAAAATAAAGTACATACCTTCATTAAAAAATGCTTTATTGCTGAAAAATGCTAACCATCATCTGAGCCTTCAGTGAGTCATAATGTTTTTGCTGGTGGAGAGTCTTGTAAAAAACGCAGTATCTGCAAAGTGCAATAAAGTGAAGCACAATAAAGCTAGGTATGCCTGTAGTTGCATCCGACTCTGGAGACCCCATCTCACCCCTTCCTCTTGCCACACTCGCTTTATTTCCCTCAACAAAACTCCTTTCCCTCCCTTCTAATATATGGCTTTACATTCAGTATAGAATTTTTTTGTTTTTCCAAAGTGGTTATAGTTTTACATCTTTCTAATAAAATGTTTAAAAATAATACATACTTGGGCCGGCCCGGTGAAGCAAGTTGTTAAGTGCACGCGCTCCGCTGCGGTGGCCCGGGGTTCTCGGGTTCGGAACCCCGGGCGCGCACGGACGCACCGCTTGTCAAGCCATGCTGTGGCAGCGTCCCATATAAAGTAGAGGAAGATGGGCACAGATGTTAGCCCAGGGCCAGTCTTCCTCAGCAAAAAGAGGAGGATTGGCAATGGATGTTAACTCAGGGCTGATCTTCCTCACAAAAAATATAAATAAATAATACATACTCAATGCAAAGAAAATTAAGAAAACAAAAAAGTATGAAAGTGAAATCACCCATCATCCAACCACTCAGAACTTGTCAGTTAGCTTAATGGGTGCCCTTCCCTTCTAACGTTTTCTGTATATATGCATAAATACAGATTATTTTACACGTGGGATCATATATCTTGTTTTATAACCTGATTTTTAAACCTACTAAAATGTGGATATCTTTCCATATCAATAACTATAGACCAGTACCTGACTTAGCCCAGCAGAGAAAGCTGAATCCCAAGCTAGGGGTGAAAGGGTGGGGGACAAGGGCAAGGATGTGGGGTGGTTCTTTTTGAGGGGGGAGTAACAACAACAAACAAGCAGACGCCACCCTAGAACGTGGGGGTTGACGTGCAAATGCTTGGAGAACAGTGGGACCTCTGTCGTCCTCGGCCCCCTGCCACTCGAGTCAAATGTTTCTTCCACTCCTAGAACTTCCCTGTTGGCTTTATCATAATTCTCCTCTCCTCTGTGTCCCACTTATGGAAAAACCAGTATTTGTACATTGGATTCCTCTGTGCTTCCCTTCTTTTGTCCCAGATTTCTCCTCTTTTGTCTTTTTTTTCAGGTTCCTGAAACACTTCTTCAAACAGGCGTTCCAGGTCACTGACTATTCTTCAGCAAGTGCTCACTGCCTGCATTTGTTTTTAATTTCAGCAGTTATAGTTTTAATCTCCAGTAGGTCCTTTTTGTGGAATGCTCCTCTTTGCCAGCTAACTGCTCTTATTTTATCAATGCAATGGCCTCTTGCATCTCACCGAAACTCTAAATTAGGGTTTTTAGTTTACTCCCTGTTTCTTGCAGTCACTCTTTTACTGAGAATCATTTGCTGCCAGCGCTCAGATGGGTCTTCTCTTCTGAATCGGGTGTTTTCTTCTGCGTATGTTTATACATGACTGGCAGGGGTGCTGGACCTGGCAAGCAATACGCAGTGTCTTTTCAGTTCTTCTGGTTCCCACTGATTGTAACTTTTCTCTGATTTGCGTGGCATCAGGAGGAGATATCCATGGGTTCAGGGACTTCTAGCAGCCTCTATTTGTGGGGGTTTGACATGGCTGCACAAGATAAGCTGGGGAAGGAGATAATCCCCTCTTCCTCCAGCTACTCGCAGCTGACCTGTGGAGGGTCTGTCCTGCAAACCCCATCCCCCAACACACACAATGCAGCTGCCAGTCCTCCACTCCAGGCTGTGGGCAGCCCACACTGCAGCTCCTGCACCCCCTAGACGCCCAGAATCCTCCCACTCAGACTTCCTCAAGGCCCAGCCTCCTCCACCTTGGATCCAGCCAGGAGCTGTTAGTGAGGGGAGTAGAGAGGGGAGGGGACGAGTCCCTTTGCTCAGCTCCCCAACAGGCTTCCTCTCCTCCAACAGGTTCAGTGGCAGCAGGTGGTGCCTGCCTGGCTCTGCTCATCCCTGCTCTGCTTTCTGCCAAAAATTCCGAAGCCTTAGGTGTGTGGGCAGGACCCTTCTCTAGTTTCTACCTGTGGTTTGCAATTTTTATTATTGTACTGGTTGGGCCCTTTCAGCTGGAAATTGGGAGAGAGAGGAGTTGGTAAATCTGTGGATCTGTGACCCTCGGGAATTGGAAGCCAATATTGGCTTCTTAAGTCTGATTTCTCAAGCACGTAGCAGTGTTTCTCAACTCTGAATCCAGGCCCCCTTTAGACAGACGCGGGCGTTTCACACTGCCCACCCCTTGCCATCTGTGCCCTTACATGAGTACCCACACCATCACATCATGAGAGTCCCAAGCAGACAACGCAGCAGCCACGTGGTTCATCCATCTCTCTCAGTTACAGTGTTGGTTTTGCCTCCTGTGCCTTTCTCTGTTGCTCCTTTATCTCACTCTCTATTTTCTAATCTGTCTTTGCTTTTTTCTAAAGCCTCCTCCGTTCCCTTCCATCAATGAGCAGTCAGGGTGGGCTGGGCAGGGGGAAAAAGGAAAGCAGAGAGAATATATGAGGAGGAGAGGTCATGGCACTGTAGAGTATTATGGCTTTATTCTCAGTTGCATTTTGAGTGAAATTTGTTATTTTCAGGGTATCTCTTTAAGTCTTTTTACTTATTCTAATAAAATCTTATAAAGAGTGCCTATATCTGTGCCTATTGCACAGTCTAGATTCTCCAGAAAACAGATCTAGAGGCAAAATTGAGGTGCTGTGCTCAGTCTCTGTTGAGGGGAGCCACTGCAGTCAGGGAGAGAGGGTAGAGGAGAGTAAGGTGGGGACAGTGGGAAGGTGGCTACACTGTGGTGGGTCCCAAGCTGGCCCCAGAGCCCAAACACCTGCAGCAGCTGCTGATCAGCCAGCTGCAGAGCCTTGACATCTGCTCTCCAAGAGGGAGGGAGGTCGGTAAGAGTTCACAGTCACTGTCTACCAAAGCATTTTGCCATCTTTGCTGTTGTTGCTCTGGAGCATCTCATGAGACTAGAGTCTATTGAGAGGAGAAAGAGGGAGCAATTCATCTGGAATTTATCTGTTCCCTCTTCCTGACTCCCATCTTGATGGTCAAACTGCACCCTTGGAGGTTGTGTCACTCGTTCCCTCATGCCTCCTCCAGGGAGCCAGATCCGGAGCTCTGAGCAATGCTGGAGGAGCCAGAGTCTCCAAGTGTCTGGTTGGGCGCAACCCAGCTGGAGCTGCTGTGCTTCCTGCTCACAGCACCAAGGCAGCCGTGCCCAAGCGTAACCCTCACCTCCGGGGACTACTGGCGACTGCTGCCAAGGCCAGGGGCACATGGAGCTAGGAAAACCCAAGGAATGCTTAAATGAATGTAATGAATATTGGGAGATGCCCAATGGAATTTTTTTTCCTATATGTTGCAAATTGGCAGAGTATTGGCAAATGGGAGAGAGAGCATAGAGGTAAAAAGGGAGTAGATTGGAGAGAACCATCTGATGAGAAGAGGGAGGTGGCCCAAATGGAAGGGAGGAGGTCAAGGACAAACTCAACAACTCAACTTTCAACCAACAAGAAAACGGGATGCCAACCCCACAAGACAAGGAACTGGATTCTCCCAACAGCCAGGATGAGCTTGAAAGCAGATTCTTCCCAGAACTTCTAGGTGAGAGCCCAGCCTAACTGATACCATGCATGTGAGATACTGAGCAGAGAGTAAAGCCAAGCCTACCCAGACTTCTGACCTATAGAGCCGTGAGATAATGAATGGGTGTTGTTCTAAGCTGCTAGGTTTGTGGTAATTTGTCACACAGCAATTGAAGACTAATGCACTAAGCAAAACTAGTACAATGCCCATGCCTTCTTTCAAGAAGCCTGTAGTTATATCCCTCAGCTTCCCTGAAGGTGGCCAACAGAACATGTCAGAGTGTCCTGTTTGAAAAATTACTAGAGTAGACACAGGAATCCAGGAAAATGGAGCTACAAGGCCTGGCTGTTAGCCATCTCAAGCCAAGAAGAAACAACCACCTTTGCCTCTCCCCAAAAGTCAATATATTAGGTATTCACTGGCTAGAGCAGTCGTCTGTTTCATCTTTCCAGAACATTCATTGTCAGATGACAGGATGAGGTATCTGAGATTGTAGACTGGTAATCTCACTTGATTAAGAAGTCATGTGACCTGGTTCCTTACAATTGATCTTCAATCATGGGCCATTTTGTTTAAGTCTTGTACTAATATTGATTGTCTTGTACCATTTTCTTGGAATAACTGACTGACTGAATCAATCAATGAACAAACATTCATTGAATGTCTACAGAGTGTGAAGCAATTAAATATCAATTCTGTCATTTAATTCTCAGTTCAACCCAACTCAGGCCATGTGGTAGCCTTGGCAAAGGAAGGCAAAGCCCTCATTCCTGCTCATAGTGTAGGAGGGGTAATTCCCCAGAAGTTAGTCTGGTGGTGCTACTAGAGGAGGTGACAGTAGATGCTGGACAATGGAACAACAAATGTCCCCTGCATGTGGAGTCCGAAGCACTTCTATATAATTTTGCTAAGCATCTCTCCTCCTAGCCCATGGGTATAGCAGGTCAGATATGTGTTCCTTTTTGACCATTCTTGCTCCCAGTGTTGAAGTTGCTCACACTCAGATAATCAGAGCCAGGCTGGAGGCTCGGTTCCTAAGTCATGCCCTGGTTTAGCACAGGGCTCCATTTCTAGAAAGGGGCAAACCTTGGTAATACAGGTTTATGACTGCAGGACCTGTGAGTAGACCTGGGGTCTGAGGATATACTCTTAAACGTGGTCAGAATTGGCTCCAGCATGGAAGAAGGCAGAGTCTGGAGAGTGAAGTCTAAAACAGCTGCTCCCAGATAAGACTTTGGATGGATCTTTCCTATTAGATGGAATTACATTAAATCAAAGTGGTGATTCAGGATGGTTAGTTCATGGGGAACAGGAGCTATGATTGGCAGTATTTGTGTCTTCAATTAATTTAAAGCTGATGATTCAACACCTAAAATGCATAATTTTTTAGAAGACTCCTCCAACCCCAGAGTCATGAATTTAAAATAGATTGGTACTCATTGAAATGATTGTGATTCAGTTCATAAGCATTCCTTTACCTGGGTTCCCTAAAATATGGAGCCTGGGGCAAAAGCTTACATGCTAATTCTTTATCAGGAGCTGCAACCCCAGGGAAGGAAGAGCAAGGGGGAAAGGGAAGAGGCTGGGAAGGCGAGAGGGCAGATCAAGGGGTGCAGCCCCTTGCTGGCCACAGCTCCACAGCAAACACTGCCGGATGCTCAGTCTTCAGGGTGACTCCCATGAGGCTGTATGGACCGCCTGCATCTCAGAACAGCCATGCAAGGGGTAGGACTCCCTCTCTTTTCCCATCTGCCACCTCCTATTGGCCAGTCTGTCTCACGGGGCAGCAGTTCCCTTTCACGTCTAGGTTGTCAAATCCCCTGCTTGGGAAGCCAGCATGTTTGAAGGCCCAGGCTGGCCCTTGGGCAGGTGCACCACTTCGCACAGCAGAGGGCTTCACACTGGGCGCCTCAGCCAGGCAGCAGTGGTGGCTGGCCTTTCCAGTGAGAGAAAGATGCCCGCTCACTCCAGGGTGCTCCACCCAGGGAACAAGATGAGCAACTGAGGGAAGTGCAGCTGTGAGGATCTGGACTCAGTACCGAGTTCACCCCTGAATTCCAAGGAGCGAGGACTAGGAAGGGAGAGCTGTATTTTTTTTTTTTTAAATAATGCTTCATTTTATACAGAAACTTTCAAAATATGCCAATAGACATGTGTGTTAGTTTCCTAGGGCTGGCATAACAAATCACCACAAACTGGGCTGGTGTAAAATAACAGAAATTCATTGTCTCTTGGTTCTGGAGGCCAGAATCGGAGATCAAGGTGTCTGCAGGACCGTGCTCTCTCTGAAGGCTCTAGGGGAGAACCTGCTCCATGACTCTCTCTTAACTTCCGGTGTTCACGGTTGTTGTGGGCTAAGATATATCCCCTCAAATTCATATGTACCTCACAGTGTGACTGTATTTGGAGATAGGATCTTTAAAGGGGATATTAAGTTGAAATGAAGTCTCTAGGATGGGCCCTAATCCAAATGACTGGTGACATTTTAGAATAGGAGATTAGGACACAGACACACACAGAGGAAGACCATGTGGAGACACAGGGAGAAGACAGCTGTCTACAAGCCAAAGAGAGAGGCCTCAGAAGAAACCAACCCTGTTGACACCTTGATCTTGGACTTCTAGCCTCCAGAACTATGAAAAAATAAATTCCTGTTGTTTAAGTCCCCAGTCTGAGGTTCTTTGTCATGACAGCCCTAAAAAGTGAATACACCAGGCCAGCCCAGTCGCTTAGTGGTTAAGTTTGTGTGCTCCACTTTGGCAGCCTGGGGTTCGTGGGTTCAGATCCCAGGTGCAGACCTGCACACTGCTCATCAGGCCATTCTGTGGCAGCATCCCACATACAAAATAGAGGAAGAGGGGCACAGATGTTAGTTCAGGGACAATCTTCCTAGCAAAAAGAGGAGGATTGGCAACAGATGTTAGCTCAGGGCCAGTCTTCCTCACACACACACACACACACACACACAAAACCAATACACAGGCAACCCTTGGTTTTCCTTAGCTTGTAGATGCATCACTCCAACCTCTGCCTATATCTTCACATGGTGTTCTTCCTGTTGTGTGTCTGTGTCTCTGTCTCCTCTTCTTATAGAGACACCAGTTATTGGATTAGGGCCCACGCTGATCCAGTATGTCCTCCTCTTAATTAGTTGCATCAGCAAAGACAATATTTCCAAATAGGGTCATATTCTGAGGTTCCAGATGAATGTAAATTGGGAGGAAAACTATTCAACCCAGTATGATATGCAAAAATTAACTATCCTCCAGCAGGTATTTAAATAGCTGATAACCTTTACACCAGTGGTTTTCAACCTCAGCTGCTCATTAGACTAGATTCTGACTTAATTGGTCTGGAATGGGGCTCAGGCATTTTTCCAATTACCCCAAGCAGTTCTAACAAGCAGCCAGTGTTGAATGCCACATTTAAAACCATCCTCATCATCACATCACTAATCATAATGCAATTGGTGACATTTATTGGACATTGAATTAATCTCAGGCATTGGGCTAAGTACTCTACATGTATTATCTCAGTGATATCATCAATTGCGTTCTACCCTCATTTTATAGATAAGGACACAGAGGGTCAAAGACATTAATAAAATCACCAAAGGACTCAGAGCTAGGAGTGGCAGAGCCAAGACACACAGTCTGTCGGACTCCAGAACTTTGGCTCCTCTCTGTCCTTAGATCTGCACAAATTCAGAGCCTATCATCTTCCTCTCATCTTTAGACATTCTCAGTTATTTAGAGAAATCGTAAACATTTTAAGATGAGTAACTGCATGTCTTCACTACAAAGAAATAAAAGGGCTTGAACGTCTAAGATTTGAGGGTGAGTCACAAAGGGCATAAGTTAACAAATGACAAGGCATTATTATTATTAAAGTAAATTTATTTTTTCATTCCTTCCAATTTCACAAACTCAGACAAAAAGCCATGCATTTAAAGGACAACTCTCCATCGTATTTCAAAGTGTATTGGCTTAACTGTACGTTAAAGCATGGCTATTATTAACCTTGGAGAAAAGCTTACGTGACAAGCAGGATGGATAAGCCTTTTATGACATAATGATGCCTCTATGATAGGCAAAGTCACTGTGATCTAGGAGATCAGTGCAAACTCTTGGGTTTCCTCTTCATCTGTTAGTCTTGCTCTCATCTCCTTGTAATCTTTTTTCTGTCTCAGGTCCTGGACATCTGCTCTGGGCCTTTCCATTTGCAACCTTCCAGACTCTTCCTTTATCCTTTAGCACTTCGTTCTCCCTCTGTCCTGAGCTCTCTTGATGCCTCTGGTTTCCTGAATAAGAAACTCACTGTCCCACCGCCTGGACCCACTCTCCCTTCCCCACTGGGTGGAATAGAGACAAGTGGGTCCTCACCTCAAAAAGCTGAGTGTTGTTGCACCCCACGTGCTGCAGGCAGATCTGAGCCTCATTGGCATTCATGCTCCTGTCCCTTTGCTTGGGCTGCCCATCACTCTGCTCAAATACCTTTCTCTCCCCCTCTTTTCTCCTTCTAAATCCAGCTCATTGTCAAAGGATCTGCTTATGTCCCACCTTCTTTATGTATCTGACTGCTCTGGACCCTACCAGCCATTTCTTTCTCTGAGGCCCTCTTGCATTTATAGTCAATCCCATTCAATTTAGATCTCAATTGCTCTACATTTGCTTCACATAAGCTGACCTTGGCTCTCTAAACTGTGTAATAAGCTCCTCACAGAGGCATATACAAAGCATGCACGTCGCTGGTATTTCTCTCAACTCGCATCTGCATAATGCCGGGTAAACCACAGGAAGCTTTCTGTACATACCTGCAGCTCATCATGATGGTTCATTCATGTCAGAAAAGCCTTAACTTTTTGATATTAGGATACTCAAATAATGCCATCAAATCGTGTTAAAGAAATGTTCATTATTACTAGAATTAGTAATGACGTCCTTTCCCCTCATGGAGACTCAACCCCAATTATTTTCTTTATGATTACAATGCTTTTTAACCATGATTAAGTTCTGTTATGGTGGCTTGTTTGTTGATTAGAAATGGAACCTGCCCATGGAGGTCAACGTGTAATTGTCTGGCCAATGCTAAATGTAGCCAGGGACACCCCCACACCTGACGGTCAAACCAAAGGTGTATGTGATGTTTTTAACACTGGTGAAGAGTTTAATGGCTACTGATTTCGAACTAAGAGCTGATTAGGAATGGTTCAATTTACAACTCATCCTTAGAAAATGGAAACGGAGGCCCATAGGTCTTGTCTTTTGACTTCAGAGACTTCCCTTCCTCTCACAACAATACAACGAATGAGTACTATTTCTCACGGCCATGGCTGAAGTCAACTATTATGATGTCCTCTAAGCTTCGAATCTCTTACACGAGAGTTTGCACAAGAGGACTAAATGTGACCTCTGTGGAAAAGCCAGCTGCTGGTCATCAGGGTCCAATCCCTGTGGTTTAAGGAGCAGGCAAGTCTCCTCCTGAGTTTCTAAGACTTTTGCATATCTGCATTATTTTTACCTTACTTCTTACCTTTGACCTTTGTATATTGGAGATTTTCTGTTGCTCTAGTTTTAAGGATAATTAGAAATCAAAACTTTGACATATATCTAATAATAACTTACCCTAGCATTTTATCATTACAACTCAAATTGACATGTCTATTTGGATTTTAACAACTAAGAAAAGCCAAGAAGAGCCCTTGGTTGGAAGCCCTTCAAAAGTATCTAATCAGGCTAGAGTTGTTGTGCTTTCTGCAAAATGAAGCAATGGAGTCCTTTCAGCATTACGCGAACAGTTGTTTGAATCTTTTATCAGATCGGCTTTCTGCTCATGTCAAGGGGAATAATTCTCTTTGTGTAAAAGTGGCTTTGAAGATTAATAAGGAACAGAATGGGTACATGTGGATTTATGAGCATTTAAAAATAATTTTAAATGTCTTTGTGTACACTTCAAGAAAAAAGGAGGTGACTCACATTCTTGATAGATTGTCTTACGAGAAAGACATAAACGCTTGTGTCTTTGATTTAGACTTAGGTAAATTTGACAAGAGGTGGCTTTTAGGTCTCCCTGGGAACTACAACAAACTTTTAGGACTGAATTTTATTTCAAGAAGAAATCCTAAGCCTATGACGCTCATCGGCTCTGGTCCCTGCTGACCTGTCTTTAAACATGAAAACATATCATAGACCCAGAGCGGTTGCAGCAACAGGCAGCGAACTCAGAGCTGCTTAGGAAGTGCAAGGGTCTGCCTCCTGACTCTATGAGCAAGAGTCAAAACCAAGCCCTGGAATCCTTGCAGCTGCAGTGTTTGCTCCCTGTACTGGAAACATAAGTGTGTGTGTATTTTTGTGCATTTCTTTACAGGTACATCATTTGTTTAAATTAATTTTGAAAGATGGCAGCCTCCCAGTCATAAAAACAAAAACTAGGCTAGGTATTTCAAGCAGTAAGGGATTTAATAAAAGGATTTGGATTTGAGCTGTTTTGGAAGGGCTAGAAAAGCGAGGAGAGAGATGAGGAAGGACTGGTCCCGCAGAGCCCCTGCCCTGCTCCACAGCATTACAGAGCCTGTGGGCCCTATCCCTTTGCCCCCGTGTGGCCAGGGAGTGGTTAGAAGCATTGGCTGACTTCTGCAGCCACGACCCACTGCTGTCGCTCCCACAGTGAGAGCTGGAGCTGGTGCCACAGCCAGAAGCCAAATTCCCACTACCTCCCACCTGCCTTCTGATCTTGCACTACCCTTCCCACCTCCCCCATGCCCCTACTGGCAGAACCTAAACGGAACCCTGCTGGCAAAGGGTTCTGGGAATGTAGTTTCCACCCCTCCAGCGCCTGAGATGCAGAACAAAGCACAGAGGGCTGACAATATGTGGCCCAAAGGTGATCATAGAAAATATTTAGGAAACGTTAAGTTATCGTAGTGCTTTAACCACTTAGACATTTATTTTAAATTAATTTCATTTGAATATGAAGTATGAAAAAATCCTTTTGGACAGTTTCTCTTCTGGGAGAGTGAAAAAGATAATCAGTTTTATATTAAAGA
Organism: Diceros bicornis minor; assembly: GCF_020826845.1. Taxonomy (NCBI): domain Eukaryota; kingdom Metazoa; phylum Chordata; class Mammalia; order Perissodactyla; family Rhinocerotidae; genus Diceros; species Diceros bicornis. The sequence continues at coordinate 9,597,361 of NC_080778.1, read as the reverse complement.
ATATTTTGTGAGTTTAAAGAATATTTGGGAGGCATTTTAATTCACACAATTCAAAAGCAGCTGAACCAATTTATCAAAAGGAGAGCTCTTCCTGGGTTTGCTGTGTCGTCTCTGAAAGGCATGTCTGTATATGTAGCTAACCCAGTTGTCTGAAGTACAGCTGAAGGAAGCAAATTCTACTCTTTGGGAGTTTATATTTGACACTGGTTGGTACTTTTTCTGAAGCAGAATGTTTTCTCTGGCAGTTAAATCGCCTGTTTGATTTCTGGGATTTTTATATACTTTTATTCTAGTTGCATTTTTTACATGTTTAATTCTAATGGGTAATTATTTCAGATAAATTGTCATCTGCAAGTTTACTTAAAATACAATTGTTCCATCTGGAGAAACCAATACCTACAGTGATGATAAAACTCTTTTAAATGACCACAATTACTACTACTATGCATATATGTGTATTTCTTTGATCTCCATAAATCTTCTCTATGAGTTAGGCCAGTTCCTACTGCCCCCCATTTTTTTTTCCAGCTCTGTTAGGTGTGGAACCAAGACAAGAAGTTGGGTTCTACAGATAAATATGACAGTATGCTTGTGAATATCTATCTGTGAGACTACTCACAATTCCTAGTCCAACAGCTTTAATTTTCTCTTCATGCTACAGTCTAAAGCAGTGGTCTTCAGGCGGGAGTAAGCGTGCCCTTTGGAGGTATGCCAAGACCGTCACAGGGTGCAGGGACTGGGTACGTTTAAGGGAATCAGTGTTCAGAGCTTCAACTCACATGTGTCCAAAATGGATTTGCCTGAGAATATGACTGTGATGAGGATAAGGTTTCCATCTCTAACGTCCTTCTCCCACTTTGCAAAAGGAATCTTATCTCTTCCCCCATCCTATGATGCATTGACTTGGGGTTTTAAATCCTGTGGGGAACCAAACAAGGGAACAATTTGGAATATTGGTTTTGGAAGTAAGAAAATAATTAGAAAGAAAGTAAATGACTCTAATGACTCGATTAAACAACTTTTTGTAGGTCTAGTGGTTTCCATTTCTTTCCTTACAGCAAGATTGTAGGAAGATTTCAATGGCATGTTGGTTAATAGAAAAGTAAAAATAATTTTTAAGCCATGCTGTGGCAGCGTTCCATATAAAGTAGAGGAAGATGGGCATGGTTGTTAGCCCAGGGCCAGTCTTCCTCAGCAAAAAAAAAAAAAAGAGGAGGATTGGCAGATGTTAGCTTAGGGCCCATCTTCCTCACACACAAAAAAAAGAACAACAAAAAAAAGGGGGCCAGCCTGGTGCCACAAGCGGTTAAGTGCGCGCGCTCCTCTGTGGCAGCCCAGGATTCGCCGGTTCGGATCGCGGGCGTGCACCGAGGCACTGCTTCTCAGGCCATGCTGTGGTGGCATCCCACATAAAGTGGAGGAAGATGGGCATGGATGTTAGCCCACGGCCAGTCTTCCTCAGAAAAAAGAGGAAGATAGGCAGATGTTAGCTCAGGGCTGATCTTCCTCAAAAAAAAATAATAATAATAATAATTTTGATGATAGATTGCTAGGTAAATCTTGGCATAACTGAGAAAGAAGCAAAAGAATTGAGTAACATTGCTGTAACAAAACTCTCTCCATTCCCATTAATTTATTTATACAGACAAGGTTTCTTGGCACATACATTTATAAAAATGAAAAACAGGAATAGAATTGATGTTGAGTCCTAACTCATTCTGGTAATAAGTAATCTTCATCCACAGATTACATGAACTAACTGGAAAACCCCAGGCTCTGTTAACATTCTTCTAGAAATGGAGAGGTGCATTTCCAACAAAATTTTACTACTGTGTAATAATTCTTTTTCAAAACTCATCATCTTTTATGTTTTTATAAATTATGGTCTAAAAGTAACTGTTAATTATAACTCAATCAGAAAGGATTCTAATACTTAGAGACATTGTCACCGGAAAATTTTTTAATTAAATGGCAATTTATGTACATAATTTATTACACGCGGAAGTATTTATTTACCTCACCATTAACACAATGCACGTTAACACAAAACACAATAAAACATTTTCAACATAAAATATTAGGATATAAGTAGTGGGAATGAAAATAAGAATTCAAAGAGAAAAAAATTGATGTCAAACTTTAGACTATTGAAGAACTTGTTTTTACTGGATGATGGTAGGTGTCAAATGGCTATGGTATTTAGACTCTATTGGATACAGTTGAAGAATGATGTAACAACATGATTTTAAAGTGTCAGTATTTATAGTATACTGGAAATTACATCCTTGACAGTTATTGAAACTGACAAAGAAAACCTTTATATATCATGTAAAAATATGCATGTGATACATTTTTAAAATTTATTTGAGTATATGAGCAAAAATGTGTCAAGATCACTGATCTGGAAGAAAGATCAGGTGTCTTGAGGATAAGCATTGCCACGTGTCTCCTGTGTGTTTTCTTTCCTTTTCCAGTTTGACCTCGTGTGTGTCAATGCGTGGATGCTGGACCTCACACAAGCCATCCTCAACCTGGGCTTCCTGACGGGAGCGTTCACCTTAGGCTACGCGGCGGACAGGTAGGCATGGATATGACGGCCATTTTACATCACTAGAATATGACATATATGTGTGGAGACAAAAATGTTTTATGTTAACTATTAAAAACTATTCTTGCTAAATTTGGAAAAAAATCTTAATTCCTCTACTCATGACAATTCACACTTATTTGGTTTGACTAGTTCTTTCCTTCTTAAACTGGGTCTCTTTATTCCTTGAACTATGCAAATGGATGGGGCTGCTCCGGGTAGATCTGAAAGCATCTGGGTGGAAACGCAGACCAGCAAGGCAGTGACTGCTTGGTGGGGCTGACAGCTGGCTGGCTGGACACTGTGGAGCTGATTCCATGTGCTTCACTAACTCACTGGTTGTGGTTTGGTTGATCGAGTCATAAAATCAGCCCTTTCCACATTGGTTTCACTTAATTTTTAAGGAAGAAATCCCTGTATTTTATGCTACAAATTTAAAAATCTGTGAAAAAAAGTTTTTCCAAAACCATTAAAAGAACTTTATCTATTATTTAACATTTATAAATATAGCAGTTAATGGCAGACACAGTGAGTGTCTATATTCAAGATAGTCATGCTTTCTGTTCAAATATTCCTGTTTCAGACATTGTTCATATTGGTTATCACATTTATGTTTAACTACTCCTTTATCCCAATTCCAACTCTGAAAATACTTGCAGTAATTTAATTATTCTGTCTATACCCCTTAGGACCAGAACAGGAAAGCTTTGACCCTTGGCCATATCTGGTCCTTGTGACGATGCCTGCAGTGGGCAGTGCTCAGGGTACCTCTTAGAGAACTGCCAATAGCCATTAATTAGCTATTAATTAGCAATTAATTATCTAATTCAAGACAAGAAAATGTCCCAAATCCTGTAGCCAGTTGATGGTCTGAGTTTGACCAGGCCAGAACTTCAAAATGGGTAGAACCTTTGGTTTCTTCTACTGTCTTTTTATTTGTCTCTTATTTTTCTCTTGCGGTCCCCAACCCTCTCTGTATCTGACTTTCTCCTTATTCCTTTTGTGCCTGACGCTCTTTTCCCCTTTTGCTCTCTTTTCTCTGTCTTTTTCAACCGTTTCTACTTACAGTCCTTGCTATTCATCTTTCCTTCCTTAATCCCCCCCATACATCACTTTCTCTCCCAGCTACCTATGATTTGGAATTGAGTTATATGTTTTCAACACATATTTCTTTAATGTTATTGTTATTCCTCCTAATTTAAATATTAGGTTTTGCATCTTCTGCCTGTTTCTCTTTGACAATCAGTAAACATATCTCCAAACTGAAGTAACTCAACTAAAGGAAGGGGGCTTTTCCTGCCTGTGTTCTGGGAGGGGACTGAACATGTGTCCTCAGAGATGACTTGCTGCTTTGGAGAGGAAGACAGACCTGTGAATGATTCTGCCTCACCTCAGGGCCAACCATCTTTGACTCCTTCTCTCCTTTATATCTTGAAGGAAAGGAAGAGAAACAATTTAATAGGCCACATATCTATGAGAGGACAGTGTAGGAAGGGCAGAGAGTGAATTTAAAAACCTAGATAAACCGAGACGACTTCTCTCTTCACTCCGCTGACTGAAGCAAGATGCTGTATGTGTGAATTTGGTGGAAATTTCTATGGGAAAATGTCTTTGAATCAAATCTCTTAAAGGTCATTGACGATAGACTCTCAGAATATTGTGCACAATATCTGTTCCTTTTTCCTACGCCATTTAATAATAGTTTTCTAAATGGTGAAAATAAAATATAAAACTTAAGAACAACTCACATGGGTTGAACTTTCTGGTTGTACAGAGCTTTCACATCAGCAACTCATTTGATCCTCTCTGCAGCCTCACTGTAGAAAAGGTGAAACACACACACAAACACACATAAGCAAACAAACAAAACCTGAGTCTTTGTGAATGTAAGAAATTTAGCCAAAGTCGCCTGCTTGGTGAATGGTTGAGCCAAGATTGAAGGCCAGGCCTTCTGACTGTAATGTCCATTGCTGCTTCTTTCTACCCCTTTGTCCTTCTGACTCGACCCACAAAAGTACTAGAAAGTGTCAAAGCTGTGCCACCAGGGAGATTGTGTGTGAAAAAACAGTTGTAATAGAGAGGGTCATCTTTTTGGGAACTGCAATCCCAAAGGATGCATTCTGTGCTTTAAATTTTGTAAAGTCATTTCAGAGGCACTTGTTTTTATTTGCCCTGGTTTTGCTATAAAACAAAATGTAGTGTTTTCAGCAATCCTTTACATGGTAATAATGAAGTCATGGAGGACAAAATTTCTGTACTTCAGCCTCTTTTAACAACACTTAAAATGAGTCTTTTTCATTGTGTTGAAGAAAATATGTAAAGTGATCTCTTTTCCTCTCTCTTTCTCAAAAAGGTATGGCAGAATAGTGATTTACTTAATATCCTGTTTCGGTGTTGGCATCACTGGTGTTGTGGTGGCCTTTGCACCAAATTTCCCTGTGTTTGTGGTCTTCCGCTTCCTACAAGGCGTGTTTGGAAAGGGGACGTGGATAACCTGCTACGTGATTGGTAAGATTGCTACACCTCCTTGTCTGTTTGAGAACCAGGTTAGGTGGGTGGGAAGTACCAGCTAGTCATCCTGTATGTAGGGTGAGGCTTCATCAATGTAGCAGTAATTATTTATGCAAATAGGAAGGTTCAGGGGCAAGATTCTGACTCTTTAGAAATTAAAATGCCAACTCACTTTGGGAACCAAATCTGGAAATCACAAAATACCTGGGTGAACCACTTTCTAGCACTGCCATATTGTTAACTCATGGTCTCTTGCTTTGCTTTATTAGAGATTAATTTTTATAAAAATTTCTGTAGCTCTTTGAAACATTTTGGAAGCATTTTCTGTGTATTTCTGTGATATAGTTTTGAGATGACATTCCTGTGTTCTCAAATATTATTTCATTAATCCTCTTCCTTCTGTACAAGTGGAGAACTTTTTAACCATGCAGGGGATATGACCTAAAAATGAGAAGTTCGTTTGTGACCCTTTGCTATCTTCCAAAACTAGAAAGTTTGACCTTCTGAAATGAAAGTATCATACGAAAGAAAGAAAAAGTTCCTTTTCCTCTTTGCTCATATTGCCAGGAAAAGTCCTGGCTGCTAACTTTGGCTCTGTTTCCAGTAGCGTCCGGGACACACCACCTACTCTAAGAGTCATGGTAGATTCATGACCAGGGAAATGCGGATGCTTCTCTTCGATTATCACTCCAGATCTTTGGGCTTCCACTCTCTTTTGTTACTGCTAGACAATACCACCCCAAGCAGTGCCCACTTTGGAGACCCTTTGAAGATATTGCTATGGGCAGGGAAGGAGAGAGAGTACTAGGAGGATTCACTGTCAATGGCTGGGGCAGAGGGGATAACTTTGGGATATGAAGTGTTTTTAAGGAGACCCAAGTCTAAGTGAATTTTCAAAGCTGTGATCCTAGGGTACCAATAAGGTAGGATCATATCCCAGAATGATCGAAATAGAATTAGTAACTGATAGAAACCAATTAGTGGGAGGGGAGAGAGTGGAGGAAAGGCTGCCAGCAATAAAATTCCTCCTGTGATTTTTAAAGAAATAGCACATAAATGAAAAGTCCAACACTGTGGAGAGGGTTATCATTTGATAGAAACTATCTGTGATAGTGAAAAATTATTTGTAGAGTCTAATGTTTATAATGAATCTCCTCAAGAGACTATAATATGCAAATCTTTAGAGATCCAGTGATAAAATCTAGCCAGTTTATTATATTTATGTTTTGATGGTTACAATTACCTGTCAAAATAGTCATCATTTAAGCTTTCCTAAACCAATACATATATTCTTTGTACTCCTCTACTGTACCTAGAAGAGTGCTGGGCTGGGTGTGTAGGAGGAGAGACAAATGTTTCTTGATAATGGGCAGAGAAGAGAGGGAGACGAGAGCACCTTCATTATCTGGAGAGCACATCTCTATCACGTCGGCAAGTATGAAAGCCTCGGTGTCCTTGAGAATCCTGGAGTAGTCTAGCTACGCTGATGCATGTGACGGGTGGAACATCTCTCTGTTTATTTTGGAGCTGACCTCGAGCTTCCCTAACCTCTCTGTTTGTTTTCCTTCAGTGACAGAAATAGTGGGTTCAAAGCAAAGACGGATTGTGGGAATAGTGATTCAAATGTTCTTCACCCTGGGAATCATAATTCTCCCCGGAATTGCCTACTTTATCCCCAATTGGCAAGGGATCCAGCTAGCCATAACGTTGCCGAACTTTCTCTTCCTCCTTTATTACTGGTAATGTGGTTTTGATCATTATTCCATTTGTACTTATTCTACAGAAATGTAGACTGTATGCTTCCAAACCAACGTGAAAATGAGAGCAATTAAGGAGATTGTCTAACATCTCCAGAATGGCTATGGGCTTTGAGAACTTATAGAGAATTTAAGAATTTATAGAGATTATGAATTGATTATTTGATTAATAGTTGTCATTAAAATAAGTTAATAAAATACCAAAACACAAAATTCTAAATTGTGCATTCCATGATATTTTATTATTTTGTAATATCTTCATGAAAACTATAAGGCAACAAACCATATCCGCTAGTATTTCAACATGCAAATTAAATGCTTTGAAATCGATTTGCTTCTCTGTATGTCCTAGTAAGCAAATTAATATTACTCAGGAATTCTCTGAGGAATAAGAAAATGTTAAGAGCATCAGAAAATAAAGTTATCAGGAAGCTACAGGTGTACACAGTCAACTCTTATTAGAGTGAACCTATTTGAAACATTCCTCTAATGTAATTTTAATATATGGGCATGACAGTTTACATCAATTGGTTCTTAACCTTTACCTAAATGCTCATTAAATCCAAATTCTTTTCATGTGTGTAATCAAGGACGCTATAGTCGAGGATAGCCTGGTCTTGCAAAAGTAATGTAATATTGATTATTTTTATTATGAGCAGCGATCCAGTTATCAAGTGAGAATTTTCCCCTTCCATTATAAACTTGCTAAGATAATCTACATTTCAGAGAGCCTATTCTAAACTTTCCAAACCTCTTAAACTTGTGTCTAATTGCAAGATCCGTTTTGATAGAAAAACTCAAGTCATAAACTTTTAGGTTCTGAAATTCCTAGGCATAACTCAAAAAAGCCTTCTTCTCTCCAGGGTAGTTCCTGAATCTCCCCGCTGGCTGATTACTCGAAAAAAAGGAGATAAAGCATTAAAAATCCTGAGGAGCATTGCCAAATGCAATGGAAAATATCTCTCACCGAATTACTCGGAGGTAATTTTCTTTATTACTAGTAACAAATATTGTTAAAGTGAGTGAATTAATTTGTCACTTACAGACATATTATCAGACATCTGACTAAATCATTTTCAGTTTGGCTTTTAAAAAGAAAAATAAAAATGTTGGGAAGAATCATAAGCTGTATTAAAGAAGAAATAATTTTGAACTTATAATAGCATTAGAGTTTAGGTTAATTGGTCATTTAGTCCATGTTTTAATAATTGTACCAAGTTACTTGAATTATTATACTTGACTTACTATAGGCTCCATAGTATTTAATCTTTCCTCTTGATTGCACAAACTATAAATCTTGACATTCAGTTTAGTCTAAAGATTTGTCTTTAAATTTAGTCTTGGAAATATTATTTATTTGAACCAAAGCTTGAGCTATAATGTAATATTTCAGCCTTTAGACTTACATATGCTGCTGTTCTGCCTTCCCTCCCTCCCTCCCTTCCTTCCACCCTTCCTTTCTTCTTTTCTTCCTTCCTCCAACAGAGACTTTTTAGTGCCTCTGTATCATTGCGCTAAGAGAAGTAGGTGGGGGGGGGAGGGTGACGGGTAGTTAAAAGCTCATTCTTTGCCCTCTGGAAGATTTGATATGCAGTTGAAGACGTAACATATATACTTGAAGCAACCTCTGAATAGCATGTAAAGAAATATATGACAAAGCTTTAGCTGCAGAATAACAGAAAGTGAATGCAGAATAACAGAAAGCTTACTATAAAAGGAATGTTAGAGAAGAATTTTTGGAAGATAGGAATCTTGATATAAACCTTAAAGAATATTAAGTTGCTATCATTGTTTTCTTCATAGCGTTCCGTTTGTTTCGATAGAAAAGTTCTGATAAGAAACAAGTTTTGTTGGTTTTATTGTCACCTCCCCCCTCCCCAGAACCTGGTCAGATATATGTGGATTTCTGCCTTCTCCCCTCCACTCTTACAGGAAGCAGCAAGCAGTAGACTGTGTTTAAGAGGTTTAAACTGGCCAGTTGTCACTGTTGGAAGTGGATTAATGATGTACCTTGAGGTTTACAGATCATAAAATATATGGTAAAGATAAAACATGGTTTGTTTTAACTGCTAAGGACTAGTTGGTCCTTGTCATTCTTTGAGCACATTTGAGCTGTGTATTCCTTTTAGGGAAAAAAATATCCCACTGCCCTTCCAGCTTGCTCTCATGTGCTGTCAGTTCTCAGAGCTAGGTCAAATATATGATAATTTATACTCAATTTTAGAGTCAAATGAATATTTGTGCTATTCATTCAGCAGTATCCTGAAGATCCTGCCCATGTAGTCCCAGAGCTGAGCATATGTGAGATCTAAATCAAGGTTTTAAGAATATAGAAAAAATAGTTGTGTGCTGATGTCTTCTGAAATAAAATGCTGCATTAACCAGGCATGTCATGTGTTATCATGAGCATTGCTGAGAGGCCAGAGGATGATTCCCTGAAGCACCTGCTATTACACATCCTGAGTGTCCAGTTCAACACCACTCGCACAGACCCACTGCCCCACTTCTAATTCACGAGCACAACAGAGATCATTTCAACAAGAAGCAGTTCAATGCTCTACGTGGCTGTGCTTGTAAAAGATCATGAACTATGGGATCCAGTGACTTCCAAGACATTTTAACTCTAGTTTTAAGCAGTTCAGCCAGGTTTGAAGTGAGACTTCAGTTTCCCCAGGGAATTAACTCGAGCATCCTGTTGGCATTCTGTTACCAACGCCAAGGTTTGGTTTTTTGTTTGTTTTTGTTATTCCAATGAGTTTTCACTTTATTCTTATTTTATTATGGAAAATGGCAAACATGTTCAAAAAGAGAAAACAGTTTAATGAATGAATCTCTTTATGCACATTACCCAAATCCAACAGGTACCAACTTATGACAAATCTTATTTTTTCTATACTCTACCTTCTCCCCTCACCCTCTGGTACAGAATCTTATCCCACATAGCATATCATTTCATCTTGTAATAGTTCAGATTGTACGTCTCAAACAGAAACACATAAATATTTACTTAACTATGGGACTACGTGTGCCTTATCCTCGGGCTACTGCTAAATAAATGGCAAAATATATTTATTTGGCCCTTAACATTGAATACAAATATCACACATTGATCCAGCTATAGGTACTGATAGCCAGTGTGATAAGAGCACATGGGAGAGCAGTGGTGTATAAAACATAAAAATAGCCTCGATACCACTATTCTTTTTTTTTTTTTTTTTGTGAGGAAGACTAGCCCTGGGCTAACATCCGTGCCCATCTGCCTCTACTTTATATGGGACGCCACCACAGCATGGCTTGACAAGCAGTGTGTCAGTGTGCACCCGTGATGCGCGCCTGGGATCCTAACCTGCGAACCCCAGGCTGCCAAAGCGGAGGCAACGCACTTAACCACTGCACCACCAGGCGGGCCCTCAATACCACTATTCTAAGAAAAAATAATTGACTATAATTTCTTAATACCAAATACCAAGTCAGTGTTTCCAATTCCCTGATTTTCTTATAATTTCTACAGTTTGGTAGTTTGCTTTAGGATCCTATGTTGTTTATACATTGTGATTGGTTCATATGCCTCTTTGGTCTTCTTTAACCTATAGATTCCTGCTCTTTTTCTTTTCTTTGCAACACTGGCTTTTGTTTGTTTGTTTTTTTTCCTATAGAGTTTTCTACAGTCTAAATTTTGCTGATTCCATCTCTTAGGATCCTTTAACATGACTCGCTGCCTCTTGTATTCCGTGTAAATTGGTAGTTAGATCTAGAACTAAACAGGTTCGGGTTTGATATTTTTGGCAAGACTGCTTCACAAGTGGCTTAGTACATTTCCATTAAGAGATAATACCTAGTGTTTATCTAGTGGTCTTTTCCGTTGTGATGTTAGCTGCCACATTTATTAATTCACCAGAGGTTGCAAAATGACTATATTCCCATTTTATCATAATTTCTTCATTTGCTACTGGAATACTTGTGTAAAGGCTGACTACTCCCATCAACTGTTTGATTACTCTGAGATATAGCTCCTACAGGAAAGGCAGGATACAAGCATAACTCTTTCTTTCTTTTCAAAATAATGAGTTGGTTCCCTACGTTCTCCAAAAGTGACCATGCATTGTGTGTTGTGGGGTTTTAAGCCTCATTATGAACTCCTAGGTTTAAAAATATTGTAGATGTTTCAACTCATTGCAGTTATTGTTATTATCCTTATTGAGGCTCAAATTGCCCATCTTTGGAAAGACAAAGCTCATCTTTGTGGTTGTTGAGTCCCACTGCCACACCTCTAGTAGTTTCTGAACACTTCCTTGCTCGTTAGCATGATGAGATTTTCCGGGCTCGTCTTGTAAGTTCCAATCTCACACGCTTGGACTCACCCACTTCCTAAAGGGCGCTTTGATTTTTGAAACAAATATCTTCAAACTGAACCATCTATAACCTTTGTATAGCATAAGCAGAAAAGCAAAGTACTGTGTTCAAAAAGAGAAGGAATTAACATTTCAGTTTAAAACATCTTGCTAATAGCTGAATTCAATTAAATTATAGGCCCAACCGTAGTTTTCTATTTCAGAAATCCTAATGTTCCCACAAAGCATAGTAATATGCAAAATACCTCTTTACAATACTCAGAAATACTGGCCAGTCCTGCAGGCATTTTACTTGAATTCCAATGCTAAAATCAGAGCAGGATCCTATTATAGTTTTTGTGTAATGCTATCAATTAACTCATATGTTGGCCACTCAAATAACTATTGCCCATGTCATTGTTAAGATTGCCTTGAAACCTTATATTTACATAGTCACTTCAAACAAAGAGTCCTTTGTTGCCGCAGCTGGTACCCCTGCTCTCTGGCTATGACCTCAGGGACCCCCAGGCCCAAGGCTGATTGGCCAGTGCTCTCCTGTCACTTTTCACAGAACATCTTTTCAGTAAATCCCCACGTTTGGAAGAAGTTGTTACCATGTAACTTAGTTCGTCCTTCAAGACCTCTCCAATTCCCATCTCATCCTAGGGGTGCACATCATAGGTTGCAGTGAAGGCTAAAATGAATTGGAAAGAATCTGCTTGGATTCAAAGTAGGAGATCTGGCAGTTCTGTGCTCTCCTCTCGTCACAAGAGCTTCAGCCATCTCCCAACCCCAGCCTGTTGCATCACTGGCACCAGAGGTCCTGGTCTATTTTAGCGGGACCAAAAGACCTAGCTTAAAATGGCCCAAGCATGCTCTATGTTACAGAAGATAACCTAATTCACTACAAACTAGGGTTACACCAATCCTCTGGGCTTTAGTAAATGAAAGGAAGATATGGGAAGAAATAGGTACGATGGATTTGATTCCAACATTCAACCAGGTAGATTATTCTGATCCTATAAATAATCCCTGTTATATTACACATAAATGTTACTCATTTCATGGATGAATAAACTCTGGCTCTCTATCTCACTGGTCCCTAGGCTTCCATTTGCTGAAATTCCTGGCTGGCCTCTGATTCTGTTGAAGAGATAGCTAGAAGGTAGAAATACAGGTGATCAGAACATCAGGCTCTCTGAATATACTCTGAATATACCAACAGTGTAACTGTTATTCACTGAAAAGTCCAAAAATCAAAAACCAATGCAAACGAGGCAAGTGGGTTGAGCTCATAGGAAGTTATGTAGAAATTAGAGACAATCAAAGGGTGGGTGGGATGTTAAACAGTAGGTAGTCACCCAACGCAGAAGGATGATTAGTTTAGACACCTAAACTGGTACATTTGCATACTATAGTTTTGTGTGTATGTGTGTGTGAGGAAGATTAGCACTGAGCTAACATCTGTGCCAATCTTCCTCTACTTTGTATGTGGGTTGCTGCCACATTGTGGCTGATGAATGGTGTAGGTCCGTGCCCAGGTTCTGAACCCACAAACTGGGGCCACCCAAGCAGAATGCACCGAACTTAACTACTATGTCATAAGGCCAGCCACTGCATATTACAATTTTTAAGGCACACTTGAAAAATAAAAATCAAACCATTGGCAAGTCTATAATAATTATAGCACAGACACAACTATAGCACAACAGTGTCTCCTGATGTCATTAAGAGCATCCACAGTCATCCTCTGACCCAGAGGGGCATAAGGGTGAAGAGAACTCTTTCCTGCCCTGGCCACGCCCTCAGGTCTGTTCATAAGGCAAAGTTCTTACGTGTTCTGCTGAAATTTCTCTTTGGCATTAGTTTGACATTACTTGTTACTACCCATCTGTTACTTGTAGTGTGTTGTTTCTGGCCTTACACCTAGTCAGTTACCCATGGTTCCAAGTTCCCATTCTCATACAGTAGACATGTAATAGTACTGTGTGTATGGGAGAAATACACTGGATGACAATGCTAGCCTGAAGAGATGGCCATTGCCCCAAAAGCTGAATGTGTGTGCTTGTCACAATTGATAAGAAATAGGCAAGGATTTGAGAGTGCTCAAGCTTTCGATGGCAGTCAACTGGGTCTGTTGGTAAGCAGTGGAGAACTGGGATCGTTCCTTAGTGATCTTTTCTCATCATGAAGTGGTGCTGTCTGTGACAGACTGTGCTATTATTCCCAGCTCTTCACCCCTTCTCTGTAAGGGGATTACACATCTCCACTCATGGCCGGGGGCCTTGCAGCAGGGCCTCTCTGCAGGCAGGTATACCTCCCCACTGAGTCAGGCTCTGCCACCTGACTTGATGGCCCAAGGAAGAGGTCTTAGGGTACCAGTTCTAGCAGAAGTTGTACAGGCAGCACCAGTTTCTGACAGCTGTCTTGTTCTTTCCATCTGCCCCAAGAACAGCATATCCTGAATTGGGCTGTTCCTTCAGAACGAGAAGAGCTACAACTTGGAGCAGAACCACAGCAGCTGACCTACAGCCACTATACGGAATGTGGCCAAGAAATCACTGTTTCCTCAGTAAACTACATTCTGCTAAATGTATCTCAGTATGCTACAGAGGTTCGACAGTGTTTGTTTTTGCAGCCAAAGCTAACTAGTGTAGTTGATCGTAATAGTACCGCTTCAATTGCCACGGTAGGGTTTAGTGATTCAACACATCTTTGGTTATCTAGGTAACATAGGATTGTGGTGGATTAGATTATTGTTTGAAATATTCACATCTTCCCCCTGATTTCCATTGGGTGAAAATACTTCTGGCTTCACTGTTGTCTGGCGTGGCCACGTAACTGGCTTTGGTCTCACGGTGGGTGGGGCGTACTTCCCCTCCTTGGCCATGTGAGTTGCCTTGGCTGATGGTAGGTTACCAGATGCGATGTAGTAGAGTCTTGAAATGTGCTTGTGGGGTTGGGCTTGATCTCTGTGCTTCAGCCATCATCGTGAGAAGAACATTCCCAGGCTCGCCCACTGGCCCCAGAGGAGGCTGAGAAACGTTTGGAGCAGAGCTGCTCTAGCAAAGCTTCCCCAAACCCGGATCAGCAATCTCCCAGCCAACACAGACATGTGAGCTAAATGAATGCTTATTATTTTATGCCACTAAGATTGATGGTTGTTATGCAGCATTAATTTTCATTAGTCAACTGATACACTGATTAAACAGCCATTGTCATTTACTGTCCTGGATTATATGACTACATGGGTAGTGACTGTGGCAGCATTTTTTATTTCATTTTTTTAAGGATTTTAAAGACCCTTATCCTAAAGATCCGTCTCCTCCCTCTATCCCTCCACGTCTTATCTTTGTATGGGATATGCTTTGGAAAATAGTAGGTTACAACTTTAGTTAACAAAGAGCCTCTAATACTACAGACCTGAATATGTCCATATTTATTAGTGATATTGTTATGCTCTTTTGGCCCAATAAACCTATAAGCCTTGATTATAATTTCTTTATTTTTATGATATGCCTATATCGTTCATTATTCTACAGCTAATCTACAGCTTATTAAATGTGAGTACCAGATATTAAATTGATACTCATTCATGCATAAACATGCTCATGGGAAGTTCCCATGGTGGCATGTTTAGGTGACATCAAGAATTTACATTTGAGCTTTCTGATCCCAAAAGGATCGTCAGCAATATAAATTATCCCACTCTTTGATATATTTCCAAAATAGAAAAGATTAAATCTTCATTAATTTTTAATTTTTAATTCATTTGGAAATGAATTAATTTTAATTCATTCGAAAATGCCAGGCTAATTTTTAGATTACCTTAGTTACCAGAGAAACTTCCAACTCTTAATAGCCACCATCTTTTCTATCTTTTAATGCATCATCACACAAACACCAATATGGCTACAGAGAGGGACTTTCCAGCTTTGGGAATATCTGTTTCTGACCTTTCCTTTCAAAGAGGGATTTTTATAAACATAGTTTTTGTTCTTCCAAAAGAGGAACCACACCAGGATTCTGGCTTTCATGAAGCCCATTGAGGCTGTGTGTTATTTTAGTCCAATTATTGTGCTGTCTTTGTTAACTGTTGTGTGTAAGTATTATCTCAGACTTGGGACTTGAAAACTCCCTGCATGGAATTCATTTCAGAAGATCCAGAGGAAGCAATTTAGGCCCAGGCAGTGCCTGAGGGGGGCTCCAGTCCAGTGCCTGTGTCAAGAGTGGGGAAAGAGTAAGTCTAGAAAATAGTAAAGGCTATTGGAAAGAAAGTCTCTGGAAACTCATACAATGCTTTTCCTTAACAGTGGTAAATCCGCACTCTTGGACTTCACACAGTGAGTGGTGCCAAGTCTACCAGCAAAGCCATCATCCTTAAAATGACACATAAAAATGATTGCTGTAATATGCATGCCACCCCATTAGCTTTAATTTAGAATATTCTTGAATGCATAAAAAATGTCAGACACTTCATATACCAAACATAAAATGGACTTTTGGAGCTGAGAATTAATCTAATAGTATTCCTCTTAAATACATTTTTGGAAGTAGCCTGAGTTCTATAAATGGCCTATATTTAAATAGATTAATCTAATTAGTTCCCGTGTCTTTAACCTTTTGAAAATAAAGAAGTATTGAATGAAAAGGGAAAAATATGCTACAGTAAAAAAGCCATGAAAAACAGTCCTGATGGACTATTGAATCCAGAGTGAGTTCTTTTCCCAAGCTGGGTGATTAAATAGTAAGTTCCTTCCACTGAAAAAAATTTAGCATAGGGACTGGCCCAGTGGCATAGTGGTTAAGTTCGTGTGCTTTGCTTCCGCTGCCCGGAGTTCGCAGGTTCAGATCCCGGGTGCAGACCGACGCACCGCTTATCAAGCCACACTGTGGTGGCGTCCCATGTAAAGTAGAGGAAGATGGGCGTGGATGTTAGCCCAGAGCCAGTCTTCCTCAGCAAAAAGAGGAAGATTAGCAACAGATGTTAGCTCAGGGCTAGTGTTCCTCACACACACACAAAAATTTAGCCTAAACTCTTCTAGGTCAGTGGCCTCTCATTTAACCCACACAAATATCGAGGGGAGGATGTTACAAAGCATCATATGGCTTTAATTGAACTAGAAATCCAAGTGACGTATCCCTTAAAGAATGAGATTACGGCCTTGGCATGGGCGAGGCAGATTTTCAGAATGCTGCACCCAACAGAAGCGTTTTGAGTGAGGAAGTCTGGAGAGTCAGGGCCTTCTCTCCCGCTCCCTCACATGCGCCTTCCAGAGGCCTTCTTGAAATACCTGGGCTATACTTTCATCCAAATCCTAACTATTTCATTGAAATACAAGGTTAAGCTTGAAAAGTATTCATGAGAACCGTGGAAGGAAAACAGTCAGAATTCCTGTTAAATATACTCCAGTCCTGTCAGTCAATCCTGCTTCTGAGGACACATTACTAACGAGTAATCGGATCCACAGAACCCAGGACAACTAACACACTCAGATGGTGACTAGGAGGGTGACAAGCTGTCCCGTTTGCCCAGGACTGGGGAGGCTCCTGGGATGTGGGAGTTTCAGAGCTAAACCCAAGAAAGTCTCAGGCAAACTAGGACGAGTTGGTCACCCTGTGACTAGGTCAGTCCTCGCCTTCCCAGGTATGCTCAGGGGAAGGTAGCAAAGACTTACATTTGCTGGTTTCACAAGCCCCTCCACCCCACCTTGATGCCATGAGAAGATATTGGGATGCCTGACTTGACTAGAGGATGGGTCTGGAATTTCCCATTGTCAGTTGGAAGCTGCGGAGCCCCCAGGTGCCTACGCAGTTTCCTTTTCCTGCCTCAATTTCCAATTTTGCTTTGTT
Source organism: Diceros bicornis minor (assembly GCF_020826845.1). Lineage (NCBI taxonomy): Eukaryota > Metazoa > Chordata > Mammalia > Perissodactyla > Rhinocerotidae > Diceros > Diceros bicornis. The sequence continues at coordinate 9,580,322 of NC_080778.1, read as the reverse complement.
TTGTTTTTTACAGCTTTTATTTGAAGTTCCAACATAAAGTTACATATATTTTTAAACCACTTTATTGATGTATGATAAGCACAAAAAGCTGTACATATTTAATGTATACAATTTGCTGAATCTCTAGTTTCTACTCTAGTTCTTAATCTGGTCTTGAACCCTAGCCTGTTGGGCTGGGGCCCTGGCCCCCTGCTTGATTTCTGCCTGGTCTTTCCCCCAAAAGTAGGATCCTGTTGCTCATGTCTTCACTCGTCCGTTGTCTTAAAGCCAGATGCTGCACCCTCTGGATGACTGGTACCCACTCTTTCTAGAGACTACTCCTGCTGAGAACCCATTCTCCGGATGGGTCCCAGACCACACACAGCAGTACTGCCATGCACATGTGCCCCTCCCCCCCAGCTGGCCTCTGCAACTGGAGGAACAAGTCCCATTCTTGACCAGGCTCAGAGCCAAAGCCCTTTCCTTTGGCACTTGGTCTGCTCTCCCTGCTGTTGAGATTCCAGCAAACCTCACCGGCAAGACTGTGTGGATTATGACGCAGGGGGAGCGCTCCAAGCTTTACATAGTGACATTTAGAGTCATTTCAACTAGTCATTCATTAGTTATGCCATCTGGGAATCCCGGATTCCTCCCTGTTTCCTTCTCAAAGGCTAATCCTTGCCCTTTAGAGCAATAGTCCCCCCCTTCCAGTCCCAACACCCCTGTGAGATGTGGAGAAGCATCTGCCTTTTTCTGGCCTAACCCAAGCCCTGGTGGCATGACAAACAAAATTAAAATATAAAACAAAATGAATAAGCCACACAGGCTTATTTTATTCTGTTAATATTGGTTGCTCTCTTTCTTGGGAATTGTGAAAACGCCTATTTCAATTATTTTAATTCTGAGTCTCTCTCTAATAGAATAGAGGAGTTTTCTTTTTTGAGCGTTTGCTAAGAGAATGGCCTCCTAATACTGTCTTTGACATCTTCACGCTCTGTCTGTGTGAGAGAGAAAGATGGGCAGCTTTTTCAAGTGTTCTGTCCTGTGCCATTCGGCCTATTCTTGTGTTTTTGGCAAAACCAGTTTGTGCAATCAAAATCACTGCTCTTCCCTACTGCAAATAAATGAGAAAATACCAGCTCTTTATGAAAGCGTTGCCTGCTGTGGAGGCGACGATGGGTGCAACTTCTGGAATCCTGCATGTCCAGCTCCCTGGCAGGAATTCCTGGGCGTTATTCCTAATCCAGAGCTGCTGTTTCCATGACAGTACTGTTTGCTAGATCTTCGACCCACCAGGAAAATTGCCTTCTTCATGAAATAATCCTGAGTTGTGGCCTGGGGAGCAGGTGAAATCATTTAAATTCTCCAGGGTTAAGTAGATTGTTGGTGGACATAGATGTGCTCCTTTGAGTCAGATAAACACAGAAGGAAATTGTGCTAAACAGAGAGAAAGCACACTGAGATCCATTCGTTTCAACCCCTTGAGGTCCCATCCAGGAATATGGTATAAAAGGTATCAGATGCTTGATTTTCAAGGGATAAATCCTCTCTTCCCTAGAAAAAATAAAAATTCAGCTCCATCTAACAGATGGCTGGATGAAGACCATCCAGGTTGTGTTACCATAGCAACGCTTCTTCAAGTGGATGCAGATACAAACAGGACTAGGCCCATGAAATCCCGAGATGGCTAGATTTCTTGGTTTGGAACAAATAATATGGATCTGCTCTGTTTTCTTTTTTCTTTGAATTTGGCGCTATCAGAGGGAAAGAAGTATAATCTAAAATGTACAGAAAGGGGACCTGATTGAGAGGAAGCCTTCTTTCTCAAAATAGTGAATGCACCTTTCTTAAGTGACTGAATAAAAGAGGCCTTAAGGAGTGGAGAAGTCTTTATATCCTTCCCAGGAGAAAAACATAGGGAATATTGAGAAATGGCCAGAACCAAGGATAATTTTTCCTGCTAGAGGAAACTTTCATGTAAAAGCAAAAGTTTGTCACCTTCCCTAGTAATGGGCATGGAGGGCGAGCAGAGGGGAAACCCTGACAAGCCAATTTCGACGTTCTTGCTAACACACTCCTGTGGCCCAACAGCTGTAACCTCAGCCCCTGAGTTGATGGCAGAATCATGTGACAGTCTGTCCCAGTGGGCCACAGATCCTTGGGGACTATGGAGTTATTGCAAAAGTCCACAAAACATTTGCAACCAAGCCTTGTCTGTAGAATGAATTAATACATCTTGGATAAATACATACTATTTTTTCAGATGATGGTAGATGCAATTGTGATTAATAATTACTAATGAATTGAAAAGCCTAGTTAAGTTTGTAGTAAATTTGTGTCATGTGGTCTCAATGAACAGAAATTAAAAGCATAAGCCTTGTCATGTGGACAACCATTAAATCCTTTGACATTAACCAGAAGTCCTCATACTCAAAAAGGATGAGTCACTGAGCTGTAAGCACAAAGAAGATTCGTCACCCTCTGTTGAACAACCCTGGCCTGAGCTCTCAGGGTTAAGGTTATAAGATGTTCTCCGGAAAAGCTGAAGGACCCCATAGAGTCTTGACAAACAGAATTCTTGACAACTTCCAAGATTCATTCATTTTTTTGATTCAATCAAATAAACTCAAGTTCATTATATTCTGTTCTTCCACTGTCCTTTAGGATAAGTCCTACACATTGAGTAGGAAGAGTTGAGCAACTTGGTGTACAATTGCCTTCTGTCTCGCAAAGGTGAATCCTTGTTTTCTTTTCCTGCTTGCCTTTCAGAGCCAACACACCACTAATAGTTTAGATCTTGAGGAAGGCTTATTGAATGAGTACTCACCATGATTATTTTTGTGGCACAGAGTTCAGTAGAGAGTAAGTACTCACCTGCATGTTTTGAACAATAGTGGAGTCTCTAGGCTTAAGTACTTCTCTTTGAGACCTGACTTAGACAAATTTTACTAAAGACAATTCAAGTATTTCACTCTGCAATTCATAACAGTTTACATACTGTATTTATACAGGCTGCTCTAAAATTAACAGGGGTCTAACTCTTTGATGGCAATAGAGTGAAATATGGAATCTATTTCATGTAGTATTTCTTACAGTCTCCTCTCTTTCCACAGTTCTGTAAACTACTTGGTACAGTTTGTTGTCTAAAAATAACCAGCCTCTCAAGTTCAAGTTGATTATTAATTGTTGCAGTGAAAATATTTTTCACATTACAAACTGAATCACAGAATATTTTGTTTGGTCACTACATGTTTAGAAAAACCATTTAAATGTAATTGACCTGAGGTTGTCCCAGAAACAGAAGTATATTGACACACACAATGTAGCAGGAATTCATCTTCATTTGTTCATCCATTTATTCAGCAAACAGTTACTAAGCACTGTGTTCAAAACATTTACTTGTTAAACAACCTCTGTGTAATATTCACTTTCAAAAATGTCTCCCAACATGCATTCAAGATGCCTTATATTTTCTCCAATTCTCCATTATTGCTTTTTCTCTTTTTGGAGTTTTCTGTCTCCCCCTACTAATAGTTTCTTAACTATTCAACTGTACTCACTTTCATCATATAGATAAGTTTAATAGAACTAACTATAAATTTTTTCTTTCATTTAAATTTGAAGAACAGCTTAAATCTTAAGTGTAGTGTTTGGAAACCATTTTACTGTGTTTTAATTTTGATTGCGTTCATTTATAGATAGAAAGATATTCTAATTGGATCTTGGTCAGTACATCTGTTAATGATAGAAATTAACCTATATACTTGTTAGAATACAATAAATCAAGTCACAGTTCAAGTCAGAGTGAACTGTGAACACAATATAACAATGCACGTTACTGTGGTCCAGAGATCAAGCCATGTGACTATACACAGCTCGCTACCAACAACCTCCAATATCGGAATTCCAGGGATGGCATATGCCACCTGCTCATAGCTTGTACATAAGAGCATCTCGTCCGTCTCTAGAGATCTTTCTGCCTTGAGCCATAAAGGACATTACCAATGAACAGTAAGGAACTGTATGCAGAAAATATTTTGCAAATCAAGAAACAGAAGAGGGAGCAGCTTGCCAATTCTAGAAGGCACCAAGGACTGATATTTATTGAGGTGCATATCCATTGTTCTTTTAACTGTTCAACTGTACTTGACATTCTTTGGAAAAGTTTCTCAGCATCCCCCAAGTGCAAGTAGATAAATATGAAACTTAGGGCTTTCTGAGGTGCAGAAGAAAGGCAAAATTTGGATAGTTGGCAAATCTGAAAGCCCTGGAAACAGAGGAAGTTCCGAGATGACTTCTAAGTTACCCTGTACGAGGTTGAGTTAATCCGGTCTTTCTGTGCGTGGCACATCGTTGGGCTGTGCAAGGCTCCTCTTGTGTTTATTTGATTTTATTTTCCCCTTCTTCCACTCTCCCCACTCTCCCTCTCAGCAGGTTCCCAACTGAATGTGCTTCATTGATGCCCTTTGATATTTATGTGCCCTTATAAATTAGAACTTGTCGAATGTGTGCATTTAGGTGACATAAATGGCACTGGGCTGCTGTAGATCTGGTTCCATTTCTTACTTTTTCACAAAGCAGTATGTTTCAAAGGCCTACCCATCTTGCTCACATGTGAGTGCTGTGTGGTTTTCATCAGTCCACATCTGCTGTATTTCACATCTCCATCCTCCTAAAGACAGGCACCTAGATTGCCTCCAATAATTGTGATAGATGTTTGCAAACATGTCCCCTTTGAACCTCTGTGAGGTTTCCCATGGAGTATAATGCCTACAGGTGGAACTACTGGGTCCTGGGATGCAGGCAAGCTCAGTAGGTAAGGCCGGGTTGCTTCCTGTGCACACCGGCTAGTCGTATCTGAGTGTCCCAATTGCCCATATAACACGTTTGGTATTTTCCAGTCTTCTAATTTTGGCCAGTCTCCTGAGTGTTTTAAGTTGCACGTCTCTGGTTATTAGTGAGATTCAGCACATCTTCATGCATATGCCTTTGCTATTTGGGTTCCTTCTCTGTGGATTGCCTCACCATATTCTTGCCCATTTTTGTTGGGTTTTCTGGTGTTTTGTCTCCTTCAATTTGTAGGATCTCCTTTTATATACTAAATATTATCCCCTTGCTAGTTTTATAAATTGTAAACATCTTCCAGCATTTTGGCTACCCATTAACTTTACCTATTTTTTTTTCATTGAACAAAAATCCTTAAATCCTTAAACTGATATGATAAGGTCAAATCAGTGTATATTTTTGCCTATTGATTGTTTTATAGGTTTTATTTAAGAAATATTCTTTTGCATCCAAAGGTCGCAAAGATATTCTTCTATTAGTTTATGGCTTTCACTGTCAAATTCAGGCCTGAATTCATGGCTCCTGAAGTAGGGCTCCACCTTTATTTGTCTCAACACGGAGCCAGTTTTCTGAGAACCAGCGAATAAGCAGAGTCATCATTTACCAAATTCCCATTCTGAGTCTAAATTAGTTTACAACCTAAAACCTGTCTACTATTTTTAAGGAACCCAATAATTAGTAACTTAAATACATACTTCTGTGCTGCGGGTTTTAGCTAGGCTACAGACAGTGTTATCAGCGAACACAGCACAGTTGCGAAGCTCTATGAGCCACAACCTTGAGACCTCAGATTCACATACAGCTACCAGTCATCTTCACACTCTTGGCTTTAAAAGATAAATGTTTTGTTAGGAAACGCACCAAATACTTCTCACCTTCTAAAGCACGTTTTCTGATTCTGGACTTTGTTCTCTGTTCATCGCTGACATGAAGCAGTACTATTCAAAGTCTGAACATCAGTAATGCAAAGGCAGGAGGGATATGAATGTTCCCCCAATGTTCTCATTCTTTAAAAATGAGAATTGCTCTCTGAGACAATACTGCCTCAAATACCTCCATACCTCTCAAAAGGAGGTCATGTGTATGAGCACGCTTCATATATGTGAAAAGAGGTCATGATGTTTAGACCCACCGACACCTTCCTTAGATTTACTTGGGGGCTGAAATTTGATTAGCCTTTTCATTAGACAGCGGCATAAGCTCTTAGCTAAGAGTTGCCACAAGACGGCAGTTCCACCCAGGGCTCTCTCTGCCTCAGTGTTACACACTAATGGTTCATTTCTGTGATAAACTGATTAGTGCCTATTAATTGAAAATGCAATAGAAATAGTCCTTGTTTCTTTTTAGGAATTTTAATGGTGTGATTTTATCCGAAGGGTTCATTAATTCTAAGAAACAAACAAAATCATAAAAATTGCAACTTTCTCAAATTTACATTGAACAGTCTTAGTTTAATTACTTCAAAATAAAAACTGAGTACTTAGCATAATAAATTCCTATTGAGAAGAAGATGTAGACCAGAGGGTTTTTCCCCTAAACTTGAGAAATCTATGGACTCTTTATCACCCAGGATAGGCTAAGGCGTGTGTGTCACAAACATTACCAAAATCTCAGTGGATTAAAACAACAGGGACCGGCCCCGTGGCTTAGCAGTTAAGTGCGCGCGCTCCACTGCTGGAGGCCCCGGTTCGGATCCCGGGCGCGAACCGACGCACTGCTTCTCCGGCCATGCTGAGGCCGCGTCCCACATACAGCAACTAGAAAGATGTGCAGCTGTGACATACAACTATCTACTGGGGCTTTGGGGGGAAAAATAAAAAAAAAACAAAAAACAAAAAACAAAGGACTCACTCTTGTCTGTGCCACCTAGGTTGCCTGGGGGCTCCTCTCTTGGCACGGGGTCCTCAGTCTTTTATCCAGGCTGTCCTAGCAGGCACAGCCTGGACCATCTCAGAAAAGGGAGTGTTCTAGAGGGTCCTGCTTCAGCAATGAAGTGCTCACAACTCATTGGCAGGTTTGGGTGGGTGGCCCCACCCAATCACAAGGGGCAAAGGAGCGGAATTCTATCACACCCCTATAATGGGACAGGGAGGGAGAAAGGGAACCAAAACTATTTACCAAACAGTGCTAATGTGTACCACTACAGATCTCTTTTAAAAGAAAAAAGTTATTTAGAATACAGGATTCATTTGAGAGACACCAATTTAGGAAGATAAATTATTTTCAATTCAAATTACTACTGCAAAGTAGGTTTCACCTTATAATTGGTAAAAAAATAATTTGGTCAAAGTGTGAACACAATTTTAAACGTTCTTACGGAAAAATAGAACAGAAAATATGAAGACCCATTTTGTGGTCAGAGAAACCACAGCTACAGGGTGTACTGGGAACAGAAGGAAGACTGCACTCAGGGGAACAAGGTTGTGGAGCTTATGGAAAATGGAGGAAAGGGAAGGGCAGGCAGCCTCTCTCAGGGCACAACCAGCAGGCTGGGGCCAGCCCAGGGCAGAGATTTAGACAAAACATCCTGAAGAGATGCCCGTCAACCAAGCTGATGGGGAGCGCAGGGTCTGTTCAAGGACTCGACTGGAGGCTTGCTGAGAGGCTGGTGACAGCTGTAGGAAGGCAAAGAGTAGAGGGACCCAGTCCCCTGAGAAAAAGACGGGCAGGAATACGGGAGGCAGCTGACCCCAACCTGCAGGCTCTCTGAGAACACCGTCCTGGACATGCCCATCACCATGGCCTGGGCACTCATGGAATGGGGCCTGGTGTCACCCTGGCTGTCCTTGCCTGCTCCCAACCCAGAGTAGGGGCAGAGTGCCTCCTGTTCCCAGGCCCAGGCAGAAAGACACCTGCCAGGAATCTAACTGGGAGAAGTAGCAATTTTACTAGAATCCTGCAAACACCTGCACATCTGGAAAAGATAGAGCTGGGTGCGAGAAAGAGCCAGAACCTAGTGGAAAATATTCCCCCAGCTGGTGTGGAAAAGGGCCATCTCATGAGTTTATATCCTATTGTTATCATGTCAAAGACCGTGGTCTTATTAAAGCAGTTTCTGAAGCCTTCAGAAGCCCAAAAAGAAATAATGATGAGAATGCTGATGGGTGGGAGTATGTGCTTTTGGCTTTTATTTGTGATATATCAGATGATTTGCTTTAATTCACTCACTAGCTTCTTCTCCCTTATCAAAAAAAATCCTTGACTAACTAGTGACTTACAGATGTTCAATTAAGACATTGGACGTTCTTTAAATTTTGATAAACTTTTCTGTTTCAGTAATGATCACTGACACTTGTCAGTGCTATTGGAGAGTCCAGTGGCATCTTTAATTCAATCCACTAACATCAGATTTTGGTTCTGGGTCTTTCGGGTCAGAGTTTTGGAACATAAGAGTGCGTTCCCTTCTTTCTTCCTCTCTCTTTCCCTTCTGTTAACACCTCCCCCCCTAAAAAAATAAAACCCTCTCCAGATTTGTTTTTAAGAAATGAAGAAATGTTCCAACATATGCCCCACAGCTGCAACCCTTTGACCTTTGCAAATATTGAGGCTGCACTTCGGCTCCCTCAGGGGGGCCTCTAGAGAAATGCACTTTCGCTGTTCTAGGCAGCGTGCCCAGCCGTGGAGTGGAGGGGAGGGACGCTTTCAGGCTGGGCTCAAACGAATGGAATAAATATCTTCTCTACAGAGTATCCTGACAAAAGCACTGGCTGAGTATGAGGTTATTTGGACCCGCTCTGTTCAGTACAGTAGCCACTAGCCACGTGCATGATGGAGCCCTGAAGTGTGGCTAGTCTGAACTGAGAGGTGCCATGAGAGTAAGCGAGTGGCATGGTGGATTTCAAAGATTCAGTATGACATACAACACCTAAAATATCTCATTAGTAATTTCATATTAATTACATGTTGAATGATAACATTTTGGACAAATTGGGTTAAATGGAACATATTATTAAAATTAATTTTGCCTGTTTCTTTTTACCTCTTTTAATATGGCTTCTAGAAAATTTAAACTGACAATTGTGACTCACAATATATTTTTATGGGACAAGGCTGGTCTAGGTGACTGGGACTTGTTTTTAACTATTTTAATAAGCATCAGATACTCATGACAATTTTAATATGAACATTTCTTGATCACCTGAACTCATTATGGTGAGTATTTTCTCTACTCTTGTTTTAAAGTATAATGAGGTCTTTAAAAATTCCCAAAGCACTATGGGTAATTTGGTGAATTCTCTTTTATGGATACCAGGTAGCACTGTTGCCACCTAGAAGCCGGCCAAAGCTCTGTGGTGTTCCTGGACCTTCTGGTGCTGGCCTTTGTCTGACAAATGGGGTCATCCAAGAGGCAGTGGAGTGGGGGCCATCAGTACACCATGGCAGTCACATGTACTTCCTCCTGGCCCACTCAAGCCCTCTAGCTCCCGATGCTTGTATGAAAGACCCATGGGTAGTTTAACTTTGAGGGTGGCTCCTGCTCCTCCAAATCAATGAGCCCCATATCCTCAAGGAATATTTTATTCACACAGACTTCTTACAGATTAAAAGCTTCTGGAGAACAGAACCTGTAGGGAACTTGTGACGATGCCTTTCCTGACTACATCACAGCGTTAGACTCAAGGACAGATAAATTGCACTTTTCATCTGTGGCTTCACCTTTCCCTGTAAAATACGCTAACTGATGAAAAGTCCACCTATTGAGAACAACCAGATGAAACCACAAGGCTAGGAATGCAGCTCCCTGACACTGTTCCCCTCCCCTGCCCCTGGCAGACCCTGCTGATCGGCTGTGTCCTTCCCTCCTAAACCCAGGGTGACTCACATTCCTTCTCAGCCCAGGAATAATAAATACTAGGAGTCAGCAGGCTTGTTATTCATTGACTATCAGTGCTTCTGACACTAGTCTCCTGGGGTGTCGTTAAAATGCAGATTCTGATTCCCTAATCTGGTGTAGGACGTGTTTAACAAGCTCCCTGCTGATGCCCACACTGCTGATTCAGGGACCACACTTTGAGTAGCAAGTTCTCTAAGTGTCATTTTCTTGTGTGTACATTTGTGAAAAATTACCCCATCTAAGGCCTGGGCGATCCACAGTGCCAAATTCACGCTAGGTATACCTGGTGTCTTTAAGAAAATCCAATATAAAAAGACATCCTTTCCTTTAAAAAAAAAGGGCACAATGACCGTTTTCTTTACAAAGCAGTTCATGTCAAAGTACCTTTAAAAGCATCTCCCTTTATTGCATTATAGCATCAATCACAAATTACTAACTGTGGAAGGATGAAAAAGTGCCAAGTGAATTATCATCTGGAAATAAAATCTCTCTGGAAATGTTATAAAAAATAATATTAATGTTGACAGCCTCCATTATTGAGCACTTACTGTATGCCAGGTGTATATATAGGGGTTATCTAATTGAATCTTCAAAATACTCATGAAGTGAGTGTTACTATCCTCACGCTACTGATGAGAGAACTAAGGCTCATAGAATTTAGATAATGCACTGTAAGAAAATGTCCTAGTAAAATGCCGCGTCTCTGGCCTGACCCTGGCTGGTTGTCTTTCTTGACCAGAAACCAGTCCCCCATTGGGGGAACTCTGAACATCACATTTATAACAGATTGGTTTTTATAATGTATTTCTCTTCCTTGGCAATTTAAATTAAAATGTCAACTTGGAGAAATGTTTCAGAAAGGCACCAGGAAGAATTATAAATAGAGCTAGATTAATCAAACAAAGATGAATACCCTATTCGTATAGGGTACATCATTGTTGATATGAAACAAAAGTCTTGGCAGAATTAAAAGACAATTAAGAGACACATAGACCAAACAGCAATCAGCTCAGTAAATATCAAGAAACCAATGTGTGCGGTTTAACCATGAGCAATACCTTTTTCTATGAGTGACGTTACTAGTCAACAAGACTCCAAACAGATAGATGTTACCAAGGGCATTTCCCTTCTCTTGCTCCAAAATGAAGCAAGCAGACACCGCTTAGATGACATAAATATTTGACAAAACACGATGCCAAGCTAGATACAAAAGACAACATAATATATGGTGCCAGTTGTATGAAGTTCCAGAAAAGGCAGAACTGTAATGACAGAAAGCAGATGAGAGGTTGTCGGGGGCTAAGGGTAGGGGGAGAGACTGCAAAGAGACAAGAGGAAGCTTTTTGGAGTAATGGAGATATCATGATGGCGGTAGTTGTTATACGACTGCACACTTGTCAAAATTCACTGAAGTGTGTGCTTAAAATTGCTAAATTCTATTGTATGTAAATCATATCTCAATACAACGAATTTAAAAATATATGTAATAACTTGATATAGCATTTCTGTTCTGTATCTGACTCAGACTAGGCAAAATCTGGTAACCGTTCGGCAATAGAAAAACAGCACAGCTTAATTTAAAAAATACAGAGCTAGAAGTTGTAAAAGAATAATAGCTGTAGCCGACACCGCACATGAGTTGCCAAGACTTTATTGGATGAGTTCCATCCGAGATACGGCTTTTAGCCTCTCAAGGTCTTTGGACACCCAGAAAGTGGGTCATCTTTCAGAATATCTGCGTCACTGTGGAGAACATGTCAGTAAATCAAAGACCAGCTGGATTTGTTGTTAAATTGGCAAAATACTTACTTGCTTGGAAGTACGATTAATCCTTTCATTCACTGGACAAGCAAGATAAGTTTTACGGTCTCGATTACCTCCACTTGTTATCAGCACTTTGTATTCTTTCACTAGAGGATATATATTAGGCATTAGATTTGTGCTTTGGAAAAGCAGAGATTATATGACTGCTTGAGTCTAAGTCTTAAAATTTTGAAATTAAGACTAATCTCAAATATTTTTACACACTGAATTGGAGCATTGAAGTAATTATTTTATCCAAAACAAAATTATTTTGCCTAAAATATTCAGTTATTAAAGTAAAAGCATTGTTCTGGACTGAATTCTCCAGATAATCCTACTTTTGGCAACGAGTAACAGAAAACCAACTTAAATGGGCTTAGACAATAAACACATTTCCTGGCTCATATATCTGGAATTCTAGAGTTACAGCAGGGTTCTGGGTTGGCCAGACTCAGGTCTCAACAATCCCCTCAAGCCGCGGTGTTCCCTCTCCCTATGTTCCGCTGACAGGGTGGCTTTGTCTTTATACTGGTTCTCTCCTGAGTGTAGGATGGCTGCTATGATCTATTTGAGCCCACCATTTCCTCATTAATTTCCTGAGGGAAGAGAGAGAAGATTCCTTCAGGAACTTCTGACATAAGAGCAATGAAAGACTTTCCCAGAAGCCCTTTTCTCATTGGTTCAAATTAGGTCACATGTCCATCTCTCATTGGTTCAAATTAGGTCACATGTCCATCTCTCATTGGTTCAAATTAGGTCACATGCCCATTTCTCATTGGCTCAAATTGGGTCACATGTCCATTCCTCATTGGTTCAGAATAAGTCATATGCCTGGTCACTGGCACAGAGGGTATAATTACCCTTAGATAATCAAGCCTGCCCCTACAACTGGAAACAGAGTCAGCGCCCCTGAGAACATGAATTGATGAATTGTGTATATGGGTGTGTGTGTGTTTGTGTGTGTGGTGGGTATAGTGGGGGTTCTATTAAGAAAGAGAAAGGGAGACTGATACTGAGTCAACAACAAAAAAGTAGGCTATTTTTTTCTTGTTACAAAAGTAACATAGGTTTAAATTTTAATTTTAAGAGAATATTTGTAACCAAAAAGAAGAAAGTAAAAACCACCATAATCCCACTGTCCTGTGAGAACCATTAGTGAAATGATAACAAGCATACTTTTAAACAATAAAATAAATATTATATTCTGCATACTGTAGACACAGTATAGGATAGTGGTTAGCAAGACAGACTTAGGTATCAATATCCTGGCTCATCAACTTACTGTCTGTTAGTCCTCACTGGGTAAGCTACTTAGCTTTCCTGTGCCTCAACTTCTTCCTCTCTGTAATGGAAATAAGAGTAGTATCTCTATATAAGTTCCTCCAGCACTAACCTTCTAGTTCACAGATCGGCAATCTACAGCCTGTGGGCCAGACCTGTTTTGCTGCCTGTTTCTGTAAACAAAGTTTTATTGGAGCCCAGCCACAGTCATCCATTTAGTATCCATCTTTGGCTGCTTTCACACTACAATGGCAAAGTTAAATAGTTCCAACAGAGACCTTGTAGCCCACAAAACCAAAAGTACTTACTCTCTTGCCCTTTACAAAAAAGTTTGCTGACCTCTGGATTAGACCATCAGATCACTATTGTCTTGTCAAAAATCTAACATGTCATGTTAACCAGCCTAGAGATTTGATCAGGAAAAAGTGACATCTGCAGAGCTAATATGAAGGCAAGAGATACTCAGTTATTTTATCACTTAGAAACAGTTAAGAACCACGAATAATTGAAAAATCTACAAAGGTGTTTAAATGTTAAATTATCTCTTCACAAGAGATTTTGAAATATGTGATGTATGATTTCCCTCAAACTCTGGGATGTTGCCAGTGGGGCCTGAATGAAAATGAACTTGTTCAGAGTCTTATCTAGTGGATAGAAATCATAGCCATAGGCAGAAAATAAGAAGATTGAAGAGGAAATAAAGGGGAGTCCATAATAAATTGTTGTGAATATTGCTTTTGAAAATAAAAATAAAGATTGTCGCCATCTGTGTGGTCTGGGTGAACAGTGGTGCAGCTGTGTAGACAAGCAGAGTTATGAGGGACACCCTGGAGAGAAGAGAACCGTCTGGGATGAACATGACCGAGCCAACACTAGTCTGAATTGTGGAAAAGCCCTAAGTGAGAAGAAAAGAATCATTGGAATAAATGATCTGTCCATGGAGGAAAACTGCCCTCATGTTATCTGTGGTTTTAATCTTGAATTTAAAGATCTTCAAAATCTAAATTATTTTAGTCAAATCTAATTTATCTGAATTATTTTAGTCAAATATGACTTTTCCATAAAACAGTGGTTTAACTGAAGATTAGATTTTTGATCAAGTGTATAATGTTCTTTTTTAAAAATCTATAGAAGTGACCATCAACTACACAGAAGTTTTCTAGAATAAAAAGCTTTCTATATATTTGGTAATGTAGTGTGGGGATTAAGAACAGAAGATCTCTATCAACTGCCTGGTTTCAAATCCTGTCTTGGCTACCTTCCTGCTATTTAATGTCCTACGCCTAGTTTTTCTTATTTATAAAATAGGATTAATAAAAGTACTAACTTTAGAGAGTTTCGATGAGAATTAAATGAAATAATTCATATAAAGTACTTAGCCCAGAATCTAACAAATATTATACATGCCGTAGAAGCTAGCCATTTTAATGTGGGCAATATATAGAAACTAATTGTGAAAAATGTTTTGGTAACCAACCATATAATAATATATTGTTATAATATACTAAGTTCTTGTCTTCTGCTGTTGGTATGCCTGCCTTATTTTTGGAGCAGCAAAGGTAAAGGTAGGTAAGAAAAAAAAATCTTTCATTGGGGTCTTAGAATTTAGAAGATTAGTTCAGGGAACATTTTAAGAGGCGTTGTATTAGTTAGGGTATAGGTCAACTTCTTGCTGAAACAGAGACCAAAAAATATAAGTGGCAAAACAGAGAAAAACGTCTTTCTGTCTAACATGCCCACCCAGAGGTGAGTGGCCCAATTACCAGAGGGTGACTTTGCTCTGTGAGGCCCTCCTGGACCCGGGTTCCTTGTCTTGTTTCTCCACTATCACCTGTAATAGGTTGTATGGTCGAAGCTGGTTCACCAGCATCTTCTTTTTCCATCTCTCAGGAAGAGAAGGACAGTGAACATAGAGCAAGCCATTGCCTTTTTAAAGGATGGGACCCAGAACTTATACACATAGCTTCCACTCCCACCTCATTGCTGAGATCTTAGTCACAGAGCCACCCATAATTTAAAGACAGGCTAGAAAATGTGACTTTAGTTTGGCAGCCATGTGGCCAACTAAAAGTCAGTGGATTCTGTTTTCAAAAGGGAGAAAGAAAGAATGGATGGTGGAATCAATTAGCATTGATTGCCGTTAAAACTACTATTCCACAAGCATTGCCATGAAAACTACTATTGTTTCATTGACTCTAAGACACATCATCATTTTATGTACCACTAAGAAAGAAAAACCATGCTATTGAAACTGTGACACATTGCTTTCTTATCAGCTCAGTTGTAGGACACATCCCAATTTAAGAAATGTTAAAATGTGAAAAATATGTGTCTTGGTATAGAAGAAACACAGTGTTGGAAAGACTTAGGAAAAGACAGTGATCTAAAGACACCCATTTTGCAGTCTTCTTTTGTGCGTGCAACTTTCCCAGGAGCAAGCATAAGCAGGAGATATCAAGCTTTCGTTGATGCATTGAGTGTAACCTGTAGAATAGGTGATGGACAAGGTCCTATCAGTGTGAATTTATTCTCAGTCAAATTCTTGTGACTGTTGGTAGAGACACTTTTGGCTCAAAGGCTTGGGGAAATTTTGCCTAGATTTCTAGTCAATCTGGGTCAGATCTGGAGTTGAGTAAACAGACAGTAGGCATCCTGTCTTTACTAGTCAAGATTCTCACTTAATAGAAGAGCAAAGACTGAGGGCAACACTCTGAGGAACAGACATGGCCAGGGCACTTGACTTCTTGTTTCAACCTTCAGTCATCACTCAAACAAGTGTTGAACACCAGGCACTTTGCTCGGTGCTAAGATCCAGTGTCCACCCTCCCAGACCTCCAGAGCTCAAGGAGGGAGAAAGAAGTAGGCCCATAAGGGCACACAGTTGTGTAGGTGTGATGATAGAAGCTGCTGAGTAGAGGCGCGGATCGGGAGTCATCAGTTCTCCCTGAGGTTAGGAAAGGTCTCCCAGGGGAGGTGAAATCAGGACTGTGAGATCTAAGGGCTCTCCAAGCAGAGGTAACAGAATGTGCAAGCACATGGAAATGTGAAACACTTGTCACTGCAGGGGGTTGTGTTGTGATTCCTTTGACATGCTAGACTGGAGCAGCTGTGGTTATGGAGGGTTTGCTGTTTAAGTTTGTTTTTTTATCGTGCCTTATACATAGTAGGCAAACTGCAATATTGGTTTAATTGAACTAAAGAAAAGACCAACTTGATGACCGCATAGAGATGATCTGAAATTTCCTGGATCAAAAAGATGCTAGATTCCAGTAAATGGACAGAAGCAAAATGACACCTTTGGTGCCATGCTTGCTCTTAAACTTAACATTACTCTATCTTATTTGTCAACATCAGGTTTGAGGATTTAATAGATAAAGAAACACTTGTTTGGATCCCACCTGCTTTCACCACTTTTACGCGTATTTTCTCCAATTTAATAAATGCACAAATGAATTTTACACATCTTTTTTCCTTGTTTACTTAGAGCAGTTTAGAATACATGTTACTGCTGATATTAGCCTAAGAATAGATTCTCAGTGCAGCAACCACATCTTTGTGAATTTGACCTATTAAAAAGGCTAGAGGAGCAAACTTTTCATTCTCAGGTTTTAAGATGTAATAGTGAAAGAGCCTGGCCAGGTCAGTAAGATCATTTGATTTGGTAGCTTTGAATCTGGTCAATGACAAATCTATAATATGCAGATGTTCCTTGTTGTCTATTGCTACTGAAATCTGCTTCTCTTACATAGATCACTGTTACAGATGAGGAAGTTAGTAATCCATCCTTTTTAGATCTGGTGAGGACTCCCCAAATGAGGAAGTGCACACTTATACTTATGTTTGCTTGGTAAGTTTGACTTGTGACGGATTCAAAAGCTTGTGTCAAATTTACAACGCACCCCTTTCTGCAAGTCAGGTTGAAGTTATCTTTTACTTGTTCTCCGTTGTCTTTCAATGTTGCTCCAGGTTCACGAGTGCAGTGGTTTACCAAGGACTCGTCATGCGCCTGGGAATTCTAGGAGGCAACCTTTATATAGACTTTTTCATCTCAGGAGTCGTGGAACTGCCAGGAGCTCTCTTGATCTTACTAACCATTGAGCGTTTGGGACGACGCCTTCCCTTTGCAGCAAGCAATATAGTGGCAGGCGTGGCATGCCTTGTCACTGCTTTCCTACCAGAAGGTAATTGTCCTCCAAGTCTGTTTGGCAGCCAAGAACTTGAAAAAAATCTTAAATCAAAATAATCAGGAATGGGGAACCTCTTGTCCTTAGAAAATGTACCATTGCCCCAAAACCTTGGTACCAGACATGCTCTTGTGGTGTCACTCAATCTTCTGCTTAATCAGTATAACATTTTGTATAAGACATTGGTTCTATAGATTTTTCTATTTTCTCCATTCTTACATTTATTTGGATGAAATAGATGTGTGAAATCTAGCTCGTGGTGATATGGTTTACTCTTGATCACTTTTATCTTACTTTTGTGATATCATTGACGTTATTTGACATATTTCTCGAGCATCTGCCGTGTCGCTGGCCCATGTGAAATACTGAGGTTACACAAGGAAGAAAGCCACGGTTTTTGACTTCAAAAGGTTGACAACCTAGCAAGGGATATAGACACTTCAATGCTCTCACTACTCACTGTAATAAGTGAAATAATAGAATTATTTACAGGATTCAGAAATAACAAAAGGAAATAGGTGGAGAGAGTGATTCTTCCATGGCGGGTGGTTAGGGAAAGCTTCCCAGAGGTGAGAACTAGGCATGGATGAAGAAGGAAATGTACCAGACAGAAGAGAAGGGTGGGAGTGATTTTTCCAAAGGAGAACATAGTTCCCAGAAGGATGAAACACCTTTAACGGTCCAGGAACCAAACATTCTTTGTTATTGCTAGAATATCCAGGCAAGGAGGCTGAGGGATGTCTGTCACCAGTGGTGATTGGCCTCACAGGCCATGCCAGGAGCTTGGGCATGGTCTTGTGAGCTTCGGGAGGAGGAGAAGGGGGTGGCCTCCCTGTAGCTGCAGCAGTTTGGACAATGGCAATGAGGAGAGAAAGATGCTGACAGCAGGAATTAAGGTCATGGCAGTCGGACCTGGATGGGAGAGCTTGATTTGAGAGATGTTTCAGAATTAAATTTTGGGAGGCTTGATGACTGGCACATGGTACAGAGGTTGCAGGTAACTCCAAATGCACTGTTAACACACCCCAGATTATCTCTCTTGTAGAACACAGCAGGCACTGGACAGAGCAAGCCTTTCAAACTCCCAGGGAACATGTGAGTTAGAGCAAGTCAATTATTTTCATGTTCCAGGGGGTGTGCGATGGGGGTTACCTGAGGGCTGGATTCTCTGGTAGTCTTTTGTGTCAGCACAAGAGAGGCCGTCTTTTTCTTTTTCTTTCTTCCTTCCTTCCTTCCTTCCTTCCTTCCTTCCTTCCTTCCTTCCTTCCTTCCTTCCTCCCTCCTTCCCTCCCTCTCTCTCTGTCTTTCTCTCTGTCTGTCTTTCTGTCTGTCTTTCTCTCTCTCTCTCCCCCTTCCTCCCTCCCTTCCTTCCTTTCTTTCTTGAAAATCCTCTAAGAATCAGGAAATAACTGATAATATTGTGGAAGTGAGAACAGTCAGATATTTACAGATGAGTTTATTAATTATATGAAGGTTTATGAAATCCCAAAACATCAGATAGACCTTATTTAAATAAAATTGCAGATATGCCTGTCCTCACAATAGAATAAAAAAAAAAGATGTCAAGTCCTCTGTCTGTCATATTTGAATGGTTGATGACAGACAGAACAGACTATTTGCATTTATCTCATTTTTCTTGAGTGTGTTAGTTTCCCAGGGCTGCAATAACAAAGTACCAGAAACTGAGTGGCATGAAACAACGGAAATTTATTCTCCACAGTCCTGGAGGCCACAAGTCTGAAACGAAGGTGTTGGCAGGTTCACGCTCCCTCTGAAGGCTCTAGATGAGGATCCTTCCGTGCCTCTCCCTAGCTTCTGCTGGTTGCTGGCAGGGTTGGTTCCTTCCAGAGGTTCTGGGGGAGAATCTGGTACATGCCTCTCTCCTAGCTTCTAGAGGATGCCAGCAATCCTTGGCGTTGCTTGGCGTCACTCTGGTCTCTGCCTCCATCTTCACATGACCTTCTCCTCTCTGTTTCTCTATGTCTTAACTATTACATATGCAAAGACCCTATTTTGACATAATGTCACTTTCTGAGGTTCTGGCTGGACATGAATTTTGGGGGATACTATTGAACCTGCTACATTGAGTTAGCACGTTCTAAGAGTTGGGAAATCTCTATAATAGATATCAGTCAATACATGTCTATTTAGTATCTATTAATTGTCCCCACTAAACTAGGATGGGGGATAGGGTGGTGAACAAGATCGACATAATTCCTGTCCATGGAACCTTGGTACAATTTAAGTAGAAGGGTGACATATTGGGAACATTGGAGACTTCACTGTTCTTTCCATTTTACTTTGGCACTGTATCGTTTCTAGTTTAATTTAAAAATGCAGTTTCCTAAGATGAGGTCTTCTGTTCTCATCACATATGGAATAGGAATTAAGTATTCATTGCATGTGAAGTTAGGAAAGTGGGGAGAAAGGTTAATGACTTCAGCGTGACCCATCATTTCATGGATGTATACTTTACCCTAGAAGATTTTCTCTGGCTCTGACTGATGGGGATGATTTTAATGTGTGCTGCACACAGTATGACCCCAGAAAGCATTCAAGACCATATGTCCAAACCAATGTTGAAGTAGCTAGGTGGGTGGGAATCAAGGTGTTTTGTAGAGAACACCTTCCTATATTGAAAAATATAAGGCAAAGAATAGACTTCTCTGCTTGGTCTGATCAGTATTATTTTGTAGATATAATTTCTTTCTTTTTTTTTTTTTTTTGTGAGGAAGATCAGCCCTGAGCTAACATCCATGCTAATCCTCCTCTTTTTGCTGAGGAAGACCGGCTCTGAGCTAACATCTATTGCCAATCCTCCTCCTTTTTTTTTTCCCCAAAGCCCCAGTAGATAGTTGTATGTCATAGTTGCACATCCTTCTAGTTGCTGTATGTGGGACGTGGCCTCAGCATGGCCGGAGAAGTGGTGTGTCGGTGCGCACCCGGGATCCGAACCCGGGCCACCAGTAGCGGAGCTTGTGCACTTAACCACTAAGCCACGGGGCCGGCCCTATAATTTCTTCATTTAAGCTTTAGAATTTATTTTTAGCAATATTGAAAGCTAGTGGCTCTCATTCCAGACACATTTTATGTATATTTTCTGCAGATTCGGCTGCGTTTATAGTCACATGTCGATCATGATTGACTGGCAAGAATAATTTCAAATTCCTACTGCTCTGTGTGAGCACCAGATAGTAACAGAGGTTCCTCACTTGAGCTGACAGGCCTTATTTCCAACTTAAAGGAGCTTTTGGACTTGGTTGCTGGGCTGTTCAGTTAACATTAGAAAGACTTTTCCTCTCGGTCACTCTTGACGTCATCAACAGGATGACAGTCCTTGTGGAGAATGCTGATTGGCCTTTAAGAGGAACCAGCTCTAAAATTATCTCACAGAAAACAGTTTAACCAGCTTTTGCTCCACTAAGCACAACTTTTCATGGTCTGAAGAATGAGATTCTGGAGAACGAAATAGTCTTTCTGGCTATATTCTCATCGAAGACTCACTGCTTTTGACCCAAATTTTTAAACTCTCACTAAAGTCTGAAAAGTAAAGAGCTTTCTTTATCCATCCCCATCTGCCATCTTTAATTTGAGTTTATTTAGGATGGCTACAAACCTAGCATTTTTGGTAAGTCTTCTTTTTGAAATGAACAGTAGTCTTTTATTTCTCTTTAAGTGAAAACTGAATCCATGTATCTTAATTTCCATATCTCTCTTGGGCATTTTCGCTAAATTTTATTTTCAAACTCAGAACAGATGGTACATTCAGAGGAGCTACAAAATTGTGTTTATTTAAAATCGTGCATCTTTTCTTCAAAAATTGAGTTATTATTCCCAATAATCTGTACTAGCTTGACCAAATCTCCATTCAGAGGGACCCTCTTTCTCTGTGTTCTCATGACTTCATGGAAGACAGTTTCAGCTTCAGTACCCATTTTTAAATTGTCTTGTAGGTTTTTTTGTCATTGTTACCAAAAGATGTCTATTGCCGCTCCAAGATGAACTTAGCGTATTACGGGGATGATCTAAAGTTTTTGTGTGCGTACGTAATATTCACACATCATTTACTCCTCCTAGTAAATTGTTTTCATTTTATTCTTTAGTGAACAAACAGTGCACTGCCTTTGGGACTTCTCTTTTGTTACACATTTCAACAAAATCTCTGTCCCAGTGTAGCTATATACTGGCGTCTATTGACTGGGACAAGTTGAGAGTCTCTTAGATTAAGGTCAGCACATAGGATCGACCATGTCTCCTCAAGGGTGTCAACTTGACAGCATTTTCTGAACGTTTTTCTGAATTGAATCGTTATTTATCTGCGTTCACTAGCTAACCACATATGTTTTTCATGACGTGTGTGTGTGTGTTTTAATTTGGTGCCTTGGTTTTCATTTGGTTCTTTCCAGCAAACAGTCTTAGCCTCAGTTGTAAACTTAAGCTGTCATTGAAGTTTTCAGTGTGACTCACTTAAAGAGCACTCTTGACTCAGTAGAAAAAAACTATAATTTAGGAACCTAACATGGATAATCTAGCTATTTCCACGGTAGCACGCAGCATTCTTTGCAGCCTGAGAACAGCGAGAGGTTGCCCAGTTGGGCTGGGAGCCAGAGAATCTGGGCAACGGCTCCCACTTTCCATTCCCCAGCACCTGGCACTGCACCACCTGCTCATTGAAGGAAGGGGTGGAATGCATTTCCTAGTCCCCCTCCCTGGCCTTAATGAAAAAATAAAGCCTAAATAAAACACATGTTTACAACCGTTCAACGCCAGAGCAGATGGCAGCCCAGAGCATCAGCATAACTCCACTATTCCTCACTCCGTGATGTAACTGTTAATGTGAGAGCTACAGGTGTTCTTGTCTGGGGAAAACATCAAGTTCACAAGGACATCCTTGGCCAGTTTGAAATCAAAATATAATGAACTGGGGTCTCCCAGCAATAATCTGGATTCTTAAACCATCTTTTTCTCTGCTTGCCCTCCTAGGCAATTGTTTTATGTAGTGAGTTTTAGCTTTTTTTATTTGTTGAATATTCTTTAGAGAGAACATGCACAAATATACCAAGTTTGAGTGTCTTCCTTCATCCTCCTCATTCATGCCTACTTTTCTACTAAAAAATTATATATTTGGGAGAGTGCAATTATTTTCCTAGAAGACAAGAGGACCACTTTAGTGCTGAGTGAGCATAAATAAGCATGACTAGCAGAAGGAAAGCTTTCAAATATGGAAGTCAGACATATGCTGAAGGTCCTTAGCTTTGCTTCGGAGAGCAGGTATGCTCTTGTTCGTGCACTGGTATGTCCTCACACCAAGTCCACTAGGAAGGGATGGCATCAATGGCACAACTCTTAAGAAATTTAAAGCACTGCTTTTTAGAGCAAAAATAATTTACTCCCTTTTCCCTTAAAACACAAAAGAAAGAAAATATTTAATAAAGAGCATTTGGTATTTTCTACCAGTTACGATGGAGGAAAGGAGAGTTTCCTCATACAACCAGAGTAGCCCTAAAACAGTTCATTTCAAAATGAATGAACCAACTAGTGTTTAAGAATCTGCCTCCTTCTAGATGATTTCTTGGGGGAAATAGCAAGATTGGGGATTAGGAAGACAATGAATGACATACACCATAGTGATGACACATGGCATAAATGTCCCCTTCCAAAGATCCCAGTCCTCGAGGCCTTGCTATTCTCTAGAAACCAAAGTCAGCTTCATGTCCAGATTTTCCCTGGTCTGTTGGGAACAGCTATTCTGTGTGTTATCGCTATGGAGTATGAACAGAGAGGACAATTGGGTACCAGACTTTGGTGATGATTTTCAAGGACACAGGCGAAGACCACCTTCTAGACAAAAGGCCGGTGTACTCAGACCCTCTAGGAGGGCAATGCCTGGAACATTGTTTTCAGTGTAGTGGCTGCTCAATAAGTGGTTCTGGGATTGTATTCAGGAAATCTAACCTACTCAGAAAGGCAGCTAGTACACTAAATCTCAGCTGTCATGCTGGTGGTGGTTGTAGCTCTTGAAATTTGGCTACAATATTAGAAGGTATCTATCATTTGGGCTAAAAAATTAGCAAAGACTTAGGACTGGGAAAACATTAAGCAAATGCCTTTGGTTGTTTTATCGTATTTCCTTGAAAGCAGACCCCTAACTCTTTCTTCCACACTTTCTGTGTTTGCAGGAATACCATGGTTGAGGACCACAGTTGCCACCTTGGGAAGACTAGGGATAACCATAGCCTTTGAAATTGTTTATTTGGTAAATTCAGAATTGTACCCAACAACATTACGGTAATTCCAAAATATACGTCCTGGTTTCTCCTAAGTAATTCTGCAGCCAAATATTTTGACGTAAAAACCATGAAATATTTTCCTTAGCTTGGTGATATATTAGCCTGGGCTGAATTCAGCTGTAAAGAATATGCTTTGTATTGTAGCTGCTTTCTGCATTGCTGTCTTCTGCAGTTTATGATAGAAGGGTTTCTCATATCAATATCTTTATATGCAGCCATGGTTTTGTGGAATGGCACTAGACTTGGAATCAGAAAATCTGGTTAGTGCACTTGCTTAGATGTGGGTTAAATATGTCTTCATCAGCTACAGCCTCTGTTCTGACCACAATCCTTATCTTGCAGCTGCGAGCAGCTGATTAATGAAGGACAAAATGAAATAGTGTGCACGGACTAATACAAGTTGGCCTCGTTTCCTGGGGGAATATTCATGGGCACACCTTACTGTCAAACTAGGGTGCCAAGGTGACACCTGTGTGTCACAGAGTGGGCTGGATAGTGAGCTGTTGACGGAAGAATGATTTCCCCCGACACTGTAGACCTCACTGTCCTCGCTGTGACTCAGCATTTACCCAGATGTGAGATGCTACAGAATGGAAATGGTTTGCTTAGAGTATGAGGGTAGTAGTTTTCAAAGTTAAAAGCTGTAGAAATGGAAAATATTGTTACAATTTCTTTGTTACTTGTATATCTGAATATTTCACTTATCTTGAATTTATTTAAATATTTTTCGTGTAAAACAACTTTTTATTCTGCAGCAACTTTGGAGTTTCTCTCTGTTCGGGTTTATGTGATTTTGGGGGCATCATAGCCCCGTTTCTACTCTTCCGGTTAGCAGCCGTCTGGCTGGAACTACCTCTTATCATCTTCGGTAAGAACTCATTGTATGTACGATTCTTAAATGCTTTCCTCTACAGTCTTTGCATTAATAGAACTCTACAATGGTTATTAGGTTGATGTTAATGATATCCATTTAATCTTTTTGTGACAACTGTTTCAGTTCTGAGGAGCCAATCTGATTACAATCAAATGTGAAACCCTAAATGATCTTAATTGACTTTATATTAAAGGGTTCTGATGAGCAGTGTTGAATTTGGCTTTCTTTGTTTAGGTTCTGAGTTAAAATCAAATACTATGAAACTCTTTTATGATGTTGGGGAACAGAACCACTAATTTTCAGGGGACCTGATTGGATCTTCAATATGTTTAAAAACAAGCCTAAAAACCGATTGTGTTGTTAAATGCTCTGTATCTGTCAATATCATATCTTCATTTGCTTTGATGCTGAGCGTGCTATGCTGACAGAACAGAGGACACAGGATCCCTTGCACATGTGCCATCACCTCTTTGATGCCCCTCTAGTTCAAGCCTCCTTCCTGTCTGCAGATTTTGTAGAACTCACAAAGGAGTAGAACCATAGTGTAGGGAGGGACCTTAGGGTAATTCAGTCCAGTGTCTCTCAAGCGCTGTTCCAACCTTTCTACCTGGATCTCACACCTCCCCACCGTCCTCAGCAAGAAAGGATACAGGTTGGCCCCTTTCTCACCTACCTTTCTTCTACATCCACTTCCTTACTCCCAGTAGAGAATGTTTTTCATTCATTGCTCAGCAGTTTAAACTACAATGAAAATATCAAGTCCATGAGGATATACATCCTGCGTAATGCAAAAATCCTTTAACAGTGCTAGCTGGGGACAGCAGAGTCAGCTTCTGAACATTTGACATCAGTCAATTCAATGAGAGATCATCTCAAGTTATTTCATGGGATCTGATACACGAGCTCAGCATTGATTCTGTGGCCAGCATGAAAAAGCAAAGAGTGCTATTGCTCAACCAAGACAGAGTGGTCTAGGAGCCAATCATTCAAGATGGCAACCTGGCCTGCAATGAGTGCTGGTTAAATTGGGCAGTGGTGCCATCGTGCAGGCCCTTCCTTCACAGAGAGAGCCAAATTTCCACACAATCAGTCACAATAGAGTGTGATAAATGCTGAAAGCAAAGGGGGCTGTGAAAGCCCATCACAGGGACCCCTGACCCAGGTGAGTCAAGGAGAGAAAGTCAGAAAGGAAGGAAGCAATGTCTAGGTTGCAATCTGAAGAGGGGTAGAAATTATCCACGTGAAAAGTGAGGGCTGGTACTCCAGGCAGTGGGAGAGCCAGGAGCAAGAGGAAGAAGCTGTTTTCTGGCAGCAAGGAAGTTCAAGTACGGAGTATAGTGTGTGAGGTGGGGCCTGAAGAGAGATGAAGCTGGGCGGGTAGGCTGGGCCGGATCACGTAGGGTCTTATCTGATGTGTGAAGGGTCTGCTCTTTATCCAAACTGCAGTGGGAAGCTAGTGAAGAGTTTGAAGCTGGGGTTGACAGCATTAGATTTGCGTTTTAAAAATATGACTCTGACAGCACATGTGCAAATGAATTGGAGGACAAGACTAGTGTGACACAATTAAAAGAATGTTGTTGTAATCAGGTAAGAGATCGTAGAGGCTGAGTTTAAGGTGATAGTGGGAATGGAGAAGAGTGGATAGATTCAAGAAATATAGTCATGCGCCGCATAACATTTTGCTCAACGATGGACTGCGTATACAACAGTGGTCCCATGAGATTCGTACCATAGAGCCTAGGTGTGTATTGGCTATACCATCTAGGTTTGTGTAAGTACACTCTCTGATGTTCACACAACGATGAACTCCCCTAACGACACGTTTCTCAGAATGTGTCCCTGTCATTAAGTGACACGTGGCTATATATTAGAAGTAAAATTGTCAAGACGGGATGATTGACTGGGCAAGGACCAGACGGAGCAGGGAGATGGGAAGCCCAGGCTCCTGGCTGGGAAAACTGTAGATGATGGCCAGGCCTTAGTTTAGTGAATGCCAGAGGAGCAGGCCTGCAGGAGGATGTGGAGGGATTCTGTTTGGGCCGTTTGGAGTATGAGATACCTGTAAGAAATCCAAGTCGAAATCATGAGAAGCCAGTTTCTCTGGTGAGCTGAGCTCAGCAGGGAAATGAGGCTCAGCAGCAAAGATTTGGAAGCCATCTGAATGTAGATAACCATCGAGACTGTGGGAGTCACTAAGACCCCCAGAACATAGGGCAGAGTGAGAGGAAAAAAGAGGGCCCAGGCCACAGCCCTGAGGAGGGAAAAAGCATCAGGCATAAGCAAAGGGAGAGGAGCTGGCCAAAGAGCTGAGAAGGATTCGAGAAGAGTAGGAGGGAAACCAGGAAGCATGGAGCGGGGGAGCCAGCGGAGGGCGGGCGTTCACCAGCAGCCAGTGCTGCCGCGAGGCCAGGCAGCAAGGACAGAGAAGCAGTGCCAGTGGATCTGGTGGCGAGTGGCAGCTGGTGATCTGGCTGGAGCAGGGCCAGGGAGGACACTGGGCAGGACCCAGATGAGAGCAGGTGGAGGTGGGATTTGACTCGCAGTGGTCCTGGAGCTGGCTTGCACCAGCCTGCCAGGGCCAATTGTTAAGTTTTCAAGAATTTTTGAGCCAGTTGTTAAACACAGCTATCATTAAACATTAAATATATAAAATATATTAAAAACAGAGGTAGTAAATACTCATGACTCATCAGTTCCTAATTTATTTACATTTTACTGTTATGGAAATTCTATGTAACAGAATGCCACTGCATATCTCTTCCCATTGCCTCATTCACTGATGTCATGCTGATACTTGAAATGTCCGTGGTGAGGGTATTTACACCACGGAAATTGGCAGATGCTACAAATCAGGGCTTTATTTTCTGGAGAGCTGGTTGGTAAACATTTACCCGCATACCACTAGGATATGAAGATTTGTAGAACATAGGAGAGGACAGTGTTTTAAGAATTTCAGCTCTAAAGAAGGGCTAAAGGGAGGATGGTAACTAGAGGACAATGTGAGGTGGATAGAAGGGTCCTTAAAGATGGAGGATTTGAGTATGTTCCCGTGCTTCCACCAATGGGAGAGAGAGGATTAATCACTAGGGTGAGGAGCCCAAGAAGCCTCCCAGAGATGGTGCTTGGGCAGAAGTGGGGTCAAGTATTACACTGTAACACGACAGGAGGAGGAAAGGGAGGGAGAGGGTGCTGTGAAGGTCTAGTGTCAGTAAAAGGAAGCTGAGGGGATTCCCCTCTGGTGAGGAGTAAGAGGTGAGGTCTTCTCTGAGTGTTTGTCACTTAATAGGCACTCAGTAAATAGTTGTTAAATGAGTGAACGAACAAACGTATGCCAGGAGTACCGGGGCAGTGGGACTGCACAGGGTTTGAGGAAGACAGAGAGCCCTTGAAATGGTGGCCAAGGAAAGCTGGAGGGCTGGTTAGGGTGACCACAGGGTTGCTGCTGTTGAGGGCTGGTTAGAGTCAGTGAGCACATGGCCTCCAGAGTGAGCTGGGAGGGACAGGAGGGGGTGTTGTGTGTTCCTGGTGTGGTAACGCCTTTCCCTGTCCCGTAGGCATCCTGGCATCTGTCTGCGGGGCTCTCGTGATGCTTTTGCCTGAAACCAAGGGTATTGCCTTACCAGAGACAGTGGATGATGTAGAAAAACTTGGCAGGTATTGTACACGATTCAGTGCGTCCTAAAGAAAAGCAGTATCTCAAACCCCTGGGGAAAGAATGGTATTGAGAAAATTGAATACCCATGGGGAAAAAATAATATTAAATCTCCATCTCCCATCCTTAACAAAAAGTTCAAAGTAGATTTAAAAGGTTAATGTAAAAAAAAAACGCACAAAGCTATAAAAGTATATGTATTATTTTTTAAATGTGGTTATGAGGAGGAAACATTTCCAAGTGAAATGTTAAAACTCAAAAGCAATCTAAAGGAAAAGAATTGATGATTTGACAAAGTAGAAATAACTTAAATGTGCATCAATAGGAAACTGATGTGAAAATGATCATATATTCATAATATGGATTAGAATACAGAGATTAAAAGAATTGAGATATGTCTATATGGAATGACTTGGGAAGATTTTCAAGACTGATTGCAAAGTGAGAAGTCACTGAACAATTTTCTAGTATTTATTAAAAAATAAAACCGATAGCAATCCTTCTCTGTAGCTAGATGGGAAGATAGATAGATAGGTAGGTAGGTAGGTAGAGAGAGAGAGAGAGAGAGAGGTAGAGAGGTAGAGAGGTAGATAGGCAGATAGGCAGATAGGTAGATAGGTATATAGATAGAGATAGGTAGACAGATAGAAAGAAGATAGGGGAAGGAGAGAGAGAGAGATTAAGTTTTGGAGAAGAGTGTCTAAATGGTGTACAGAGAAAGTTAATATCCAACCGATATATAAACATGAACAGTTATATCAACAAAATTCACATTACACAAATTCTAATTTTCTCTGTTTGAAATTTTTCATAATAAAAAGATAAGAATAGAGAATATGAATACAAGAAGGTATAGGAAAAGATCTAAAATAATAATACCTTCTGGAGATAAAAGTGGCTTGGGAAGAGGGGTGCAAAAGGGAAGAGACATCACTTTTACATGCTATAGACTTCTGTATTGTTTGATTTGTTTTTTTAATTATAAAATGTGGTCTTGTATTATTTGTGTAATTTTTAAAATAATTTAACAGCTAATTTTAAAAATAAAAATCAATCTTCTTCTAATTAATGACCTGGAAGTTAAGGGTGTGGATCTCTAAGTTTTAAAAAAGTGTATCAAAAATATTTATAAAAAGACTCAAATGTAGGTAACATCATGGCAGATTTTTCCTTCACTTGTAGATTGGCAAGAGAGTAGAAATTGACATTTTTAAGGAACTTATGTGATCGATGGTTTCACTGAAGTCATTTAATACTCAAAAGGATTTTGTGCAATAGAAGTTCTTATCCTCACTTTTTTATATACTTGGAAATCTATGCTCAGAAAAGTTTCACAACTTTTATGTGCTAGGGCTGTGGTTGATACTGTCCAGTATACAAGTGTGACTCGGTTGTTTTGTGTAGTTCTGTTATTTTATGCTGTATGCTACTTGATTATGAATTTTCTTTTAATAGCAAGTATCCCCATTGTAAGATTGGAAATTTCTCTCTTCATATCCTCTTTTAATGAGGTCCCATCCGCCTCCCCAGAGGTAGGCAGCCATTGCTAAGTGTCTCATGAGTATTTTACTAGACCTTCAAAACTTAACAGTGATTTCATTGTCCTATTTCTTGATGCTATTTTGAAAAGTAAGATTGATTAATTATCCCAGAATTTGCCTAAGAAAGGGCTATGAGTGACTCAAAACCAAACCACCAGCTCATATCCCAGTGGCTGACTTCTAACAGGACTGGCCAATTGGAGGACAGGTCGACGTTTGCCCTATGAAGTAACCCAAACAGATTCTTATACTTGTTTGGAAGTAAAGCAATGGCTTATTCCTCACCCTACATTTCACCCTAGAACACCCTGAAGTTTGGAGTGAGGTGGAAAATTCTCTTTAAGACACTGCTATTTGCTAAACCAAAATTAAGCTAATGAAACCAATGTATGAAAGGTATTAAAACTTTGTGAAGTCCTCTTGAGCATTATGGATGAAGGTAAGACCATGGTAAGGTCTTGCTTCATCCAGGAAAGAGAAACATTTTGCTAATTGTGTCATCACAGACAATTGCTTGGTTTGTATCAGGTTATAGGGGCCAGATCAGGGTGGAGGGTGTCCAGTCCTGTCACTCCAATCGCAGCAGTGCTGGAAGACCAGGAGAAAGGAGAATATTCAAGAAAGTTAAATAAAGCAGAGGAAAATGGTGAGAAAGGAAATAGGGTCGTCATCAAATAAGATATCCAGACTTTAAGGGTAACTTCTCATAGGCTGATGTGCCCTAAAGGATCTGTTTCAGGGCTGGGATACCCCGGAGAGTATCCTGGCCAGGATTATGGGGTCAAAAGTAAGGAGTGCAGTGTCGACTGTTGGTGGCACAAGGCTGTGGATACGTCATTGGAACTTCAATACGCTCAGTGGTGCAGCCTCCTCTTCCATTGCTTTTGCTGCCCTAGCTGATGAACACACTCTGTGCCGGTATTCCAACAAGAAGAGCTGCAGTCTTCTTTTGAGTTCTAGTCCATTTAGTGCTGCCTGTTTAAACAGAGCGATACACTCATTCTTGATCCCCAAAGCAGTCGGGGCTCAGATTTTCAAACTCATCAGGAAAAAATTGAGGAAGAAGGAGTGATTTGAGATCAGGACTCTTCTAGCAATTCAGTTGTATTAAAATTGGAGTTAACCAATTGGGAGAGATGGAGTTTTGGAGGGGAGAGGGGCATCTAAATGGTGTGCAGGAAAAATTAATATCCAACCAATATATATACATAAAGAATTATACCAACAAAAATTCAAGGTACACAAATTCTTTCTAATTTTTTCTATGTTTGTCACTTTTCTTAATAAAAAGTTGGGTAAATTAATTAATTATGCCTAATCCCTACCCTTGAAAAAAAATCTAGTGAAAGGATGACTTATAGTTCTACAAGTTGAGCACGTTAATTGCCTTCCATAGTCATTTATTCTGGGAAAAAACTACTTAGCCCCAAATTACTGAAACCTGTTACATTTTCCCTTCTAAAACTGTACTGAATCATTGTATCGTTTCTGCTTTCTTTTCATTTCCAAACCATCTGTTACTCAGTAGAAATTCATAAAGGACTTATATGCTGTAATGCTAATTAACTCCTGCCGAGGGTCTGAAAGCAGGTAAAAAATGAGCCTGGAGACAGTTCTTTTTGTTACCGTTGAGTTGGGTTTTTATGAGAAGTTATACATGGGTATTTCTGATCAAAACCAACTATGATATTGAGTAGTAACATGAAGACTTTCTTCTAACTAGTTGTATAATCTTTCCTAAAGACTTTCTCTTTTCTCCTTTGTTTTGTTAGTCCACATTCCTATAAATGTGGCAGGAAAAAGAAAACCCAAGTTTCCAGCTCTCACCATGAGGCCCCCTCCCAAAGATGAAAGGAAGGCACTATTCAGCAGGTTGAACCCCCCAAGGAACCGACGTGCCTTGCAGAGACATGTGTGTCCTGTTTCCGCTGCATTGAGCTGTGCAACTCCAGGTGTTTTTAATACTCTACAGACATTCAAATTCTCCAGAGTATTTTTATATAATGGATGAATTCAGATTTATAGTGCTATCGAAGTTTCTGGGAACACATAGTATGTGGCTGGTTTAGCAAAGAGCCTGTGGTGTGCACAGCTCCTCCTGAGGTTATTTCTTACATTGGAGCGTGTCTCTGACCCGTTCGGTTACAGAGGGACAAGAGAAGCCCCCATCCGATACTCATGACAGCTCCATCAAGAATGCAGGACAGGCAAATCAAGGATCTGGGAAAAGCGTACAGAAATGGGTTCAGCAAATCTGTTCAAGGAACTAAGGCTCTGAACTGGGTGTTCTGAAGAAGCCAGGGAGGATGAAGATTTGGGAATCTTGTTAATGAAGAGACTGAATCTAAGGACCTTGGGCCACATGGTTCTTTGCGTTCTCCTCTCACCTTGAACTTTGTAAGCCACTGTAGCATCTAGGGTTGCAGGCATGTTCAGACCTCGTTCCATAAATAAGAACAAATCTGCTGTACAGTTTGAGGAGTTGGCTTTATTATTTATAAAATCAGGTTTGGTCCTGAGAAGATGCAGAATAGTTTTGGTCTTCCTTTAGTGGACACCTCGAGCCGCATATTTAGTTCTTTACTGAACAAAACCCATGGATTATGATTTCATGGGTCTTGGGATTTTAGTCATAAAGGGTTGTTTATCTTACATTTGTGAGTTCAGTTCTACGATGGTGCCCACGGTCAAGAGTGAAAAACATGGATAGTTCTCATTCAATCTTGACACTTTTAACTTGTCTGGGGAGGAAGCTTACATTTTAATTAAAAAGTGGTCAATTATATCCATGCTTAAAAGAATTAGCACAAGCTTTATAAGTGACTTTATAGATACTAATAAGGGATTTGATATTTCTTTTTTTGTCACTGAGATTTTTTAAATGTGGAGCTTAAATACAAATATGCTTTTTCTGATGTTATATTTGTTATATTTTCAGATTCAGTATATATCTCATGCAGAATTTTGTAACGAATTATTTTGTGTGGATGGGCAAAATGGTCAACAAAGGGAAATCTTGCCAATGAGGAAGAAAATTCTATGTGACCACGACAATATGTACGATGTGTGTGCTAATTGTAAATAAGGTTTTTAATCCTTAAACCACATCAGAATTGAATACACATGTTTATTTTTCAATGAAATAAACATGCCCTTTGAGAATGGAATGCTGCTTTACCCTTTATCCACACACACTTACATCTTTGCTTTCTTTGCATTTCTCTTTGCTGTAAGATGACTGTTGCTCCTAGATACTATCACTTTTGACTTGTATTTTGAAGTGATATTTTGGTTCTGGTAACAATAAAAAATTTTAAATTGTCAAGAAAAATCAAAGCTCTTCCTTTCTCCTCCTTTTGAACACATATCCTTATAAAACACGATTCCCATGTGACAGTGCGTGCTACGTACCCAGGCAGCCCATTAACCATGGAAATTAAGTGGTCTACCTTCAATGTATGTTCGTTGTTCCTTTACAGGATCTTGGCACCATTCCTAGACTCAAATGTGACCCAGAATAACATTCAGACTTTTAACTGGTCTTGTATTACACTGCCATTGCCCGGTTCACTTCACAATGTGCAACCCTGCCCAGCGTCCCCTGTGCTGAGCTAAAGTCAAGTCGTCAGTAACAGATTTCATTCCCAAGAATAGAATTTGTTCTCATGACTCCCTATACATGTTGCAGCTTTGAAAACATTCATCTCACTGCCCGAAATAAAGAAATTAAAGATGTGAGTTAGCCATCTTTCGCTGACAGGGTAAATATATGGGTAACTTACTAGGACTTCTCTGCTCTCTCTGTGATCTTGCAGGCTTCTTAGTCATTTATGCAGCTACCCCTTATGAGAAAGAGCAAAATCACTTAAGTCTGTTAGAGTTACTCTATTGAAAATTGGTTGGATAAATAAAGAACATGGAAACAAAGAAGATCAAAAAATTCAATCAAAGTACAGAGTTTATTTTCAACAAATGTCACAGCTGTGTTGCCTTATTATTACAGAATCCAGCAGTCCATGGACAGGAAAAGTTTATCCACAGTAATACTAAAAAACGTTGAGGTTTGGCAGTAGATGGTAGCTAAGTACAATGTCTTAGTTTGATTACCGTCAATTATTTCTGAGCATGCTAAATTCCCTACCCATGTTCCAGCTTCTAGATACGTTGATGCTTCACTCTGTCTCCCATCCAATTAATTGTTTTTCATTGCTGTTTCAATCCAAGTAACAAACTTTGAAACACGAACATAGACACCAGGCTTATTGGGGCGTGCACAGCCAAGACCCCAAGAAGTGACTCCTTGTAAAATGTATTTGTCCTTCTCAAAGCAGACCAGAGGCCCTCCACTGTCACCCTAGACAAAAGAAGGGGAAAAGCCAGGTGAGGATTAAGCTGCTGTCCTTTGATTATGGGATGTCATCCTTCTATTATTCAAATCTAAGTTTTCCCAGTATTTGAACATTCCTCTCCCATCAGAAAGGAACTTATTCATACTATTTGAACATCTGCTACGCTCCAGTATTGAGCAAAGTATATTCAACAAAACAATACCTTTTAGTGCTTTTAGTGTTTCCTGGGTAAAAAAAATCCCTTGTGAATACTATGCTTTGGGGTTTCTCTTAGGCAGGGTAACCCCAAGAACAACTGTAAAGGAGGTGCAGCTGGTCTTTGTTTTATAATCTCTCCCCTGTTCCCTACTGGGAAGGCCACCACCAGACCCCCATCCACCAGCACACTCCCGGAAGGTGTGTTGGCTGGGGCAGTGATGGTACTTAACCACTCCCTTACGACCAATGTGGGACTCAAGGCCCAAGAAATCACCGTAGATTATCTGACTCAGCATTCAGGGACAGGCCTAAAGGGTGTCTAGGCAATGTTGAGACTGTGGCCTTTGGCTGACAAATCCTTCTCGAATTTGCCATTTTGGGGCTGAAATGTGTAAGGCAGCAAGACAGGC
Source organism: Diceros bicornis minor (assembly GCF_020826845.1). Lineage (NCBI taxonomy): Eukaryota > Metazoa > Chordata > Mammalia > Perissodactyla > Rhinocerotidae > Diceros > Diceros bicornis. The sequence continues at coordinate 9,546,082 of NC_080778.1, read as the reverse complement.
CAGCACAAGATAAGCTTTGATGCCTTTCGTCTTTTCTTACCTGGCAACTGTCAGCACCTCCAGCCAGATGCCCAGCACAGAGCTCAGTTGATTTGACCCGTCCGCTCAGGTACTCATAGCGGTTGCACACTTTATTCTCAATCACAGGCAGCTGCGCTTCCTTGAGGACGCCATCGCCAGGGGTGCCTGTGTTTAAAAAGATGAAAGAAATGGTTACTGGATCTAAAAACATGTCCACGAGGAAACTTCCAGAACAACAGAGCAGCAATGATAGAGCCCTTGTTCGTTTACGAGGTTGGATGAAACAAGGAGTCCGTCCCCAACACTATTAGAATCCCTTTTTTTTTTCTTTTTGACTTTGAAAGTATAAACATTATATAAGATTTCATGGTCCCAAGACCTGGGTTTAATAAGCTGGGTTTCTTTATCGTATTTTGGGGTTTGTTTGTGTTGTTATTTTTTGTTTCTTCTTTCCTTTTATTTTAAACTACAAAGAAATAAATTTTTAATATGTAAAGAGAAATTGAGAAATACTACTGCTACTATTTCTATATATTCTCTTTCAGGCATTTTATATGCTTCTTTTACTACTTATATCATATTGTACATTTTGCACCCTAATTTTTTCCACACAATGTTATATCATAAGGATTTTTTGTAATGCTACAATTTTCATAATTAATATTTTAATGGGGAGTGACAGCTTAATGGGTATGGGGTTTCCTTTGGTGGTGAAGGAAGTGTTCTGGAAATAGTGGTGATGGTTGCACAACATTGTGAATGTCCTAAATGTCATTGAATTGTACTCTTCAAAAGACTTAAAATAGTAAATTTTATGCTAAATATATTTTACCACAATATAAAACAAGAAGAAGAATAACTATCATTTGCTGAGAATTAACCTTTTCAGGCACAAGCTCATTACATGGTGCATCTCATTTAATCCTTACAATAGTCCTATGAAATAGGCACTTTTGCCTTTCCTGTTAAGGAAAGTTAAGGAAACTGAGGCTCAGAGAGGGTGTGTAGTTTGCCCAAGATCACCCAGCAAGTAAGTGGTAGAGCTGAGATTTGAACCTGAGTTTGTGACATCATTGCCCAAATTCTTCACTGCCATGCTTTTTGGCTCCACATCTTTGTTCATAAAGTTTATTCATATTCCTTAATATTTTCCTCAGTCTAAGTACCCAGAAATTATATATATATATTCATAGCTCCCAATGTTACTGCATAAAATTTGGGTCCTCTTGCCAAATGCGCATAAACAAGCCATTTAATTTCGGCATTAGCCTTTGGGAAAGAAAGCAGCTGTATTCTGCGAGATTGATCTGCAGGGAGACAGGGGGCATACGCCCTCAGATCTGTCTCCTCGATTTAGGATGTGAGGCAAAATGTAAGAAGTTAAGGAGAAGAGGCTGGCAGGTGGAAACGCTGGTGGGACAGGTCTTGATTGGTGGGCTTCGAGCATTTATGGTAAGGTTCTAAACATTTATGGTAAGGTGAGGAAGGAATTTTAACACCAGATCTTCCAGGATGACAGACCCCTCGCTTCTTATCCGAGTCCAACTTTTAAGTTCCAGCTGTGTCCCAGTCCTTTGGTTCCATGGGGAGGAAAATCTTTGGTTCCACGGTCATTTCAGGTCAAGGTTTCTTCTTGTGCACATGCTCTGGCTTTGTGACTTTACAAATTTTCTGAGAGACAATTCTTAATCACTCTGTTGATAAGATGGGGGTCAGTTGAACTGGTCCTGGAGGGCCAGCGGTTACACCAATAACATTGCCGAATTATTTTCTAAAAGAGTGTGACAGTATAAAATGTCACGAGAAAAAAAATCACTTCACTGCACCCTTCTGAGTATTTCATATTTTTAAATATTTGCTAATATAATAGGTGGAAATTGTCCTAATTCATTTCCTAATTTACATTTCTTTTCCAATTAGGGTGAATAAACATTCTCCCGTGTATTTGTTTTACTCGTTGTATTTCTTCTTTTGTGAGAAACTGCTTCTTTCACTTTGGCAAATTGAAATGGAACACTTGCAAAATCACCAGAGGAAATGCTGTTTTCCCAGATGGACACACCCAGGTATGTCTCAGTGTTTTTACAAATAAACCAGTTTTCCAATTTTGCAAACCCAGCTTTCAGCAGAGTTTTGCAGAAATCTTTGCTTTGCTAGCATGGAACGGCCAAGAGATGAGGTACTATTTGTTCTCCAAAAACTTTGAATAAACTTGAATAATTGTCTTGAGTTCAGAAAACTTACAGTCAATCTGGAGTTGACAGGAGCACGGAAGAGGACCACCATTTGGAAAGGAGAGGCTTGTCCCAGCCCTGGCTGGGCAGAGCCACTGTGGAGGAAGGGCTTGACGACAGAAAAGTTGGGCAGGGCGTGCATTACATGAATTGAGTAGATGCATGGAGGGAGCAGCCATCTCAAAATATTTTGCTGAAAATTAATTTATTCAAGTGTCTTGCTCTTGCATCTGCTTTCTGGGCACATCCTGATGCTAGCGACAAATTCACTGCTAGTTGACTAGAAGTTGATGTGGTCTGTGCAGAGATGCTGCCATCCTGTGTCCACAGTAGAGATGGCATTTCTGAGGGCCGAGAGGCTGAGGGTGGTCTAGGGACCAAAGCCCCGATGAGGCCTCTGGAGGGGAAGCAGGATCCCTAAGAGCGTCCAGGGATTGCTAATGAGGGGCTGACCTGAAAGAGCCCTGGGCCTCAGTGCTTAGCTTGCTTTGGAATATCAGAGTCAGGGAAAGTCTGGAGACTGAAGGAGGGAGCAGGAGAATTTTGACCTCACACCCCTGAGAGGCTGAGAACACCGATTGATCTGATATCATTGCTGACATATAGAAAATTGGTAAACAGGCCTCATTCATTTTTTGTGACTCCTCCTAGTCCAATGAATACACTGAGAATCATTTCCTCACTAGACAAGCGGGTGAGGCCAGGAGAAATGGGGGAGCACAGTGCAGGATGGTAGAGAAGTGTGAGTAATGGGTGGGACAGAAGAAACAGCGAATGGGCTTGGGGGTCAGGCAAGCCTCGGTTCCATCAGGGCTCAGCTACACACAGACTACGTGACGTTTACTGGTGATGATGATGGTGATGATGGTAGGGATGATGGTGGTGATGATGATGATGATGGTGATGATGGTAATAGTCATGGTGGTGATGATGACGTTGGTGATGATGATGATAATGGTGTTGGTGTTGGTGATGATTATAATGATGAGGATGGCAATGATGGTGATGATGATGATGGTTGTGGTGGTGGTGATGATGGTGATGGTGGTTGTGGTCATATAATAAGCACAGGAGCTGCTGAAATACCATCTCCAAAGCACTGAGCACCTCATACGCATTATCTTAATCCTCTCAATGACTTTATAGGGTGGTACAGGTGATGAAACTGAGGCTTAGAGAGATTAAATAACTCCTAATGCTACGTGGAAGACGACGGCAGAGTCAGAACTCACACCCAGATCCCTATGATTTTAAGTCTCCGCTTTAATCAGTTAGCAATGGTAGGGGCGTCTGTTGGTTTTCTGGCTACCTAGCAGCAGTTTTGCGCTATATCCCATGATCCTGTGGAGGGACCCACCCTTGGTCCATTCTGTGTGGGGTTCTCAGGTGCAGGTGACGCAGGTCTGAGCCAGCCAGTGACTGGTTCAGGGGCAGGTACGTGACCCATCAGACCTCTCAGAGCTGGGCAGACTATTGCTGGCACCTGGAGGAAACAGCTTCCTTATTCCTCCCCACAGAGCCGCAGCCATCACAGGCATCTGAACGCCAAGGATGCATCTTTGTGCCCAGGAATGGGCCCACCGTGTGGTGAGAGAGGGTCTTGGCCCTGGAACATTATGAGAGCCAGCAGACTGCAGCTCACTAAGAATTTCCCTTTTTGATCTAATCCAATTTGCACTGGATTTTGTGCCACTTGCAAGAGAGAGTTGTACAGGAACAACTGTACCCCCGGCGTTGACAAGACTTAGCTATACTCAGTGCTTGATGCATACTTTCTCTTTGTTTCCCCCACAACAGCCCTGCAGCCCATTTTCCAGCTGAGGAAACTGGTTCAAAAAGAGTTTATGACTCTTCTAAGTACCTGCAGCTGATAAGTGGGAGTCAGGTTTCCCATTCAGGTCTGTCTGCCCCCTCGACCATCCACTGTACATGCAGTTCCTGGGGTACCACCCTGCACCTTTTCAGAGCCTCAGATCCCTCATTTGCAAAATGGGAACAATGTGGAACTCATAGGAGTTTGTGGTGTTTAAATTTTTAAAAATGCAAAACACTGGACCAGACTGACACATCCATAGTGATGCTTCATTTGCAAAGATTCCCTTTACTTCTCCTCAATGCTCACAGACTCCAAAGGGCAGAAAGGGGGCACATGGGAAATCCAGGAAGTGAGCTTTTAAAAATAGTAGGAAAAGTGCAGACAGAAGGAAGACAAGTTTGAAATGATGTAGAATAGTAGTTTTTAACCAAATAAAACCAAAGATAAGAAGAGGAAGAATTTGCATTTGTGAATTGTGTGTGGGTGTGTTTACATTGTGGTTTTTTAAGTGGTTTTAAGTGCTTTTTTTTAAGCCACAAAACTTTTCCTCAAATGAAAGCTTATGCAAAAGGCCAACATGTAAAACACAGATTTTATGGAGGAGGACTTAGATGCCAAATGGTGCAAAGAGGAAGAGTGACTTGTCCAGTTTGCCCAGCTAGTGGCAGAGCCAGAACTCTTTTCCAGGGCTCATGACTCCCATTCCAGTGCCCTCCCCAACACTTCCAAGAAAATGAGGCAGAGATCTGTGACATTCTTACAATTTTCCTAGGCCTGTGTCTGATGGATATAATTATTATCAGGGCATTCTGCAAAGAGACAATGGGATCCCCAAAATGTAGTACAAGTGCTGACACAGCATCAGCGTAAACATTTCCTCTCTCACCTTTACCCCATCAACCAACATCAAATACTTACTGGAACTGGGACCTTTCTTTCTCTCCTCCTGCTGTCAGTCTGTCCCATCCCCACAGCCTCTCCACACATCCATCAGGCGTCTTTGGGGAGACTAATTTAACTATAATTTTTGTTGTTATTTTACACCATGTTTGGCTAACTTCGCATGAAAAATAATCTAACACCCTTAATTTGACACAAGGGCTTGCGTCAAAACCCTACTTACCTGGGGACGCAATATTAACGTTGAATTTATGGGCTAAGAGACTCAAAGAAACACTACCTTTGCCCTCGTCCACGTCCCTCGATGACTGACTATGGAGACACAGGCAGGTGCCCAGACAAAGTGAGGAAGGGGGTGGACTTCACTCACTGGTAGGAATTTGTACAAATGCACATCTTCTCATGTAGGCTGTAGGTCAAAACCAATTCATTATGCGAGTCCCGGAATTGATCTCACCTTGGGTTTCTCCCCAGCCGGTGACGAAACATTCTGCCCCGTTAGCAACCACATAATTTGCAGGTGGCAGACAAGCTGGGATTACCTTAGTGGTGATGATGGCAGGGCTGAAAGGAAAACATCAAAAGTGACATTTGACTGCCCTGCTAGGAGACACCTGCCATGCAACTGTTAGACACCCACAACAAGATGCCACCTGCCCCAAAGCCCCAGAACCCTCTGGGCTAGTATTTCCTTGCTTCACTGACACAGTGCAATGTAGAAAGCAACTCTTCATCCTCACATTTGCCTCTAGTATTTGACAGACTAAACAAATAGGACGTTTTGTTAAAAAGGCATCAGTGGTGGACAAGAAACTAGAGGTGGGAGTAGGCATAACTCACTTTTCCTGTCTATTCTTTGCACTAATGGAAATGCATGCTTTTATATCAGTTTAAGAGGGTTTCCATCAGTGGGTGGAATGTCTAGCTGAAATACCACCATGAGGCTATTTAATAAGAGCAAATGCGTCATGTGCCCATGAGCAATGTGCTCCATTTTCTGGTCCTTGTATTCCTCATCTATAAATGTTACAACACCATGGTTGTAAGAATCCAATAAGATGCTAAATTACCAAATGAAAGAGGATTGGAAATAAGCTCCTTGCATAAGCAAAATGGGATTGTTTTCAAAGGACTTTCACATGTCTTAGAGTTCCAGGGAATTTTGAACATCAGAACTTTGAATTTATGATTTGATTCCATTTTAGTAAGTTCAAGAGGAAAACAGATTGGAGAGGAGAAACGCCCTATGCTATTAAGAATCATCCTGGCTGCCAACTTGGAAGCAGACACACCCTCTCGGAGTCTCCACAGTAGACCCAGCCTCTCACATGGAGTGACCCCCACAGATGTCACCCTGTAGGTTCCCCTCATGGAACACTAATGCCTTAGACTCTTGGGGTTTGGGGTACATGGGTGAGTACTCTAAAGCTCAAATGTATCAACCTAACAGAAAATGCTTCCAGAACCCCAAATTTACTAAATTACTTGTTCAAGCTATCAGATCCCCTTGTTGGGCCTTGGGGACCACAGGGAAAGAAGGAGAATCAGCTACTTTTTTAGGCTAAGCCAAGAAGGCCCTTTCTTCCCTTTACAGAGTGTCCAAAAGTCAGCCTTCAGTTTACTGACCCAGAAAACTTGTCAAGTGTTTCTGACCAGACCCAGCAGAGCTGCCCTCGGACTTCTGACCACTGGCCTTTGCTGGCCTGGCCCATCCTCATCACTGTCAGCACCACCCCACTGTCATCTGGAATCCATCAGACATGGCGAATGTGCTCTGCTGTCCCAAACACGCCTATTCTCAAAATAGCTGTTTGTTTATATAGCTGTCTCCACTGGGACCTGTCTCCAAATATTGCTACCTTGAAGTGACATAAGCAAATTTATCATTTTGTCAGACTTAATAAAACACCATTTCAACAGGAAAAATAAAACCAAAGATAAGAAGAGGAAGAATTTGCATTTGTGAATTGTGTGTGTGTGTTTACATTGTGGTTCTTTAAGTACTTTGAAATACATAATCTCATTTGATTCCCCTCAACATATTATTAAGGTTGAGAGGAGGATTGTCAACCTGGAGTGATTGAATAATTCTCTGATTATGATTTGTCTATAAGCTGATAGGTGAACATTAAGTGAGAGAGTTTCAGGGGTAACCATGTACTTTATGTTGCAGCTCACTCTTCTTCCACATGGGGAAACTGAGTCCTGGTGCCTTTTTCACAACCACAGCTAGTATAGGGCAGAATGGGGCCGAGCCAAGGTTTTCTCACTGGAAGTTCAATGCTCTTCCTCAAAGCCCTTGCGCCTTTCATGTCCTCGACGGTGCCTCCCCCACACAACTCAGGCATAACCAAATGTTTTCACTCATCTTAGGGTGAAAGCCACGGGTGACCTAGTACCTGCTTAGCTTCAGCAAGGCGATATCTGCTCTTGAGGGCTCCATGACCAACTTGGACACTTCTATTTGCTGAACATCCATTTCAAGATTTTGTTCTCTGTGTGCACCCAGGATGACCTTGTACGCTGCAGGCCTCTGGGACCTAGAAAAGACGGTGACATTAGAAGCAAAATATGGGGCAGCCCCTTCATTGGGTACCTTTCTGAGCCATAAACATTGCTTCCTCTCTCCACTTGGCTACCCACAAGCAGTGACCTCTGAGTGGCAAAAAACAAGGTTCACGATTTACCTGAACCTGGCTGTTAAGGAATGTTCTCGGGCTGCTTTTGGCCTGACCACAGAGGAAGAATGAAAACTGAAGTCGGCACAAGGACAGACACCCACGTCAGGGGAGCCTGGGAGGAACAATGCCTGTCGCAGTGAACAGCTCTGTCCTGCCATTTGAGGCCATTCCTGCCATTGAGGCCATGTCCTGCCATTTCCAGGCCTGCAAACCCACCTGAACTGGGTCTTCTTTGTTTCTCTCTAGAAACACTCCTCTCCTCTCTCATCCAATGGCCTTGGCAATTCTGCCTCAGCCTTCTTCACATCCACTTCCTGGTCCCTATGGCACTGCCATAGAAGGAAGGAAGGAGAGAGAATGGAGAAGAGGAGAGGAGAGGGGAGGGGAGGAGAGGGGAGGGCAGAGAAGGGGAGGAAAGGAAAAGGGAGGGAAGGAGAGGAAAGGAAAAGAAAAGAGAGAAGAAAGAAAGGAAAGGAGAGAGGGAGGGAGGAAGTCTTTAAGACAAGTCCTCACGTCAGTTGTCCCCTAAACATACCTCTCCAAGCAGTGGGCAGCAGTCAGCACCCACTCTGGGGATATTAAAGTACCTCCACAGAAGTGCGTTCCAAATCTAGAAGGAAAACGTGCCAGGATTTTAGTTCAAATCTGGTGATTTATTCTACAAAAAGCCAGAAAGAAGTGTTTACTCAATTTTGGTCACGTTGATGTTCCCAAAGGAAAAGGCTACCAGCCCATCATCAGGACAGTAGAAACTTGGAATTGTGCTTCAGTAGTGGATTCCAGAAGGTCCCATCCACTCCATTCTTTAAGATGGTAGGGGCAGGCTGAGGCATGGTCTGTCCACAAGAGAGCAAAGCCCTGTGGCTCCAACATGGAGCCCACACCCATGGCTTTGATCTGCTGGACTTGGACTCCAATAGAAGTGACCAGCCAAAGACCATCCCCTTGAGGCCTTTTTCAGTTCCTTTTGACAAGATCTATGCAAGACGTGATGAGTCATTCTTCAGGGAGCCAATGTGATCCTGAATAGCTGTGATTCTGCTAATTTCTGGAATCAGCTAATTTCACCTGAGAAAGTTCCCGTTTGGGGGATGGCTCCAAAATCACTTACTTTATAGGACTGCTTAGGCGCAAATGGTGTGAGCTGCTCCGAAGCCCGTCGTCATGAAAGGAACACAAATAGTAAGCGCATGATGGCAGGCAAGTCAATAATCAGTCAGGAAATAGACCACAGCACAGTTTGGGACAGATGGAATTTGGAATACATGAAAGGTGAAGGCTCTGCATAGCAAAGAGTTACTAAACGATAAGGCAAAGAAAAGAAAGCCCAACTCAACAACAGAAGGAAATATACAGGAATCAAGTTTATCAGTGGCTTCTGGCAAGTGTGTGGAAGGAAGGCTCGCTAGCAGATAGCAGCTGAGTGCATGTGCATGGGTGCAGAAGTGAGACGAAGAAGCACCACAGATTAGCCTGTTTCACGTGTGTGCTTTTTATGAGATTCCCAGGAAAACTGAGCTTGTTAAAGGCATATGGCACTGAGACAATAATCCAAACTGTCTGAGTTCCGTAGGATCAGAACTGATCCCTCGTAAATTACGGTGATCTTGAACTACCTGCACTGAAGAAGATGTGTTTGTGAATGGGTTGAGAATCCTTTGATTAAATTCAGTCATTCACAAAAGTGTAAAAAAAGAATCTCTATCTGTGATAGACTATAAATAATTTTGTCCTTTCTCCTGTAAGGTGTCACATTTCTAAAAATATCCCTTTCTCTTCATTTTACAAAGAGACAGTGGATATCTATATAAACCCTGCGGGCATCCTCAATAATTTCCCAGCAATACTGGAACTTGGTATAAATTGCTGCGTCTACAGATTTTGATGATAGCTGCCCAGATCAAAGAAAAGATTCCAATTCTGGCTATTTTCAAAACAGAGAACCTAGAAAAATATAATTTTTTTATTTTTATACTCTTCCTTCCTCCTTAGAAGAACGTAGAGGCAGGTACTGCTACCTGAGCTGTGTGGATTTAGTGTGAATGTAGAAAGGTTTTGTGGGGCTTACATAGAAGAATGGAATAAATTGTTTCTGGAAATGTTATATTACCTTGTTCTGAGACTGATTTGCCAGGGCCAGGAATGTGGAATGGACACACATCCAGCTACAATCCTTCCAGAACATTTCTTTGGCTCCACCTTGGGCTTTCCACAATCAAATGAAGAGGACACTGTGGCACAAAGTGGGAAAAAGTTGCATTTGAAGCAGTAAAAGATAGCAACTCTGTCATACAACTCAAGACACATTAATGCTCACGGCCAAAGCCCTGAATTTTTGACATCGCGAAGCCCAAACTCGATAGTAAGATCCTAAGCATCTTTTGGAATATTTTTTTCTAAGTTTCAAAAGTGGTAGTAGACAACAAAGAACCCTCTCCTTTCAAGAAAATATGAATGCTTTTTATTGTTACGTGGGGGAAGTGATTAAGTAAATTGAGAGGGTTAGGCGTTAGAATGAGAGCTTTCCTGAGAGGACCTTGACTGAGACAAATTGTTGTTCTGACTTGAGCCCTGTGTCATCATTCCCACCATCATCATCATCATCGTCATCATCGCCATCTGAACCACATAAAGTTTGCTGAAAACCATGGTTGCCATCCCCGTTGAAAGGCACTAATGGTATTTTTTAATGTGAAGCTCTGTGTGTGCATGTATGTACACACATGTGAGTATATGATTGTATGCAGCAAGGATAACTATCCTAAACTGAAATAGTGCCTTCTCTCAGCCAGCTTCAGGACAGCTCTTCCTTGGAGCCTCTGGAGACCAACCCAATGCCCTGGGGATAATTTACATTCACTTGCCTTCACTCTCTATTTACCTCCGGGCTGCTTTCCCTCCCCACCCAGCCTGCAGGGTTCATGGAGATTAAGGTTAGTGCTCCATCCTTGGTACCACCGACTAATGCCTAGAACAGTTCAGGGGCTACAAAGGGTGTTCATAAAATGCTTCTCCATTATCTGGAGACCGTTAAGATCGTCAGAAATATAAGTATGTCATTCTTATAACAATATTGCAAGGGAAAATTCTTTCAGTGCTAATCAGCCAGAGATTCTACCCTCTAGGGAATCTGGAACCCGAATTTTCCAAAGAACTTTCCATTTGTCATGGCTTGTTCTGAGAATCCATAGATAGAAGTCTTTTTTAAAAAAGGAAGCATGCAATATAATGAAATCCCACTCTCTAATACAGCGCTTAACTTCTGCTTCTGTGCCTTACGTAGATTTGCATAAATATACTAAGAAAAGAATAACTACAGAGATGATGGTACCCTAGTTTTACCATTTAGAACAAAATTAAAAGTTTCTATTTATTTTTACTTCTTTATTATTTGTACTGAAAGTGTTGGTGGAATTGAAATGAGTTATTAAAATCAATCAACAAACATATATAATCTAAAATAAATGAATATAAGTAAATAAAAAATTATGTTTAAGGTGGGCATTCTTCAATATTTGAAGTTAATATTAAAGAGAAAAATCGTACAATCCTTTGGTGAAATTGAGAGACAGAATATTGGGCTGAATAGAATATTATTCTGATTTCAGATTGTTTTATTTATGCTATTACTTATGTGCCATTTGCATGGTGCTGTTTGTTTTAATAACACTGTATATTTACGCACATTTTTCACGTGAGTTGCTTAAAGAAGTTTACATGTAGCCTAAAAAGTTAATCAATCATACTTTTTCATTTTAAAGATGAGTTTTCCTTGAAATTAGAAATAATGTAAAGTTTGGAAATTTTAAGGAAAATAATTGTTAGGAAATTACCCACTGAAATAAAGAAAATCCAAAATCTCTCAGGGAATGAGCAATAAAACCTTTAAAGAAAAAGAGAAAAAAATGCAAATAACCTAAATAGACAAAGTCATACCTCAAAGAGATTTCTCAGTCTGAAAAAAATCCAAATAAAATTAGCAAAAATCACACGAGCACAAAAAAAAAAATCCCCATTACATAGGATAGCCACCTTTTAAGCATTGACCTGACATACTGGAGGAACCATGATTTGAGATTTAATTCATTTATTTATTCATTCAGCAAATATGTATTCAAATACTTATAGTGCCTAGTACATGCCATGCATCGCTCTAAGCACTAAAAGGAGGAAATAGCGAAGGCCTCTGCTTTCAATCTTTACATTCTAATGGGCGGGCACCTAAGAAGATGTTAAACTGGAAGTTTCAACTGCAGCCGGGAAGACACCTGGGGGAGGTGTAAAATAAATCTCCACATGCAGATTTCAGAGTCTACAATTCTGGTATCCTCACCCAAATTGAGGATGTAAAAGAATGAGGTTCTCAGAGATTGGAGAAAGAAGAAAGACTAGGAAGAGGATTTTTCCTAGATTGTGAGGTCACCCCACCTCACCGTGATGTGGGCATGTGAGGTTAACCCCAAACTGGTAAGAAGAGCTCCCATCTGACCACTAAGTCTGATCTCGAGACCTGTTTCCTGCTTCCTGTGGAAGGAGGACATCCAGGCCTAACTCACACTTGAGGAGGCTAGAGCATCTGGTGGTGGCCAAGGGCTGCACCTGGGAAATTACTGTACTTCCCCTTCTCTGGGCATCGGAGGTGCATGAATCCCAGGCACAGCTGGGGAGCCTGTGGCAGGAATGTTGGGCTGATATGACAACTTAAAGGCAATTTTCCCAAGTAGGCAGCCTGTCCAGGGTGGAGAATCCAGGCAGTAAGAGGCAGTGGGGTGTGCCAGAAGGGGTGGAGCTGAGGACAGAGAGTGCCCAGTTGGAGGGGAAGCACTAACCACATCCAGGGACTTTCAGGTGGAGGGCCACCAAGAGAGATTCTGTAGAACAGAGGAAACACCCACTTGAGAAAGAGTCAGCTGTAAACTCACTCTAAATCCAGAGGACAATAAAGCAGCCAAATAGAATCTTTCCTATCACTCTACCCTTTCCTTCCGCCCCCCTGCTCTTCCCAAGGGAGGCCCAAAAGCAAACCCCAGCATAGTTCCCATGCTCTTAACCACTACTCCAAACTGCCTCTCCAAACCATATCTTGATGCTGGACTTCAGTGACTTTGCAGACGAAGCTTCTCCCCTCCAGCTCTAGTCCCTGCACATGGCAGACACAAGCACATGCAATCAAACTGCACAAAGGAGAAGTCCAGGCTGATTTTCTGTAACCTGGACAGATTCTGTTTGCAAAGACAGGTCAGCGGAGAGTAAAATAGGGTCCAAATCAAAGTGGTTTACATCATTCTCCTGATCTAGCCCTGGATTTGTTATCCCCAACTTTTTAGAACTAATATCAACTCCTCTTTCCCAGATCCGAGCTTCTTGCTGCCTAGAAACATCTCAGAGAAATGAGGAAAGAACCCAGATAAGCATTCTCTAAATTACATGGCTAACACATGGCTAATTAACAGTCATCTTAGGATAAAGGAAAGTTAGGGCTTAGTAAAGATCTGCATTACTTTTCATTCAATTCTTAGGATGACAGTTTATAGGTTTACAATGACCATTACATGCTTAGCTGTTTCCTGCTGTTTGTATTTTCTTTCTTACTTCTCAGCTGCTGAAAAGGAAAATTTCCTGTCTGGGTGACATTAAATTTGTTTTCCTTGCCTCCCAAGCCATCCTGAGGCTGATTAGATCTCCGTTAAGTTGCTCTTTTGGAGGATTTTGCATTTACTTTATTCAAGGTGTTGGGGGAGGTGGTTCCCTAACAAATGTGGCCACCAGTAGGCCAGATTCAAGAGGCTCATGAGGAAGAGAGGGCTCAGGGGGAGAGGGCAGCCCTTGCCTCCCCAGGAGTGCTCAGCTCAAACTCTTCTCTTGCAGATCCATATTAAGGAGGTGATGCTGCATTTATTTGAGAAGTCGTTTCCTTCCACAAAAGAAAGCACTTACCACAGAAGAAAACTTACCACACTGAGGGATATCACAGTAGTCAAAAAGTTTCCTTGGATTCGTCGTGTAGCACCAGGGACCATTGTCATCACCATCAGGATTACGGCAGTACTGAAAAAAAGGCAGGCTTATAGGGATGGTGCACACTGGGGCAGAAGAGGGTGGAGAAAGTATCCTGAGGCACAGACATTTCACTGCTGTCCTTAGAAGATGAAAGGTAGTGTTCCTTTTTGGGGAGAGTTGGGCGACAAAGTTATTTTTTAGGATGCTTATGAAGCCTCTGTCTCGTAGGTTGCCATTGGCCATGTCTCCTCATTCAAAAGGAGCTCCAACCATGAGGCCACTCCCCTAGAGGGAGGGTGAAGACCCTGAGGGGTCTTGAGGTAGAGATTAAATAAAAGGGCCTCCCCACCAGGAGCCTGTGTCAGTGGAGACCTTAGAGACCCAGCGGTAGAGGACTGTGGGACATGATTGACCTGTCTTGTCCCTGGTTCACTTCAGCAATCTTCTACCCAGTGACGCCTGTTTGCTGTTGGTTCAGAAATGCTTATTCCCATGAACTGTGCAGCCTCCATGGGTCAAGCCATAGAAAGGCCATGTCTTCCTTTTCCTTCCCTATCCATACCCCACAAAGTATACCATCCCAGCGAGTGTGTGAGACTGGGCAAAATCCTACTGCATGGAATTCTAATGGCCCATCGAAATTTTTTTCTAGAAAAATCTGACTAAAATGTCATGAAGGTCAACTCTGATCACCAGAACCTAGAGGACAAACACTAGAAACTGTAAACAGCATGAAATAATATAAGTGGACAGGAAATGTCACCAACAGGAAATATGAGGCCTGAGGACAGTGATAACACATAGGAGGACAATGTGCTAATTGTCCTTTACACGCTGACGTCAATTATAGCATAGGCTTAGTCCCCTGAAATCTCTCGTATTTTCCCCTCCCCAACCCACACACCAAACATCAGTCTAGACTGACTTTCTGTAACAGGACCAATTCTGTGTGCAAAGACTGGCCAACAAAAGGCAAAATAGAGTCCAAATCAAAGTGGCTTACGTTTTTCTCCAGACCTGCCTGTGGATTTGTCTGTGGAGTGAAAATGTTGTGTTTGTGGGGCTCCTGGGCAGCCCATGCCTGGCACGGGATGCCAGCGACAGTGGTTGCCTTCTTGCCCCGGTATCCTTTACCATTCCCAAACATGCAGTCTGTAGGGAAAAGAAAACGAGTGGTTACGTATTACTGCACAGACCCAGGACAATAAGGAACAAGCACAGCAGTGTTAGGTTTCTCTAGTGACACTCTGTGGTCACATCCTCCAGAGCACTGGGATGCTGAAGAGTTCACTGAACACAGCTTATTTTATCAAGTTACTGGAAACGTGATTGGCTTGGAAATAACCATAAACCAAGATGAGAGAATGGAAAATTTGGGCAGGACACTAAGATAAGCAATTTTATAACAAGCCAAGGGGTAAGACAGAGCTCCCGAGAGGAGTCACATGAAGCAGATGCTGCTAAGCACTGTTAGATGATCCTTGAACACCTCTCTCTCATCAAGAGGGGATTAAAAGAGTACGGATTGAAAAAGATTTTATAATAAATATTATTTTGGCTAGAGCTGTGCTGAGTTCCCATCCTCTGGGGAGGAGAGGGGTAACAAAGAGATGACTAGGGCCCCCTTCCCCAAGCTTGCCCCTCATCTCAAGCCTAGGGAATGGGGGCGTTCCCAGGACCCCTCAGAGAACTTGATGTGTGTCATACATGAGAACCCAGTGCACCAGGACTCTGATGGCCACTTGGAAAATTCAAAAAGCAAAAGCTGGGCCAGCTAGCTTCTCTGCCAAGAAGAGTGGCTGTGCTGAGCAGCCTGCATCCCCGATCTTTGCCAGGCCCAGGATGTGTGAGTTACCCATGCACCAAATGTGGGGCAGGCACATGGGAGAACCATGTGAGGTCATGAGGTCATCTCAAGTCTTATCCAGGCGGGATACCAGAAGGGGCGCAGAGTCCAAAGTCTCACCAAGAAAGAGGAAGGAGAGATGAGGTCACCCTGTTTGAGGGAACAGTGGGTGATGTTATCCACGTTCTCTTCTCAGAGAGGGAGAGGGGTCTGAACTTCAGACAAAGTTGTCCTTTTAATCACGACAGTCTGGAGGATTCTGACTTATCAGAAAGTTGTCAGACGAGTCATGGGAACCCTGCGTTTTCATGCTGGGAAGGGGGGAGAATTAGCCCCCTCTTTGTTTTCTCACTTTGCCACGGGACAGAGCGCTTTTTTGCTGCCTGACAACCACAGGACCAGGTGCTAAGTACTTAGAGCTACCCTCCAAGGGCCAGGGAAGCAGAGAGGAGTGTGATTATTTTTGCCTCCCCCCTCAGGGGACAACCACATTCTTATGTACAGGCCCTATAACACTTCGAGCTACATATCCACTTTTCCAGGTGTTTGTTGAAGAGCATCACTTGACTGTCCTACTAGCGCCCCTGATTCTGTATATTCCAGACCAAACTAATCATTTCTACTCCTCCACAGAGGAGGCAGAACTTGCTTTTCCAGAATGTCCCTTTTCAGCCAATGCCACCATTATCAACCTCTCAATCCACCCAGGCTCAAAATTTTGTCCATCCCTCTTCAACCAATTAGTTTTCAAGTCCTAAAGAGACTGCCCACCCACATGCTGCCAGTCGTCGCAGCTCTGGCTCCCCTAGATGATAAGCTGAGGTTTCTTTCCAGACGGCAGACCTCAAGTTCCGTGTAGCAATGAAGCTTTCTGCATCCATAAGATTTTCTATTTCATTTCGTCCTGATGCCCAAGTGTGTAGATGTCTGGCAACAGACTTCTTACCTGATTCAGAAGGCCCCTGGACTCTTGGAACTTGGGTATCCGTTGGAGGTCTGAGAACAGTCTGTTCTGTTTCTGAGCATCTTCTCAGGTTACAGTATTCCCATCTGACACTCGGATCAGTGGTGTAGCACCAAGGGCTTTTATCAGCATCTGGATTCCTGCAGTAGTTCATTGTCAAGCCACTGCAAATGCCATCACAATACAGGTCATGAGAAGCTTCGGAAGAATCTTCAGGGGCACCCCAGCACCCTCTGAATGGTTATAACCAAGTGTTAACAAGGGACTTGGAAGTATTTCCATTAAAGATACCAAAGGTACCCATTATTGTTAGAATGCCACAAGCACAGATGTCCCTTAACTTCTAAACAACTGGGTAAATTTAAAAAATAGATTATAATTTTTATTGAAAAAGTCAAAAGTAATAAATGCTTCATATAAAAACTGAGATAATATATAAATGTGTGAAAGTATCGGAATGTCCTCCTTTCCCTGGGAATGTTAAATATATTCCCCAGGGATAACCAATATGGATTTTGAAGTGTATATTTTGGATTTTTTTCTAGGCACGTACAAATATATCTATATGTCTGTCTATCTCTCTACATGGGAATACATATGTAAGTTGGAACCAAAACGTATTTCCCCAAGGAAGAAATCACATACAAGATGACACTTTCAGGCCAGTGCTCTTAGTGTATTTATTGATAACGTAGCTAAAATGCTGCACATTTGCAATGAAAATAATAGTACTCTAAATATCCTATTAGGTAGGTCAAGTGGGTTCAGCGTTTGCAAGACTTATGGAAGCTGGCCTGGAAAACTAGCTTCCAGGCAGGATGTTGTTTCTAAAGGATGCATTCTGGGGAAAATGGGGAGGAATTCTGCACTGCTTTCACACACACCATTACACCCCCCACCCTCTCACCCCCGCACCCCCACTCACTGCGGCCAGTCACTCAGGGATTGAGGGAAGGAGATGAGACTAAAGAGCAGTGAGGCGGAAGAGATGAAGGGACGTCTGGGCAGACAAGGGGACCTGAGGGAGCTGAGGGCTTATGCAGGAGTCAGAAACAACTGAGGAAGAGACATGGCCGTTGAGGAGCCTGGGAACACTGGGCCATCGGTCCCCAGGGGCCTCCCTAGAGCTCTGCCCCAGGCTCTCATAATTCTTAGCCTTGGAATCCCTTTCACAATGTAGACTTAAGAAACTGTGGCTATCTGAGAAAATTTGAAATGTATTCTGTATCATGGGAATCCAACACGGTATCTGTAGATACTGTAGACAAGTGACACAGTCTCAGGCCCAGGCCCTCAATTTGAGGAAGCGAGAGGCAGGTCTCTGAGCAACTGGATGTGCTAAAAGGCTTATCATTTGAAACAGGCTCCTGCTCTTTTTTTTAAATTGAGGTATACTTGACAGAGCGAAATGCACAGACCTTAAAGGTGATTTGGTGAATTTTGATTAACACACATCCCTGTATAACCCACTCTCCTGTCATGATTTAATACATTCCCACTACTCCCAGGGAGCTCCCGTGGGTCCCTGCTCAACCAATCTCTGCCGCCCCCAGAGGCAGACATTATGGATTTCTTTCATCATAAACTAGTTTTGTCTCTTCTAGAACCTCATATGAATGGACTCATCCAGTGTATATTCTTTCTGTGTCTGGCTTCTTTCCTATGATGTTTTTGGGCTTCATCGATTCCTTTTGAGAGTATTGGTAGCTTGGTCCTTTTTAATGCTAAATAGTACCTATCCCATTGTATGAATATACTACCAATTATTGAT
This sequence comes from Diceros bicornis minor, assembly GCF_020826845.1. Classification (NCBI taxonomy): domain Eukaryota; kingdom Metazoa; phylum Chordata; class Mammalia; order Perissodactyla; family Rhinocerotidae; genus Diceros; species Diceros bicornis. Next base: position 9,527,849 of record NC_080778.1, on the reverse strand, counting down.
TCATTTTCTTATCGATGGGCATTGAAGCGGTTTCCAGTTTGGGGATCTTATGAATAAAGTTGCTATGAATATTCTGGTAGATCTTTTTGTGGACTTATGTTTTCATTTCTTTTGGGTAAATATTCAGGAATAGAATTGCAGTCTGTAGGGTAGGTGCACATTTAACTTTTTAAGAAACCATCAGACCGATTTCCAAAGGGGTTGCACCATTTTGCACTCCTCCCACCATGCATGAGAACTGTAATTGTTCCACATTCTTTGCACTACTTACTGTCTGTTTTTTTAATAACAGCCATTGCCATTGGTGGTAATGGGGGTATCTAGCTGTGTTTATAATTCTTATTTCCTTGATGGCTAAGATATTGAGCATTTTTTTTAGGCACTTAATGGCCATTTGTATATCTTCCCCTGTGGAATGTATATTGAAGTCTTTTACCCATTTTTATTAGGTCGTTTGTCTTCTTACTAGTGAGTGCGAGAAATATTTGTATATTCTGGATATAAGCCATTTGTTAGATATTTGGATTGAGAGTATTTTTCTCCCAATCTGTGACTTATCTATTTTCTTAACAATGACTTTTGGTGATTAGAAGTTTTCATTTTGTTAAAGTCTAAATTATACCTTTTTTTCTTTTATACTTCTTTTTAGGCCCTTTCTAAAAAATTTTTGCCTTCCCCAAGGTTGTGAAAATCTTTTATGTTTTTTTCTAGAAGCTTTATATTTCAGCTTTAGTTTTAGCTTTTACATTTAGGTCTAAGAGTTTTCTCAAATTAGTTCGAGATAGGTGGTAAGAGTCAGGATTTTGGTATTTTGGTTTTGGGGAGATTTTTCCTATATGGAACTCCAGTTCTTCCAGAACCATTCTGGAAAAGATTTCCTTTCCCTATTGAATTGTTTTTCCACCTAAATTGAAAATCAATTGACATATATATTGGAGTCTGTTTCTGGACTTTTTTTCAATTTGTATACCTCTCACCAGTACCACTGTCTTGATTACTACACTTTTAGAATAAGTCTTTAAATCAGAATGTGTAAGTCCTCCAACTTTGTTCTTCTTTTGTAGATTGTTTTGGTGATTCTAGGTCCTTCCCATATACATAGTGTGTCTTTTTACAAAAACAAATGGCTTCAGGAATTTTACTTGGATGTAGGTTGAATCCAAAGATCAATTTGGTGAGAAATGTTATTGAGTCTTTTAATCCATAAACATAGTATATCTTTCTTTAGATCTTGTTAATTTTTCTCAGCAATATTTTGTAGTTTGCAGCACACAGTTCTTATAAATACTTTGTTAAATTTACCACTAAATATTTTGGTTTTGATACTATCATCTTTAAACTTTTATTTTCCAATTGGTCATTGCTGGTGTATAGAAATACAATTGATTTTGGGGTATTGACTTTGTATATACTTTCGTATCTTTTGACCTCGCAAAATTCACTTATTGGTACTTAGGATTCTCTACATTCATTAATCTAGTTTTCTGTGAATAAAGTAAGATTTACTTATTCCTTTTCAAACTTTAGGCCCTTTATTTCTTTTCCTTGTTCCTAATCTTATAGAGAAAGCATTAATCTTTTACCATTAATGTGATGTTAGCTGGAGGATTTTTGTAGATGGCCTTGATCAGGTTGACGTAGTTCTCATCTATTCCTAGTTTGCTGAAACTCTTTATCATGGATGAGTGTTGAATTTTGTCTAATTTTTTCCCATAACTTTTGATATACTCATATGATTTATCACTTTTATTCTATTGACATGTTGAATTATATTGATTGTTTTGCAAATATTAAACCAACCTTGCATTCTTGGAGAGAAGCCCCATTTGTTCATGATGTTACATACTTTTTATATATTGCTGGATTCAATTTACTAATTTTTTGTTTTCTTTTTGTCTGTATTCACAACAGATAATGTTCTGTAGTTTCTTGCAATATCTTTGTCTACTTTTTGTATCTCATTTTTTAGGCCTCACAAATTGAGTTAAGTTTTCCTCCTTTATTTTCTGTAAGAGATTGTGAAAGATTGGTATTATTTCCTCCTTAAATATTTGATAAAATTTACCAGTGAAGGCTGAGCCTGGAGTTTTCTCTGTGGGAAATTTTTTTATTTAAGAAATATATTTTCTCTTTAATAGCTATCAGACCATTTAAAAATTCTGTGGGAGGATTTATAACTATACTGAGAGAATCTCCAACTATAATTGTGGACTTATCTATTTCCTTCTTTAGTTCTGTCAGGTTTTGTTTCATATATCTGATGCTCTGTTATTAGGGTGCAAAACATTTAGCACTGTTAACCTTTTTTACTTCTAAAATGTCCTTTTTATCTCTGGTATTATTTCTTGTCCTGAAATCTACTTTGACTACTATTAATGACCACTCTAGCTTTCTTTTGATTAGTGTTTTCATGGTATGTCATTTTCCATCTTTTGATTTTTCACCTATCTGTGTCTTCACATTTAAAGAGTATCTATTGTAAAGAGACCATAATTGGGCTTTGGGTTTTATTCAGCTTGACAATCTCTGCCTTTTAATTGAAATATACAATCTTTTATATTTAATATACTTATTAATACAGTTGGATTTAAGTCTACTATTATGCTATTTACTTTCTGTTTGTACCATATTTTCTTCACTTTTTTTTCCTCCTTTCCTTCTTTCTTTTGGATTAAGTGAATATTTTTATTATTATCTATTCCTCTGAGTTTTAATTTTCAGTGGTTACTCTAGGATTTACAATATCCCTCTTTAATCTATCACATTCAACTATGTGTTAGTATCATATAGCATCATGATAATGTAAGAAAATTACAACAGTATACTTACCTTGATCCCCTACATTATTTATGCTACTGTTTTACTTTACATATTTTAAAATAACAATACATCATTATCATTTTGCTTCAAGCAAAATTATCTTTTTAAGAAATTAAGAAATGATAAATATGTCTTTTACATTTACATTCATATTTACCATTTCCAGAGTTCTTCGTTACTTAGTATAGATTCAAGTTTCCATCTGATATTATTTTTCTTCTGTGTAAATAACTTTCTTCAACATTTTTTAAAGTATAAGCCTGTTGGTGAAATATTCAGGTTTTGGGGTGGGGGGGGAGGATGAAAGACTATGCTTCTACTTAACATTCATTTTCAAAGGACATTTTTGCTGGATGTAGAGTTCTAGGTTGATAGGACTTTTTCTTTTCATTTAAAAATGTCATTCCAGGGGCCAGCCTGGTGGTGTAGTGGTTAAGTTCACGCACTCCCCTGTGGCAGCCTGGGGTTTGCAGGTTTGGATCCCAGGCATGGTCAGATGCGCAGCTTGTCAAGCCATGCTGTGGCAGCATCCCATATAAAGTCGAGGAAGATGAGCACGGATGCTAGCCCAGGGCCAATCATCCTCAGCAAAAACAGGAGAATTGGCAACAGATGTTAGCTCAGGGCTAATCTTCTTCACAAAAAAAAAAAAAAGAATAAAAATGTCATTCCATTGTTTTCTGGTTTGCATAGTTTCTGATGAGAAGGCATCAGTCATTCTTATCACTGTTCTCCTGTGTAAATGCATCTTTTTTCTGTGGCTTCTTATAAGATTTTTCTTTTTCTCTTTGGTTTTAATGATTTAACTAGGATGTACCTAAGTAGATCATGCTGCTTCATTTTTTTTTTTAATTCTACATATGGTTCATGGAGATTCTTGAATCTATGAGTTTATCATTTTCTTCATATCTGGAAAATTTTCAGCCATCATTGCTTTAAGCATTTTTTCTGTCCCAATATCTCTCTCCTCTTCTTCTTGGACTTGATTTACACATATGTTAGATCCTCTGATATTTTTCTAGTGGTCCTTAAAGTTCTATTGATTTTTTTTTCAGCATTTTGCTTTTCCTTTGTGCTGCAGTTCGTATAGCTTCTATTGCATTATTTCCAAGTTATCCTTTTCTTCTGTAATGTCTAACCCAATGGTAAGGCCATCCAGTGAATTTTTCATTTAAAATATATAGTTTTTTAGTTTCATCTTTTCCATTGGCCTCTTTTGTAGTTTTCCTTTCTCTTTAGATTACCCATTTGTTTATTTTATTTTCAAATTTTCCTTTAAATCCTTGAACACAATTATAATATCTTTTAAAAGTTTTATGTGCTAATTCCATCATTTCTATCATTTCTGGGTCAGTTTGTATTGACTGATTTCTTTCCTGGTTATGGATCACATTAAATGATCTGTGTATGTCTAGTAATTTTCAAATTTATGCCAGACATTGTAGATGTCACATTACTGAGTGACCTGATTTTGTTGTTTTCCTCTCAAGAGTGTAGAGTTTTCCTCTGGCAGGTAGTCAATTTACTTGGAGATCATTTTGATCCTTTTAGGCTTGCCTTTAAGCATTGCTAGGGTGTTTCTAGAGTAGCCTTTATTCTAGGAATACATTAATCCTACTCATAAAGTGTGACTTTTCTGCAGTCTCTACTGAGTGCCCAAGGTGTTCCACGAGGTCTCTCCTCTCTGGCTAGTCAGAATCTCAAATCCCCAAACACATAATCTCCCAGTGCTAGGTGAGTTCTGTAATCTCCAGTTGTCTCACCACTCCCTGGCAGTTATTCTCTCCCCAGGAGTTGTACTTTGTGGAATCTCTCCCTGTCCATATGCAGCGTTATATTCAGCCAAAGACTTAAGGGGAACCCTCTGTGTATTTCTGGAGCTCCTTCGCTGCCCATATCTTTCTCATTATTACCCAGCCTACAAAATCCAGCTGCCTCAGTAATCCCAACCCCAGTCTCTGTCTCCTCAGCTCAACAACACAGCTGTGGTCTTCTCTGCCTCTGTCTCCTTGCACTGCAGTCCAGGAAGTGTCTCCAGGAAGAAAGCTAGTGTACCTCTGGGGTTGATCTAATTTATTTCCCTTTCTAAAAGTCTCAGTCTTGTGCTGCCTGTTGTCCATTGTGTGGAAAGTTTTTCCATATATTTTACAGCCATTTATGGGAGAAAGGCTGGTCTGGTCAGACCTGATCTTTTGTCCATCTACCTGCCCATTTTGCCTATCAGCACCTGTATACTTCCTGACTCTCATCTGCCTTCCTGCTTTTACTCTTCATGTCCTGGCAACTCATATCCCTTCAGACTACTAGTGCTCCGGACCCAATGTGTACAGGTCAGGTGATAAATACTGTGACCCAATGACAAACACAACTGGACTTCAGGGACTGGAGGTTAGAATGATAAAATTCCACAGTTGAAAGACTGCATTGATCTTCCACAGGTGTTATGGAATGGTACTCTTTCTAAGCTTTTGGTCATTTGTTTTCCTGAGCTTTCCATGAGGATGACCTTGACACCTCCGTATATACCCCCTGCTTCCACAAAACTGCTCAGGCAAAATAGCCAGCCTCTAACTTCTCTTCTTTCACAGCTTTTGCTAAAAAGCATGGTGCCTGAGACATTTGGCCTCACATTCTAGAGCCAAGAGAAGGTTGGTCCTAAGAAGTTAACTTAAAACATGGCCCTTCTAACAGAAATTTAAGTTGGCAATTGCTCCTTTTAAAGTTAAAAATCAAAGACATACGCATTTGGGTATTTTTCTGGGGTCTTCTGATGCCGGTGTGGTGTCATAGATGACCAAGATTGACATTTCTTTCCTGTGATAGTGGTGGATGATGTGCCTCGATAATTCTGTCCATTGTCCTGGTAGCAATCTTGGATCACAGGAGTTTGTTCGGGTAGTACTGACATTAAAATAGAAGAAATCAGTGAATAATGACTAGAACAGAGAGATATGTGAAGCAATTTATGACACAAACAGAACAGTAGTTTCTAGGAATTAACCCTGTTCCCTTTTTCATATTGGCAAGTAGATGGACATGCAAAGAGAACAATAGGTCCATAACAAACAAGACTGAATCTTACAGTATTGGGCTAGGGAAGATGCATGCTAATTAAAAAAAAAAAAAGAGAAAGTGGCCAGGTCCCTTAAGAAGGACACTGCAATACAATAGCAAATGTATACCACAGTGATTCCACAGTCCTCCAAAAAGGCTTTTCTCAAAAAAAAAAAAAAAAAATAGATAACATTCTAGAATTTTAATGACCTAACTCTTTTGGTAAATATTTAATTTAAAACTCAGGAAAAAATAAGCAGGTAAGAGTACTTATAATTGGAAATTGCATTCATGTGCAAGCTCTTTTTTTGTGGGTCTCCAGTAGGTTGGTAGGTGTTCATGCAATTGCGCTGGAGATGAAAGGTAGACACATTCAGTGGTGCCGGCTATAGGCAGTGACTGGCTATCAGAGGGGGCAGACATGAGTCCCTTGTTTGTTTCCCCAGACTCTACGCTTATACAAAGCCAAATCTTTAAGCTGCTGGGGGATGGGGCAGGAAATGGTCCTACATGCAGGACTGCAAGGAACGATCCACTGTTTCTCAGGGAAGAGTAGAGGCAAAAATCTTATTCCTCTGGAGGAAGGACAGGGAATTCTCTTGTGCCCGAGATCCTTCACTGACACAAAACAGAAGTCTGCTACTCTTCTACTCAAGACCCATCACAGATACAAGTTTGAGTTTAGCTCTATGGAAAGAAGGGGCAAGAACACTGAGAAACACAACCTTCAAAGTCCAGGTGCACAAAGTCTAAGATTGATGGTAGACCAGGAAGACAGAGAATGTCTACCTCCACCAAAAGCTTAGCATTGAGTAAGATGAAACAGTAGTTTATCATGGGAGTCATGTTAATAGCATGGAGCGACCCCTCTGTGGTACAGGCATGCAGTGATTGCTAAAAGCTGGGAATGGATTAGGAATACTGAGAAAACTCTTCAGTACCCCAGACCCTACTCCTAGCATGAGGTAACAACAGCCCATCCCTGGAGGAATTTTTGAAGTCTGTGGTCCACTTAAGGTAAAAGCAACAAGAATAAATCCCAAATTCAGTTCATCTGATGACTACATGGATTCAATTACCCACACAACATACTGACAGAAGAAGAAGGATGCCTATTTCAAAGTATAAATAATATTCACTTCAATCTCCACTGTTCTCATACAAATAATGTCCAGTATTTGATAAAAAAAATTACAAGACACACCAAAAAAGCCAGGGAGAAAAAAGGCCTGTAGAGTGATGAAACAATCAACGGAGCCAGACTCAAAGATGACTCAGAGCCAGACAGAGACGTGGAGACTATCAGATTGAGATTGTAAGATAACTATGATTACTATGGTAAAGGATCTTGTAGCAAAGGTGAACAATATGCATGGAAAGATGAAGAATTTCAGCAGATGGGGAAACAAAAATAGAATAAAATGCAAATGCTAGAAATAAAAACCATGATATCAGAGATGAAGAATTCCTTTGATGGGATGATCAGCAGACAAGACACAACTGAGGAAAGAATCAAGGAACTTGAAAATAGGTTAACAAACATTATCCAAATTGACACATACAGAGAAAAAAAGAGCAGGGGGACAAAGTAGAACAGGCGTATAAGAGGTATGAAGCAATAGGAAATAGTCTAACATTTGGGTAATTGGAGTCCAAAAAAGGAAATCAGGAAGAAAGAGAGAGAGCAGGGGAAAGGAAATATTTGGGCAATAATGGCTGAGAATTTTACAAAAGTAATGAAAATCAACAATCCACAAATACAAGAAGCTCAGAGAACGTCAAGCAAGATAAATACCAATAAATAAACAAACACACCTAGCCACACCATAATCAAACTGCTGAAAACCAAAGATGACACAAAGTCTTAAAGACAGTGAGAGGAGAAAACCATATTAAATACAGAGGAACAAACATAAGATTTCCGGTCAGAAACTCTTCAGAACAGAGGATAAACATTAATATCTTTAAAGCAGTGAAAGGAAAAAAAAGTATCAGCCCAGAATTCTAAACCCACCAAGATTATTTTTTTTTTTTTGCAAGGAAGATTAGCCTTGGACTAACATCCACGTCAATCTTCCTCTACTTTATAGCTGCCACAGCATTGCGTGATGAGCAGTGCTTAGGTCCACGCCTGCAACCCAAACCCACGAACCCCGGCCCGCCAAAGCGGAGCGTGCAAACTTAACCACTATGCCCCCGGTCCGGGCCCACAACAAAATTATTTTTTTAAACTGAAGGCAAAATGAAGACCTTTTCACACATACAAAAGCTGAAACATTTAATCACCAGAAGACCTGTACTACAAAAAATATTAAAGGTTAAGTATTTTACAGAAGGAATATGATGCCAGATGGGAATTTGAATCTACAAAAAGAAATGAAGAGTACTAGAAATGGTAAAAAAAAATAAATAAAGGCAAATATAAAGGTATTTTATATTTATAATCACTTTAAAGCATGACTGACTGGGCAAAAGTAGTTTCAATATATTGTCTGAGTTATAATGTAATAAAAGTAAGCTCTTTGAGAACAGTAACACAATATCTTGGAAGGGAGGAAACAGAAGTACAACGTTGTAAGGTTTTTACATTATACATCAAGTAAAATAATATCATTTGAAGGTGGAATGTGATAAGCTAAAGATGCATATTGTAACATTAGAAAAAATACTAACATTAAAAATTGGTTTAATTAATAAGAAAATAGTGGTGACAAAAGATAGTCAACAAAATACTCAATTAGGGGCCAGCCCAGTGGTGTAGTGGTTAAGTTCATGAGCTCCACTTCAGTGGCCCAGGGTTCACGAGTTCGGATCCCAAGCACAGACCTACACACCGCTCATCGAGCCATGATGTGGCGGCATCCCATACACAAAATAGAAGAAGATGGGCACAGATGTTAACTCAGGGACAATCTTCCTCATCAAAAAAAAAAAAAAAACTCAATGCAAACAAAGGCAGAAAAGAGATGAAAAAAGGAACAAAATTCAAATAGGACAAATAGAAATAACTAACTTGATGGTAGATTTAAATCCAACCATATTAACAATTACATTAAACGCTAATGGTCTAAACATCTCAGTTAAAAGGCTGAGAAAAAAGATATATCATAAAAACACTAGTGAAAATAGAGCTGCAATGCCTTTATTCATGTCAGCAGAAGGAGACTTCAGAACAAGGAATATTTCCAGAGATAAGGAGGGACATTACATAATGATAAAGGGGTTGTTTCTTCAAGAAGACATAACAATCTTAAGCATCTAAGTGCCTAACAAAGAGCTCCAGAGTATATAAAACAAACACAATACCAGAAAGAAATAGACGAATCCACAGCTAAAGTTGGAGACGTCACCATTCATTTCTCAGTAATCAAAAGAACAGAAGATAGAAAATTAGTAAGGATTCAGAAAACTTAAACCATACTAATCAACTTGACCTAATTGACCTTTATAGAACACTCTATCTGACAACAGCAGAAGCCATGTTCTTTTCAAGAGCACATGAAACATTCACCATAATAACCATATCTGAGCCATAAAACAAACTTCAACAAATTTAAAATAATTGAAATCATAGAGCATGTTCTCTGACCACAACAGAATTAAACTATGAACAAAGCTACTGCATATCGTGGAATCACTGGGCTAGAAAAATACAGAGAGCGTTGGGGCCCTCAGCAAGCTCTCATTTCCCTTCTTACCTGGAACATCCAAAGGTTCTGTGGAGACTGGAGAGGACTCACAGGGTGGTATCTTGCAGTATTCCCACCTTGTTTCACGGTTCGTTGTATAGCACCATGGTTCTGTTTCTCCATCAGGGTTACGACAGTAGTTCTCATCCAAATTTCTGAAAAAGAAGTGATTGTGAGTTCGGCTTTCCAAAAAAGCTGAATAAATAACAAGATGCACGCATGCTGGTCGATGGTGATATTGGATACACATCCAGCTAATTCTCTAGAATTACACAAACTGAATAACGCATGGAAACAAGCAGAGTGGGATTCGTACGATTCCACAGAATTATGGCACAGATGCTTCTCTTGGGTAAATGGTTGAAATACATTCCTTGACTGTGTATAGTCAAGCAAAATGGGTCTTTTGCTATGTGTTGGGCACTGTGCTATACGCTAAAAACACAATGGGGGTTTTCCACACTGTTCCTGCCTCAAAAAGTATACATTGTAGCCATGGAATTTTAGTTTACAGCCTTGGAATTTAAGTGTTCTCAAACCTTACTGTGCCTTTAGTAGAAAGCTCGTCAAAACATATTGCTGGGACCCACACTGAGTTTCTGATTTGGTAGATATAGAGTGGGGTCCAAGAATTTGCATTTCTAACAAATTCCTGATGATGCTGATGCTGCTGGTCTGGAAAACCATACTGTGAGAATCAATGTAAAAGGAAAATCAGTACTAAATTTCACTTCCCTTCTATATGACTTGACCAGTTTTCATTCTAGAATACTTTAACTCTAGGTTCCTATAGTAAATAAAACTAAGACAAAATCAACGGGATTTCACATTCCATAGCAGCAGACAGGGAATGAGATCAGAGCAGGACTTACTTGCAGGGAAAGTTTTCCGGGGTCCTGTTGTGTCTGTGAGGGGTCTGTTCACTCCAGCGCTGACAGGTAAACCCGGATACGGTGACTGACACCTTCCCTCGATAGTTTTCACCTCTTCCCTTCAGACACTGATATGTTGGACCAGAAGATGGCGGGGGTGTAGCTTGAGTGGGGAAAATAAACTACAATGAATTTTTCTAAAATAAAGAATGCACAGATAGATGTGATGGGGGGACGGATGCAGGGAGCATCAACCTGTCTTCTTTTCTGCTCATCCTCTCTTGGAATTTGGCACTTGAAAATTGTTTCTTATTTTCAGAAGAATCTAAGTCTGTGTAGAATCTATGTGAGACCACCTCATGAGGAACTCCTCCAGGGCAAGAGCCTTGAAGTAGATGCTGCTTTCCATATTCTCTTTGCTCAGTTCGTCATACATGGTAAGGATCAACATGGGTCACCCTCCACCCTGAATCCTCATGTATACCAATAATCCAACTTCCTTTGTAAAGAATAAATTATTTGCTGAGTAAACATAACTGAATGACACCCAATAGTCCACAAAGCGAAACAACAGTGAAAGAATCCATGGAAAGAAGGCAAAAGATGTCTCCAAAGAAAAGGCTGTGGATCCAGGAATCAAGAAATTCTTGAGGAAAAAAAAAGAAGATGACAAAAAAAGAAACTGATGTTCGTAAAGGACGAGAGTCCCTGAGGAACTTCAGGGTCCCAAAAGATGATTGTCAGAGCAAAGAAGAGGAAGCTGGCCCTCAAGGGCTCGCTGGGTCCTTTTTAACTTTTGATGGCTGTCCTTGTCTAAACGTTTAGTCCCTTGCTTCAAATTCTCATAGAAGGAAAATATTAAAATATTGTTTCTTTCAAGTCATTCCTGCTAGGTCTGCCATTTCATCTCCTCCCTCTGAATGCTCTTCTCCCACTGCTCTCTCACAAATTGGACATACTGAGAAACTGGACATCCAGAGACACGTCTTTGTTTACAAAGCAACAATTAGAAAGAACTCTGGTTGATGATGAAATCCATGTACCAGAAAGCATGAGTCTGATTTCCCTTTAGCACTAGAAAAAAGTAGGATATCAGCAATACCTCCCAAGAGCCTACATTCAACTGTACTCAGAAGAGGCAGATGTCTCTGTTGGGGAACAAAAAAAAAATAGATAAATGAGCCAGCCCTGGTGGTCTAGTGGTTAAGATTTGGCACTCTCATCACCACAGCCAGGTTCGTTTCCCAGTCACGGAACCACACCACCCTTCTGTCAGTTGTCATACTGTGGCAGCGGCTCACATAGAGAATTTTAAGAAAACTAACAACTAAGATACACAACCATGAACTGAAGCTTTAAAAAACCAACAAACATGGGGCCAGCCCAGTGGTGTAGCGGTTAAGTGCGCGCACTCCGCTGCTGGTGGCCCGGGTTCAAATCCCATGCATGCACTGAAGCATTGCTTCTCAGGCCATACTGTGGCAGCGTCCCACATAAAGTGGAGGAAGATCAGCACAGATGTTAGCTCAGGGCCAGTCTTCCTCAGCAAAAAGAGGAGGATTGGCATGGATGTTAGCTCAGGGCTGATCTTCCTCACAAAAAAAAAAAAAAACACGATAAATGGATGCTCTGATCAATTACCTACAGTGACCAGTAAGTTATTTTAAGAGAGCAATCACTTCCCCCAGGTGTAGGGCACTTTTGAGGCATAGCACTCAGGCACTGATATACATTTTTTTCTTGATTCCAAGAGCAGAACAGGTGAGGATCCCTGAGGACTGGTTATGGGCCATACTTACTACAGCGTGGGATGTCACAGAATTCCCAGCGTTTGTTGGGATCCGTGGTGAAACACCATGGGCGGGGCTCCCCGTCAGGGTTACGGCAGTAATTCATCCTCAAATTCTTGTTTGGAAATCTGAACAGGCAAGAGGGATTTTAAGAGCGCTGAAATTTACATTCATGGATGAGAATCATTTCAAATGAGCAAATGTTGAGCACCTGTTGTGTGCTCGGCACAGGCAGGCACCCAAGGAGGTGACTGGATGAAGGCTGTCCTCAGAGAGATGACAATCTCGTAAGAAAGATTAACTCAGTATTCTAAGGAGTGTTTTTCTAACAGTTTACATGTGCAAAAGTCACAGAACGAGATCAGCAACTTTATCATTTTGGCCATCTGGAAAATTGATATTAGCAAACTCCAGTTATTCAGCTGCAAATAAAAGCAATTTTTAAAACACAAGGTACTCACAGACTAGAGATAGTCATCGAATACACAGTATAACCAAGAAGTTGGCATCTTCACAGTTTAAAAGAATGGTCCTTCTGGTCCTGCTAGCTTTTAAGCTTATAGACACTGAGAGGGATACGCTGTGTTCCTGTGAGCACATGGCCAACTAGTACAGGCCAGTGAGCCCCTTAGCAGGGACCCAGTGGCTAAGATCATGAGATGCACGCCATGCCTCATGGCCCTCTGGGCTTATTTGATGTCCTTCTCTGAGATGGTAATTGCTTAGTCAGGATGGACAGAGTAACCAGCAGTGGCTTAAGCAATCCTCCTCTTCTCGTTTCCTGAAAGTGCTTTTACCCAGTTCTGGGCCTGAGGTCTTGACTGTATTCCATCTTTGAAGAAAAATGGCAACAACTGTGTTTTAAGCTAGCGATTTGGATAGCAGGTACAGAAATTCAGTGGAGCTGTTTTCCAGAGTGAAATCTGAGGCTTAGTCTCATTTCTTGTAAATTTGTATAAGCCCTGTTACGGCCCTGTGGTCATCAGAGAATGAAGATAGAGAGCAGCAGCAGCTACAGAGAGGCGGGGTGTCTTCCACTACAATTACTGTGAAATAGCAGCCCCAGAAAACCTTACTTTAGGAATCGTCATTATTTTCTAGATCAGGGACTCTTATTCCTATTTTAAATTCATGATCGCCTTTGAGAATCTGGTGGAAGTTAGAATCCTTGCCCCAGAAAAATGCATTGATATAAATGCACATAAAACATTGAGGGATTCACAAAACCCCGAAAGCCCATCCATATATTGTAGGTTAAGAAGCTTTGAATCTCACTGACATGAAGGAAAAGGAAAGGGATAAAGAGAAGAGGGAAATATTTGGAAAATACACAAGTGAGATGTATCTGTATTTCTCAAATCTTAGTGCATGTACAAATCAGCCAGGAATCTGGTTATAATGCAAATCCGGAGAGTCTGAGATTCCGCATTTCTAACAAGCTCTCAAATGATATCTCTCTTCCATGGACCACATTTGGAGTAGCAAGAATGTGTACTTCACCTGCAGTCATGTGGCAAGATGCAAACTTGGAAATTCAAAAACATCAGGTGTGTTCACCTCTTGAGGAAGGCTACAATATCTAACTATCATTAAATGTCCCATAAAGCTGCAGAGTCGTGAACATCTCACTTCTCTCTCAGTGAGACTTACTTGGCAGGAATGTACCCATGGGCGTGTGGGCTCTGAGAGTCCCAGGACTGGCATTGGAGTCCAGAAATGGTCTTGGAAATTTTGCCTTCATAATTTTCTCCACTGCAATGCATACATTCATCTGGCAGAACGGAGAAGAAAGAAAGGAAGGAAGAAAGAAATGGAAATGGATGAAACAAAAAAGAGTAAAAACTAGAATCCTGCTAGAAATGTCTCAAATACCACTTGCCACTTATTTGTGTGTATTTTCCAAGAATCACCTAGTAACAAAATTGGCAGTCAAGACTCTATTTTCTAATACCATCTAAAATGTCATTCTTTCCTTCAAATGGTAAAATTAGCATATTTTGGTCAACACCCCCTCAACTATTATAGTCATAACCAAATCCAGAAATTCCATAATGCCTTGTCCTCAAACTGGGATGCAGTGGCCTTGGTGGGTGGGAGGGGTGGGGGGAAGACGGTGCACACATTCTCAGAAGTCTGTAGGTTCTCTACTAGGATTTTTAAATATTTGGTGTCTTCATTTCAATAATGATCTTTAAAATTTTCTATGAAATTATTTTGATCATAGGGATGACTGCCAAATAAGCTGGCACCCTCCCAGGATTTTAGTGCTGGGGATTCTGTTTGTGCTCATGACCTCTTGGCACTCTCATCGCCATGGCCTGGGTTTGTTTCCCAGCCAGGGAACCGCACCACCTGTCTGTGGGTTGTCATACTGTGGCAGATGCGTGTTGCTGTGATGCTGAAAGCTATACCACCAGGATTTCAAATACCGGTAGGGTGACCCATGATGGACAGGTTTCAGTGGAGCTTCCAGACTGGATACACTAGGAAGAAGGACCTGGCCGCTCACTTCCAAAAAATGGGCCATGAAAACCCTATGAACAGCTACAGACCATTGTCTGATACAGCGCTGGAAGGTGAGAGGATGGCACAGAAAGAGCAGGCAGGGGTCTGCTCTGCTGTGCACAGGGGCGCTAGGAGTCGGAATCTACTCCACAGCACTAACATGACCTCACTGGAGAACAATATTCACCTAAAGCGACATGGCTTCTCTTTTTATATTATTGAGAAGCATGACTGGCAATTTTTTGCCTTCATACATTATTTAAAAAGCGAAACTTTGATTTGGAATTATTGAAATAACATGGTGCAGCAGAATAACATATGACATTAATTCTTATGGTGTAATAAGGAAAACAGAAGCCGACTTGATACAAAAATGATGCATTCCTGTCAATTACAGGCCAAATGACCTCATAACATAGTATACGAATAAAGGATCTCCATGGTTGAAATAGATCAAGTGATGAGAGAACTGAGCTGTCATACACCGTACACACTATCCACATTGTTGCACAAATCCCACCTTCATTCATTCCCCCCTTGCACCAATAAACATAGCAGGAAATATGAAATGAGGAACATTTTTTTCAATAAGATGTTTTTAATTTTTTCAGCATTGACTTTCGAGGTGCACTATTAAATTGGTTGGTCTACTAAAATAAAGGATTGCTGATTTAAAAACTGATTCATTGCTTAGCTTCAACAAAACAACAAAGTGTACCACATTAAATTAATATTGTTTATTTGAATGTCTTGCTTTTGTGGTTTTATTGCAACTATTTCATTGCAAATCTATTTTTGGCTTTATACTGTGTAACAGCTTTAAGCATAAGAAGTTTGTATCTAGAGTTTGTATCTAGTTTTATATTTCTACATGTTGAAGTAACATTTTAATAAAAATAATTCTGATCAATAATGGAGGTCCAAGCAATTTTTGGTCTTTTCCAAGAGGTGCATACATTACTCAATTTTGTCAAACATGGCACTAATTGATTACTAATATTTCTGTGGGAAATTGCTTTAGAGCAAATTACTTTACAGATGAAAGGCGGACAGGAAAACATTTTCTAGAGCTGCTCCTGACCTTCACATTCCGGAATGTCACAGTAATCGAATCTGATGTCTGGGTCTGTGGTGTAACACCAGGGCCCCTTCTCATCACTGTCCGGATTCCTACAGTAGTTCTCCTCCAGTCCCTCGGAAGGATATTTATCAGGTGAATACCTGTGGAGGATGGAAAAGAACCACTTTGACTATATTTTAAAAATCAGCATGTTATCAGCATCACAGAAGAAGAGGCTCTCCATTTCCCAAGTAAGGTTCAAGGTTCTGTCATCCAAATGCATCTCGGCTCTGTGCTGTAGCATTTGCGTTGTGCGATTTTCAATTTCTCTATTGATAGGCTGTTTCAGCACAGTAGCTAACGTTACTCTTATTACTGTATTGACAGTCAAGTCTTAGAAGTAGAGCCAAAGTGTTTTTACGCACAGTCAGTAGACATAGAAAGGCCTCAAAAGCCTGCCAGATTCATTCCAAACACCTATTGTCAGTCGCCCTTCTCACCGTAAAAATAATAGTAGTTAATACCATTTTGCCTTTGTGAACCATGTGCCGGGCATTACACTAAAATCTTTCCAAACATTCTCTCATTTAGTCTTAATAAAACTCCTATCAGGAAGGTGTTATTATCCCAGTTTTACAGATGAGAAAACTGAGCGGCAGCAGTGTAAAACCAAATGAATCTTGCCTAAGCTTGAACAAGTAATAAGTAGCATCTCAAGAATTTCAAGTTAGATTTGTCTGATTGGAAATGCCGTGTTATCTCTGAAAGGCAGCTGGAATTAACGGGAGAGGCAGGAGGGGGAAGTTAAGCTCATTTTCAGCTCTAGAGATGAGTTGCTGTGTAAAGATAACAAATTCAATCAAAACCCCAAGACTATGAGTCTAAAAAGGTAAGTTTTGTTTCCGGTTCTTCTATGTACCTGTTTTTGGTGAACTGTACCCTCTCAGGACCTCAGATTCCTCTTCTGGGGTAAAGATGGCCTAGATTATCTCTAAAGCCCCTGACTTTCTGTGATTTGGCCATTTGGCTTAATCATTTTACCTCTATAAGCCTTAATGTCCTGAGAATATAAGATCTACCCATCTCATAGGGATGCAATAAAGGCAATTTGTATAGGAGGCCCGGTAATAGACACTAAATTCCTACTTGATAAGCAGCATTGTTACTGAGATCTTAATGCCACCAAACACCGCATTGGGCAAAGTACAAAAAAGAATGACACTAAAATAAACATAGGTAAGTTGCAAGATAATTTGTTTTTCATTTATATTTTATTTACTCTGGCTCCACAATGTCGAGGTGAACACATGGTGAGAGTTCTAACTTGGTATGTTTTGTTTAGACTAATTTAGTTTTAAACATAATCATCTTTGGCCTTTTCTAAGACTCAGCCTAGAATTCATGGTTTTATTGTTCTTTTTCATGAGGCATGCTTCTATCTTCTAGGTCTTCCAGAAAAGTATCTACACAAGAGTGAATGGAAAGCAGCCATGTTCCGCTTTTATGCTATAAATAACTGAACCATCCTCCATCAACATCACTAAGGTTCTCTCTGTACCTGCCTATTCACATATTCAGGTTTGATTTAGAAGTGGTGGATTCATTCTCAGTAAAATAGATGAACACAGAGATGAAGGAGAAAGTCTTACTTGGGTACGTGTGGAGAAGAGTCACTCCATTTTTGACAGGCAACACCATTTTTTGTTTTGGACGTCGTCCCCCTATAGCTCCTTCCATTTCCAGTCTTGCACTCTGAAAGATAAACTAAAGGAAATCCGCACCATGGTCAAACCTTTCACAACAAGGAACATCGTGAGGAAGCCCTGCACTGCTTAGTCACGTTGAGAGAACTTGCACTCCAGACGACACCATTTTCCTCCTATCCAAGAAGACGGTCTTTTCTATCTGTGGATGCAGTTAACTAAGCTGTTTTGTGTTTTGATTCATTTATTCAAAGCTAGAGCCCCTCTGTGTACTACGGGCACTACGCTAGGTGCTGGGGACACATGGAGTGCAGAACAAAGTCCCCACCCCTGTGGAACTTATGTTCCAGGGGAGTCAGGGGGCCAGTTACAGAAAGTAACCAAGGACACAAATCATGAAATGAGATCACCTCACGGTGACATGTCTAACAGGCAAAATAAATAGCGTGATGAGAGAGTGAATGGGAACAGAGGGGGCTTTTTAGACAGGGCGGGCAGCAGGCTTTTCAGAGGCTGAAAGAGATCCAAGCCACTTCTACTTTTTGAGCCTCTCAGTGTCTTAAACATGAACAAGTACCAAACAAGGTTATAAAGCGCAGTCTACTTTAAATATTTCCAGTAGACACTCTCCACCAGCCTCCACTTACCCAGCTCACCTGTTAGCCAATGGGCTCCATCCTGCCTTTAAAACACACTGTCAGTTGCCCACCTGTGTCCCACATGTGGTAAGATGGGCACCTGTGGCTGGCAGGCCACTTTCCAGGGTGCCCACCCACTTCTGTTCCCACCCGTTGGGTTATGTGCTTACCAAGAGTCAGCTGGTTTTGCTTTCACAACTTTTCATATAGCTATATTTGATCAAAGATGATCTAAACTGAGAAATTAATGTGAAAACAAACAAAGCTTTTTTTAAACTAAGTTGAATGTTTTAAGGACTTGAAAGGGTGGAATCATTTTACAAATTGCTATCAAATCCGCAGAGAACAATCCACTTATATAGTTGACTAAATGAGTTGGGGGGAAATTATAAACATATAAAGGTATTCTATAGTCAGATTGATTAACAGATATCTCTAGACCTTGCTCCACTTCAGAGAGAAGGAAACTGATTCTCCACCTTAGCCAAGTTTTTTAATCAATTGATCGATTATCTGGGGAAAGTACTTCTAATACGTTTTAAACCATTGCTTTAAACACAGCACTATGTATAAAGATTGCTAATTCATCTTCATTGAGATATATTATTATAGTAGACATATTACACTTATCAAAAGTATAAACTCAAGGTGCTTTGGAGACCCAGGGGTCCAGGAAGACTTTTAAAAGGAAGGCTGAAACAACACAGGGCCCTGTAGCAATTGCTAAGATTTGGAATTTATTTGAAGAGCACTAAGGTTTTGAAGCAGGGAATTTACAGACCAGCCAATGCAGTGACCTGGCCAGTGATGATGGCAGCTTAGACCCAGTTGGTGGCAGCGGCCATGGTGGCAAGTGGCAGATGTAACTGTGATCTGACGCTGACTGTTCCCAGAAAAACCCTAGCAGCGAATTTAGCCGTGGGTCCATATGCCACAGGAAAGAAACAAGCACCAAAAAATGAGTGACTTTGACTTTTTACCTCTCTTTTGTTTGTATGTCCCTGCCAGAGTTGACATAACCTTTTGCTCCTTTCCGTCACCTTGAAAACAAGTAATTATTCAACTGTTCAAACCAAGCCCGGCAGGTACCGCCATGTCCCTTCTGGTTAACCATCGACAAGTGACATATCTAAATATTAGCCTTTGGCAGGGAGAGTCCCACCAGGGCTTTATTTTGAAATCTGGTAGATATAGTAGGTAATCCTATACATCTCATCCTTTGCTCACTATCTACAAGAACGAATAACCTCAACAGATACAGTGTAGATGTAATCTGCACTTTCATCTCAAGAATCAGAGAAACCATCAACAGTGGTAAGGAAAGGCATGTAGCAGGCACCCAGCTAACTAAACCTAAGAAGATGAACCAATGCCTAGAAATAATCCCAACCGAAAGAAATCCTTTTTGAACTCTTATTTAGAGTTTTGTGCTGAGACTAGAGAGAATGTCACAAGTTGTTGTCAAGAATACATGACATTGGGGCCGGCCCGGTGGTGCAGTGGTTAAGTGCGCACGCTCCACTTCGGTGGCCTGGGTTCACAGGTTCAGATCCGGGGCGCGCACTGACACACCGCTCATCAAGCCATGCTGTGGCGGTGTTCCATACAAAGTAGAGGAAGATGGGCACGGATGTTAGTCCAGGGCCAGTCTTCCTCAGCAAAAAGAGGAGGATTGGCATCAGATGTTGGCTCAGGGCTGGTCTTCCTCACAAGGAAAAAAAAAAAAGAATAGACGACATAGGATGTTTCTTGTTGTTTGTAACACCTGTGATACAGAATATTTGGAGAACTAAATTGTTATTATAAATGGGCTTAACACATGGCCAGAAACAGAGTAGAGGAGGTAGTTTTAAAAGCATCATACACTCACTTAAATCTTCATACATATTTAATGGAACTTTTGCATATCTAAAAAGATGTGCAATTTCCATAGGAATCCAGGCCATCCCTTATCCTAAACAATGGGACTACTGATCCAGAATTTTCCAGCAAACTATGGAAAAGGAACTATAATTCTTGCCCATTTTCAAAAGACAACATTCCAGAGTCTGACGGAAATACACACCATGATGGAAAAAAGTGGAAAATTTACGAATAAAAATAAGGATTCTGTCTCCATCCAAATGTTACTGAGGATATAAAACACCTCAGTTTTCCTGTTTCTCCAGGCTTCAGTCCAGCAGCTGCTGCTCAAGGACCATGGTCCCTACAGGACAAGAAGCCAAGATCATAAGGAACATTCAGACTTCCCCTCTCCTCCTTAAAAATAAAATAAAATTTTGAATATCTTATTTTCAGGGTTATAGAGGTAGAAGTGATTTTATAAATCCAATCTCTTCATTTTTAAATCAAGAAAAATGAAACCTAAAAGGTGAAGTAATCTACTCAAGTTGACATGGTGGATTAGTGGCCAAATCTTGTCCTGACTCCAAATTCAACCACACTACACCATAGTGCCTCCATTCTCTGGTCTGATAAACAAAGATATAAAAGGAGGGGAGGGGAAGGGGAGAAGGAGGAGAGGAAGAGAGGGGAGAGGGGGGTAAGGGGAGGAGGGAGAGAAGGGGGAGGAGAAGAGTGGGGAGGGAAAGGAAAGGGAGGGGTGAGGAGGAGAAGAAGGAGAACAGAAGGAGAAGGAGGAAGAAACCATTGTACTCACTTCTCTTCTCAAATAAAACGACATCTCTCATCCTCAAGAGTAAGCCAGACTTGCTGTTTTCACCCAGTATCACACATTGTT
The DNA here is from genome assembly GCF_020826845.1 of Diceros bicornis minor. NCBI lineage: Eukaryota > Metazoa > Chordata > Mammalia > Perissodactyla > Rhinocerotidae > Diceros > Diceros bicornis. Next base: position 9,506,978 of record NC_080778.1, on the reverse strand, counting down.
GCTCTTTACTGTGATATTGGAATGCCCTGCAGAAGAGAATTGGGAAACACTGCAAATGTTTTCTTTTTTTGAAGGAAAGCAAACTTCTAGTGATAAGCAATAGACTCAAAAGATAGTTACATCTCTTGATGGGTCAAGGAGCTCAGAACTGCTACCTTCAATTAAGTTTGGCACAGTATCAACAAAGTGCTGCAAAGGATTACATCAACCTGGTAATTACTCTTATTTTTTTCTGCCTTTCTTTCTCCTCTAAATTTTCTCTTTCTTTCTGTTTCAAGTGCTGTGCTCTTTCTTCACTCATTTTCTTAATTAAGTGCCAGAATATTTGCTTTTGAGTTGGAAAGAACTGACTCTGATTGCTGTGTACCCATTCCCAAGATTGACTTCCGGACTCCTGTAATTTCCCCTTGACCTACGCCTCTACATTCTACCCCTCCCCCTGCACCTCACACCTCCTTGCCCATCCACGTGGTCCAGCTGTGAATGTTCTGTCTGGCATTCAAAACCATCCGTGGCTACCTTTCCAGCCCCATCTCCTACATGAACCCTTCGCCTTAGCCAACTTGGTCCATTCATTGTCCTTCTCCCAGGGGCATGCTGCTCCCTCTTCCTAGAATGCCCCACACCTTATCACTATTTATCAAGATCTCACTCACCATTCAAAGCCCAGCTCAGTCCCATCTCCTCTCCGAGGCCTTCTCTAGCTGACTCCATACTTAGGAATTGTTCTTTCCTCTGAATCTTTATAGATCTTTAATTTATTTCATGTAATCTTTTATTGACTATGTCACTTATAGATATTGGCCGTATTTTTAAAAAATTTTTACATTTTATCCAGTTTTTGTGACTACATCATAAATACAAAAGAACAAGCACTGGATCTTGTATCTACACAAAGATCTAACGTATGTGCTGATAGATATCATATATACTGGATTACTGTATCTATATTTTTTTGCTCCTTAGGGTCTAGGACACTTCCAGTCACATGATCCTCAATAAATATTTACTGATGATGATGTTAAAAACTAGAGCTCAGAACAATACCTGCTGATGTCATGTGCAAAATAAATAACTTCCTTTTGGGGCATTTTTCTAAAGGGAGCACTAACAAATGTTAACAAGAAATTGTTCACATGGTTTCAGATACAGATTCCAAACTCCAATCCCGTGAAATTCCTCTTTCCTCTTAAATTCTATTTTTGTTAATAAATCTGTGAGCAAATTTCTTATCAAAATAATAGGGGCCGGCCCCGTGGCATAGCAGTTAAGTGCGCGCGCTCCACTGCGGCGGCCCGGGGTTCACAGGTTCGGATCCCGGGCGCGCACCGACGCATTGCTTGTCAAGCCATGCTGTGGCGGTGTACCATATAAAGTGGAGGAAGACGGGCACAGATGTTAGCCCAGGGCCGTTCTTCCTCAGCAAAAAGAGGAGGATTGGCAGATGTTAGCTCAAGGCTGATCTGCCTCACAAACAACAAAAAAAAAACCAAAATAATAATGTCTCAAACAGCAAGATATCTGCGTAGATGTAACAACACTGTAAATACCTGCAAACGAATCCTGTCTCCTCCTCACATTTTGCTGCACATTCTTCTATGCTTCTTCCTGCTAGCTGCTTCCGAGTGAAACTAAACAGTGAAGCTCCCTGGGTTTTTACATAGTCATCCACGATGTCTCCGTGACCTACAAATGGAAAATAAAAGTGCGACAATTGATAACATTAATCAACACCATTGTTTAATTATTGTGACTTTGTAATCTATTTGCTTTGCATCAACCAAATAAAACTTGGAAGCAGAATGGGTGGCTCTGAATAAAAATGTGTAGTCACGAAAACAGTTCCATTAATAGATTGCAATATATTAAAAGATTAACTGGATTGTTAGATTAATAGAAGAGAACTATTTAACAACATCCATGTTACTACGTTAATGGCATTGAAACCTTAAATAAGAATAAATTTGGGGCTGGCCTGGTGGTATAGTGGTTAAGTTCACGTACTCCGCTTCGGTGGCCCGGGTTCTGGTTCAGATCCCAGACACAGACCTATATACTTCTCATCAAGCCACGCTGTGGCAGCATCTCACATACAAATAGAAGAAGATTGGCACAGATGTTAGCTCAGGGTCAATCTTCCTCACCAAAAAAAAAAAAAAACAACCAAAAAAGAATAAATTTGGGCCGGCCCCGTAGCTTAGTGGTTAAGTGCATGCGCTCCGCTGCTGGCTGCCCGGGTTCAGATCCCGGGCGTGCACCGACGCACCGCTTCTCCGGCCACGCTGAGGCCGCGTCCCACATACAGCAACTGGAAGGATGTGAAGCTATGACATACAACTATCTACTGGGGCTTTGAGGGAAAACATAAATAAATAAAATTATTTTAAAAAAAAAGAAGAATAAATTTGATCTGTCTGCTACTGATGTATTGATGCATGTCAAGATAGAATAGTAAGAGACCACCAGCGACAATTGTGTGACCAATATTGATGTTGATTTGTTCACCCTCAGGTATAAATAGAATTTGGAGCTATTATTTGATTTTCAACAGTATAAACTTTAGTTGTGACACTGTCACTTGAGTTGATGTGATAAGCATTCTCTGAATGGTTCTATCTTGAGATTAAAAAATTTGGGTGAGTTGATGATGTTGAGAATAAATAAGACCTGAATTCAATCTCAACTACAATACAAGGTCATTTTTATACTGGGTTCAGTGCAGTGACACCTCGCTATAAACTAAGGAGAAATCACTTTTTCCATGATGATGACGGGTCTCTGGCTCTTCCGAGGAAGCTGTGAAAAAGCAGAGCCTGGGACAAACACTGGCCTTGATTTTTCTGTGAGATAAAATCTGAGGCTAAGAATCTGTCTGAAGGTTGCTGTGTCCCGTGCTACTGCAGAGAGTGGCCGAGGGACCTCGGCCATGTTTCCACTGCAAGGCTATGAAGAGTTTTCCCTGTTTGGAGGCCCCATGTGGCGCCTGAGTTAGCTTTGGCAGCTCTATTTGAAGGCTGGGGATGTTGACCTCCATCCTTTGGGTAGGGAACACTAGTGATTTTCCCAGGATGGGAGGCCAAAAGAGGTTAACAAAATGAAGACAGTAAAGTTTCCTAAAGTTGGTCTAAATAGGATTAGGCAACATGGCCTAATGAACTTTGAGGGGAGTGGTGGAGACCAAAGCCAGACTGAGCAGGTTGAAGAGTGACTAGGAGAGGCAGTGGGAACAGCATGAAGAGATAAGTCTTTTTAAAAGTCTGGTTGTGAAAGGAGCATTTTCAGGAAGGCATATGTGGTCACACAATTTTTTTTTCACAGATGAGACATTCTAGAGCATGTTTGGATACTGATGAAAATTATCCAGTGGGAAGGATCATGAAGGGTCAGATCCTCCTTCTCAGAAAGGCCATCCTTGACCACCTGAAAACATATATGCTGCTAGAGGTCCTCTAGCAGATTAGGACAAAGCCATCTTCCTGAGTCCACCCTCTCCCTAACTTGACTCCCTCATTCTTCCTCAATTTAAGATACTCCAAAGTGGAAGAGTGGATATTGAACAGAAGTTGGCTGATGCGATTGAGATTGAATACACCCAAAGCACTTGATAAATGTATCCAAAGATTACGGAGAAATCAATATGTCAGACCCATAACCATGTCTTCATTCCGCATTTTCTCCCAATTTGAGCTCTCATTTCCAAGAAGAGTTGGGCTTTGGGAAATTCTATGGATCAGGATATGATTTAAAAAACAAACACAAAAACTCTATAAAGTATATCCCATAAAGAGTTAAATTAAACTTTTTGAAGAGTTCTTAGAAAGTGGAGCAAGCTGGGGTATCAATGGTATGAAAATAAGAAAATTTCCATTTATATCACCCTTTAATTAAGTTACCTTTAATGATGTTATGTTGTTATGTTTCATAGCATATAGCTGCTGAGACCCACCTTTGGAGCAGATAGCCCAAAGAAATATCCCAAGAGAGAATAATTTTTTCTTTTTCTTTTGAAAAAATTTCCCCCCAAATTTCTTTTATTCAACTCCAGGGCTGATATGGCAACGGGGTATAATACAGTTTATTTGTTGACCAAGAAATATTAAACAAATCTTTTTAGTAAGAAAAGTATTTTTATATTCTAGGCCAAATGTAGAGATATATATACCAAAGCAAGTGTATTTTATTAATAATGAGTTTTTTTTTTTTTTTTAACACTGTGGTGTGTGTATATGTATGCAAGCCTGTGTGTTTGAAAGAAAAGACTCAATTGTTGGTGAAATGCAAACTGCTTATCCATTTCCCACTGAGAACAGCTCTAAAAGGATGTTTTTCCTTTCCCTGGTCATTTCAGTGCACTGGAAACAAGAACTATTTCCATGGAAAGAAAGAGTAAATGCCTTCCCTTCAAAAAGCTTATGAAAGACTTTTTTCCCCCATAGGTTGGTGAAGACATATGTTAATCTTGTTGCAGAGAAATCTGTTCTAACTCTCAGGTGTGACCCACTGAATCAGCTCATAGTGTTCCGGGTCCTGTTCTCCACAGGCTAAAACAGAATTATGCATCCTTGCACCCCCATACACAACCATTCCCACAGAAATCTCTTGGTACAATCTTCTGCTCTGTGTTTTCTTTGATATTTCTTTGAATGGCTCCACTAAATTCAAATGTATTTGACTCCAATTTAAAGTACAACTGTAAAATTTTATCTGGCAATTTATAAATTGAATTGCAAGTATCTATACATTGTTTATATGAAGAACTACTAGCATAATGCATGATTCCATTTATATGAAATGTTCAAAATAGGCAAATCAGAGATGGAATGTAGATTAGTGATTGCCAGGGGCTGGGCAGGGATGGGGGAGTGAGTGGGAGCTGGAGGTGACAGCTAAGGGGTGTGGAGTTTCTTTTTAGGGTAATGAAAATGTTCTAAAATGTATTGTGGTGATGGTTGCATAACTGAATATACTGAAAACCACTGAATTGTGTGCTGTAAATGGGTGAACTGCATTGTATATAAATTATATGTCAATAAAGCGGTCAAAAAAAAGAACTATAAGGACATGCTTAGAATATTTTAAAGAAGGTTTAAACAAAGTTCAAAAAAAGAGAAGAGCACCAGATTCCTTCTTGGAAAACCCTGGTTTAAATCCTGGTTTCTTCACTTCCTGGATTTGGGAGTTTGGTCAATAGGAAAACAACACGATTTTCGTAAGTATGGATTTCCTTGTCTATAAAATAGGGATGTTCTACCCTACCTGTTGCACTGGCTAAATGAACTTGGGTTATTAAAAGACACACACATGTGTGTATGTACTTTTAAAAATTTGCCTGGCCTACCTAAAGCACGAAGTGAATATTTGTTGAATTATTTTTGCATACATCACTTGGCCAATCGATGCCTGTGGTTTCTCCAGGCATACAAAGCAAACCTATATGTATGGAAGGTCTTACTTAAGCCAGAGCCCACAGGGAACTGGTGAATACAACTCCAGACCAGTCAGAGAATGTAGTCAAGGAGAGATTTCATTGTTTGCATCTGAACGTGAGGAGCATATGACACCTTAACAAAAATGATCTAAATTAATCCAACTGAGAACCAGGTAAAGAGACTAACCACTTTTCGGATTGTTAACTATATGAGCTATTTTTTCAACTAAAATAACCAACCCTTGGGCTTCATCTTTTTGATTTAAAAAGCCATTCATTATTTTCTCGGCCCATTCATCTCCAGTGTTCACAGGGAAACTAAATTTATTTCTTGAATTCCTCAATCTTATATTTAGATTTCAAACTGGGAATCTCATGAATCAAAAGTTAAATTAAACTAGTTGCCCATAAAGCCATCATGTCTCTATTTTTATACGTTGCTAGGAAAAAAATACTGATTAAAAAAAAAAAACAACTTGAAGTCTTACCTGATTTCAGAAATAAAAGCAGTAGAAGAACCACTTCCTTATGGTCCATTTTGGAACTGGCCAGCGGTGTCCAGAAAACAGCGTGTCCCAGTCCCAAGATGTTATTGACTTACATGAAAGGAAATGCATCCACAAACAAGATAATCACATATAGTTAATTATTCTCTTAGAAGCCTATTGCCACTGAGCACTGAGGGTTCAAACATTACCTTGACTGGAGGATCTTACAAAATGTTTGAGAGCAGAATTTGCAATAGATGCTGGGAAGTGGTGAAAGCGGGCCCTGCCCCCTCGGCGGCCCCGTGCTGCCTTCTTCTCTCTTTAGTCCTCACCTTACTCCCAGTCCATCATCATTCTTAGTCTTGTTTTCTTCTCTCTTCTTTCATTCTCTTTTTTTTTTTTTTTTTGCTTAGGATGATTAGCCTTGAGCTAACATCTGTTGCCAATCTTCCTCGTTTTTTTTGCTTGAGGAAGATTAGCCCTGAGCTAACATCTGTGCCAATTTTCTCTACTTTGTATGTGGTTCGCTGCCACATCGTGGCTGATGAGTGGCATATGTCTGTGCCCAGGATCTGAACCAGTGAACCTGGGCTGCCAAAGCAGAACCCGCTGAACTTAACCACTATGCCATGGGGCTGGCCTCTCATTCTCTTTCTTTTGGGTAAAAAAAAAAATCACAATAGCTCTCATTTGCTGAGAACTTTCCTTTGCCAGACACTCTGCTAAGTGGTGCATAGGCATAGTTACATCCAACCTTTAAAACAAGCAATATTATTATCGTCCCCATTTTAGATGAGGCGACTCAAGCTAAGCAAGTTTATCTTTCCAAGGTTACTTAGCTAACAAGGGGTGAAATAACACATATAAGCTAAGGCATTGTTGTTAACATCCCCACATCCTACTAGTGTAGAAATTACAACATAAGTGAAAATATTTTATTATTATCAAAATTTCTTTATGCCTGGTGGACTCACGTGTTTTCTGTGATTATAAATTACATTACAAAATTATCGATCTTTTCCCCAAATGAATTCACAGTGCATTAGATTGTCATCCTCGTGAAATAAAGCAAGAGTGGTAAAATTAAGTTTAAAGAGTCTGTCTTGATCTTAATTGTTGAGTCTGTACATTTCCCTGGCTTAAGGCTAGTATGACCAGGTAGTAAATGCTTTAAAACCGCTATTTCAGTGTTCAAAAATATTTAGGAATAGCTAAATTGACTCTATCTAAATGTGAAATAAGAACGAGAAATTCTTCTCTCTCCAGCTATGGAACTCCTTCCTATAAACTAGCAAAGTATAAAGGAGGGCACCATATCGTTTTCGGTGGTACCTCCTGCAGAATTCCCTGGGATGGAAGGACAGTCATGTGTCACTTAATGATGGGGATATGTTCAGAGAAATGCATCCCTAGGCGATTTTGTCATTGTGTGAACATCACAGAGAGTACTTACACCAACCTAGATGATACAGCCTGTTACACACCTAGGCTCTATGGTACTAATCTTATGGGACCACCATCATATATGCAGTCCATCGTTGACCGAAACGTCCTTATGTGGTGCAATGTTCTGTACTGTGTAGAATTCTCAAGAACAAAACGTGCTGGAGAACAAGAAGTTGGTGCTACTGTGAGGGGCAGGGATGACCTAATTATATTTCCTAATTTTCTACTTGATCTTAGCTTTCTTCTCTCAAACTCTGTCTTCCTGTCTCCTCTCCCTCTCACCTAGTGGCCGAGTGTATTAAAGGGGACACAAGGTGCAGGCAAGTTGAGAAATCAGCATTGGGCAGACATTTTTTCTTAAAATATCTGAAATGTCTCTTAGGGGGATTATGTTGGTGTATTTGAGAAAGTACTTTGGGGAAAAAACAGACTCTACTAATATATAATGTTTCCAGTCTGCATTTATTTCCATTTAAAATAGTTTAGCACTGCCTCGCAGATAAGGCATTTCAGGAACAATATTATCAGAAATTCTATTACCACATAATTTTCTTTTTCCTGTTTTATTTTTTTTCTTATTTGGGTGGTGGTGGTATGCCTTTTGCTCCCTTTTCTCCTGGAATCTTCTAGAATGCTTTTGATTCTACCAATGTTATTTTCTAAATCAGGTTGCCCTCCTCTGGCCTTCTGACTATACATTCTTCACCACGTTCATAATATATCAGCATCATGAGAGCACAGATAAACACGAAGCAGGGTTTTGCTCTTGTGCCACCAGATACTGTAGTGTGTAAAGAGAAGAGCAAAGAGGAATGTATTGTTCACATGCAGACAGGGGGGTGCACAGAGACTTCCATTGCGTCACAGCACTACATGGTTTAGCTTCATAGGTACAGGGTAGGCATAAAGCAATGGACTATTCTAGATCACGCATAGGAATCCCACAACAACACTCTTAGAGGGACATCGGATAGTGGTTTTGCTCAAGGCTGTAAAGACAATTCATTCAAAATAAGTCTTTTTCTACTTCAAAGAACGGCAGAAACTCAGGAAGGAGATAAAGAGAGATCATCTTTGCCTACTATTAGCAGGTTGAATAAATTCTGAGATGTGCATCTTTATTGAGTCCAATTCATTAAGTATTTACTGACCACCTACTGTGTGTTAGATTCATTTAGGACTATATAAAAGGTAAAATAAATAAAAATTAAAAAGTTACAAATTACAGTCTCCTCCATCCCCCAGCCTCCACCTAAAAGAACTCCAGGAAATTTTTTATCTAAGATTACTGGAGGCTTCTGCTGCATTGTAGCCAGAGACAAGGACGTCAAAATATGATGGAAGAGGGATCGAATTTCTTAGCTCTGCCCAGCAGGGCGCCTGCAACCAAGATCCACTCAGGTTCCTTTAGGAAGGGAAGAATTAGCTAGTTCCTCCCCTCTAGGCATTAAAATGGTGAATTCCTCGCAAGCACTTTACCAGGAAAGCCACAAACACCAGGAAAGTTCAACCTCACCAGGCGAGAGAGGTAGAGTGCCCCCTTCAGTCTCGCCTGCACCCACCTTGCCTGAAGTGGAAGCTGTGGCCAGGTCACAATTTCCCAGGTGACATGCTTTCATACCGCGTGGACCCTGTCTTGCAGATCTGACATTTACATCTGTCACCTTTCTGCACCGACGTTCCACCTTCCTCCAGCCCCAGCAGAGCTCCTCCCCACCCAGGCTCTGCCACCCTGGAACGGTCATTCTAAGACAGCTCATTTCTTTACCAGGAGCATCTCTGAATATCCCCAATAAGACCATGTCATTTCAAAAGGAAAACAGCGGAAAAAATAATCTATTAAGAGTTCAAACGAAGTATGCCTTCATTGTTGCAAGGGTTCTTAGCACGTTTATCTTTGCCCTTGATGTCAGTTTACAGATTGCTTTCACTCTGTTAGTTTATCAGGGCGTATCACCCAGGACACACGCTCTCATTAATCTGAAGGTGCCTTTCATGTCTTCATTTGACCTTTTTCTCAGGTCTGTTAGCCTTTGTTCCTCAGTCTCTGGGGCTGTGGAATGAGACCGTTATCGGCCCGAGCTCCCGTGAGGAGATAGCAGGCTGCTCAGTTAGCACAGGGGTTAAAATGTAACCCGCCCAGAGCACTTTCCAGGTGAGACCTAAGTCAGTGGTCAGCGAGCTGTATTTTCTTCACTGGCTTGTGCTTGCGGAAATTGAGATGTTTATTCAGTTTTGGAAAAAAAAAAAGAGCCTTCATTGGATATTTCCTCGTCAGACTCGTAAGATGCTCGAGAAAAACAGTAACAGAGAAGGTAGTAATTCCTGGATAGTTTACCAGCCTGCCCTGAGGCAGCACGAGGACTCCCCAGAGACCCAGGCAAGCGTACTTTCTGCTCCGAGGTCCAGATTCACTGCGGAAAAACAGAGAAACCAAATCATCCTTTCCATCTCGAAAATTCATTACTCTCAAAGTTAATTAAGACAAAAAATTTTTTCACAGTATTTCGGAGAGACATGTAGAAAACACTAAAATCTTTTAAGAAAAAAATAATGAGTACAGGTAAAAACTGGTGAAATCTGAGCAACGTCTGTGGGCTAGCTCATTACTGCACCAATGGCAACTTCCTGGTATTGATAATGAACTACAGTTATGTCAGATGTTCCCTTTGGGGGAGGCTGGGTGGCTGGGTGATGGGTACACTGGACTTCTCGGTACTATTTTTGTAACTTCTTGTGTGTTTATAATTATTTCAAAATAAAAAGTAAAAATACATATGTCTATATACGTATATATTTGTATATACATGTATATATGTGTGTGTATGTGTATATTTGGATATGTGTGTCTATATTTGGATATATACGTATATATTTAACGTATATGTTTATGCATATATTTAAATATATTTACAGAACTTTCAAAGTACAGAAACTTGTCCAGGGAGAATCTAAAGTTATAGAACTTCTAAATCGGGGAGTGGAACTCAGGCTTTGACTCAGGCCCCCCCCCTCCGCCTCCACCCCTCCCCCAGGCCGGACAGTCAGTAAGGCCTGATGGACGCCGCCTGCGCAGTAGCAGCTGGCGGAATCCAGAGGCTGCAGGCGTCTGCGCCTGCTGCGGCCTCCCAGGTGCTCGGGGGAGACCTGCCATCTCTGCACACAGGTAAAACACCAGCGGGACAGAGGCGCCTCATCGCCACAGGACCCCAAGTAGTGACCCCTCCCTCCTCTCCTATCCAGCCCACCATCCCCACAGTCCAGCGGAGGGATCCGAAGGTCCCCGAGTGAAGCGCGAGGCTTGGGGCGGGGGCGCGGGGGTATCGTCATTGCTGTGAGCTCTCCTCCAGGAGATGTGGTTCCAGGGTGTACAGCGTGTTTAACACGGTGCTGAGGCCTGGGCCGATAAGAGGAACTAAGACTTTATCCCCACCCTCAGGGGGTTTTCCACCTAGTGGGGGTGGGGGCAATGCCGGTCTGTAAGTAAGACTGGAGCGCGGAGTGGCGAGTGCTTAGAGCGGCTGAGGCCCCGTTGGCCGTGGAGCACACGGAGGGACACTCAGTGTGGAGGAGCGAGGACACGCTTCCCGGAGCAAGTGACATCTGCGTTGAGACCTAGAAGACAAGTAGGAGGGATGAGAAGCAAGGGGAAGCATGTTCCGAGCAGAAGAAATGAATGTGGAGAGTCCCAGAGCCAAGAGGTCCAGGCAGTTGAATGTAATTTAGGCTGAAACGGGGAAATGGTGGAGAAGAAAAGGGGTCCCAGCCTACCAGCCTCTTAGGCTGCATCAAGGGGTTTGGACTTTAACAAAGAACAGAAGGGAACATTGAAAGGTTTTAAATGGAAGAGTGGCACCATCCTTCTGTCTGCAGTGTGATGAGGGGATCATAAGAAGCACGGGAGTAGGAGGAGAGAGATGCCAGGGTTCTGAAAGAAGGCAGTGGAGAAAGAGAAAAGGGACTGGATTGAGGAGATGATTGGAAAGTAGAATTGACAGGATTTTGTGACTGATTGAATCTGGGGAATGAAATCAAGATGGTGCCCCCATTTCTGTCTTGGACATCTGATAGATAGTGGTATTATCATTCATTGAGAAGAAACACAGAGGAGGGAATAAGATGAGTTTATTTGGAGACATGTTATGTTTTGGAACTTGTGAAAGTCAAGTGGAAATTTCCAGAAGGCAATTGCTTATTTGGGGCTAGAGCAGGCGTTGGCAACCTATAGCCCATGGGGCAGCCTCCTGTTGTAAATAAAGTTATATTGGCACACAGCCATGCCTCTTCATCGACTGTTGGCTACAGCTTCATTTGCACAACAGCGACTACGTTGAGTGGATGTGACAGCGGTGGCACATTGACCAGCAAGCCTATAAGGTAATTATGATCTGACCCTTTGCAGAAAAAGTTTGCGGATTCCTGGTCGAGGGCCCAGGAAAGAGGTGTAGGCTGTAGATGTAGAATTAGGAGTTGTCAGCAGGTGCGTGGCATGGAAACAAAGGGAAGCACATCTGCTTCTACTGAAGGTCAAGCCAGAGATCTGTCCTCCTCCCCCACTCCCCACTAGTGGTGTCAAAACACCCCAATATCACTGTCTCTGCTAGGTAAAGGGACTTGTTTATTCTGAGTGGCCCCAAGGGAATAAGCTCCAATCTGTCATTGCACCCAGAAAGGGAAATTTTTGCTTAATTGAGAGGAGACGGCTCCATTATGTTCAATCAGCAGATGTAACAACACAAAGTTGCTTGGAGATCCAGAATGTTGCGATCTTTAATTGTCATGAACATGCAGTCTTTCTTTCACAGAGCATACCAAAGTATGTGTTTTGGCACTGTGGGTCAGTGTGGGAATGGATTTCTGGTGTTAGCCCCATCTTCTGTCTCCAACCTGTCATCGTGGTGTTGGGGCAGACCTCTGCATGTAAGGTCCTTATTCCATGTAAGGTACATCCTCTCTGAGGAAACGTGTGTGGTTTCCCACCAATTGGGCACCCCTTAGTCCAGAGTCACCCCTTTATATCCCTGAACTTTGATAGGTATTAGAGTGTTGACATCCCAGTGTTTGTTGTCCAGGCAGTTCCTCTTTCTCCGGGTCAATCGGGGAGGTGGAGAGAGGGTTAGGAGGATCCTCCCAACTCTCCAACAGAACTCAAATCCCAACTGTAGATCAGTGGGGCGATACTCCGGTTCCATTCATCAGCACGCTCTGAGCTCCAGTTCCTACTCAACCAAAATGTTCCTTTACAAAGAGAAGGACTGAAAAGTGTTCATTGAACTGAGCCATGAGGGCTCAGCAGAGTGATGGGAGAAGCCAGGCCACAGCTGACGAGTCAGTGGGAGATAAAATGGAAGCGACACGTGCAGACAGCTCTTTTAGGAAAGGTGGCTGTGATGAAGGCGAGAGAGAAGAGCAGAGCAGGGGCGGGCGGGAGCTGTGGGGTGAAGACCACATTTCACAGCTAACGGGAGAGCACCAGTGGATGGTGAGAAGATGAGGGAAGGAGGTACCAACTATGAGATCTGAGAAGAGGTTGTGAGCCTGGCAGCAGAGGAAGGAGAATCCTGATCCGGTGGCCGGGAGTTTGCTGTCCCCAAGGCAGGAAACTGAGAGAATTCCCTTCAGGATTCTATTTCCTCCGCAAAGTAGAAGGTGCGTTTATCTTCAGAGCATGAGGGGTGCAGGTTGAGGAAGGAGAGGGAGGAAGCAGAGAAGTTTTGAGCCAGTCCATGTGGAGACTCACAGAACGGAGAGGAACACAAGGGGGCGGCTGCCCAGAGCTGTGGGTGGGACTCTACAGCCTGGCGGCCCCCCTCTGGCCTCTCAGGAGGATGAGTTGTGACCTGGTTTGATCATGTTGTCATGGGCACCCCATCCCAGTGGGCAGGCCAATTATTTGGCTTCCAGCACCTTCACCCCTGCCCCAAGTTACGCCAACGGAAACTGGCAGAGCCAGGTTCCCACCCAAATATCTAGGTCTCGAGTGACTGCTTTTAACCACTGTGTTGCCATTTACATCTGGGAAGAAGGAACGGCAGCAGCAACAACGATAAGAAAAGCTACACTGATTGACTACTGGCTCTGTACTAGGCTCCATCTTAAGCACTTTACATATGTTATTTCATTTATTCCTCATCCTGACCCTAAGAGGGAGGTACTTTTATTATCCTTTGAATTTTACTGATCAAGAAACAAGGAGAGGTTCAGTAAGCGGCCCAGTGTCACACAGCTTGTGAGGCTGCATGGGGCGCGGATTGATGGGGCATCGAAGGCAGGAGCCAGGCCCCTCAGTCCTGTGCCTTGCTTCTGCAGAAGCCCTCCAGCTTTCCGTCATCAACCGCAGCACCCAGAATAAGCCTTTATTGAGCACCTACTGCATTTGCAGAACTCGATGATCACCCTGTAAGCCCTAGCAATGAGGCAAAGCCAGAGTTGGTAGAAAAGCAGAGTCCAAACCAGAGTCCGGGAACTGATGTGTGCTGCCTGGACCAGCACAGGAGGATGCTTACCCTTGGGCCACTGCCCAGGGACTGTCTGCCTGAGTTTGCACGTTTCAATTTCTTGTATTGAGTTTGCCACTTCATTGTGCAGAGTTCTGTTTGTTTTCTATTTTTAGGATAAACATAACCAAGCAGAAGTTAAACTCCAGGAGGACACGCACTGCACTTTGTGTTTCCATTTTATGTCCCCAAACCTGCAGAGGGTGCTTTGGAGCTCAAGTAAAAACCCATTCAATTGACTGAAATGTTCCTTTTTGAGTCTCTTTCCTTATTGATTGTTCAGATCCATAAATACCTGTAAGGGCATCAGCTTTCCACGCAGTCAACAACTAGCAAGCAAGAAATCAGCACATCCAACGTTTTCTTCTCTTAAAAAACATCTTTGTAAGCCTGATTTCGCAGAGGCTTGCTCCTTTGGAGAGCCGGGTAAGCCATAGGAAATACAGTAGATTATGTTACATGCTTAATTTGGAAAGTTGGCTTCTTGCAAGAGCTTGGAGTTTCCAAAGACTCCGCACCGAAAACTACCTCCCCTTGGGCGATCCCAGCGCCTCGAGGCAATAGCTCTGACGCGTTTAAGGCTTAACTCCAACCCACAGAAGCGCACACAACCTTTATTCTCCACCGTGCCTTTGAAGTTGCTGCACTTTCTGGAACACTTCTGAGCAAGTTCAACAAAAGCGTACACCCACGAGGGCCAGCAGGGGGCAGCAGACCCCACCCTTTTCTGCAGCAGAGGCTGAGCGCCCGCGCCTCCCGCTTCCCGGGTCGAGCCCCCAGGTCACCAAACCTGTCGCAGGTTTTATCCTCAGTGACTTCACCAGCGGATGGGTTAATTCCCTTCTGAGGCTGCAGACTCCGGGGTGGAGGAGCCAGGTGGGGTGGGGCTGAAAGGGAGAGAAGGATTCAGAGGCGGGCATGGGAGCTGGTGCAGGCACGTGGCCAATGCCTGTGGCCAATTTACGCTTGTGATAGGGAGGCGGAAGCTGCTCTTGAAAACGAGATGCTGGCCAAGGCAGCAGCTGCCTGCATTCCGGCAAAGTCACCGGGCGGCGGCAGCGACCTCGCGGCCAGTGCTCTGGCGGTGGGAGCCGGGGTCCTCCCGGGGGAAGGATGCGCAGGCCGGAAGGAAAGGTAGGGGAAGCCTGCGCCTTGCAGCCGGGCTGGGGTTTTCTCGTGCACAGCCCGCCCGGTCCTCAGCAGGGCTCCACTCCTCCAACGGCTGGCTCAGGGTCTGCCCGCAATACGGTGGATCGGTTGACAATCTGTGAATTTTCAGTGAGTGAGGGGAATTTTCACTTGCCACGTGTGTTGGTGCATAGCCGTGATGCTTCAGACGCTGAACGTTGAATTTAGAAGCTGGCGAGGGTAAATGTTTTGGAAGAGGGCAGCACTCTACCTGTCCCTGTTGTGACACCTTTTCGATGAAGTCTCTGCATGTGCAGAGACTGGGCCAGGCTAGGTTGGGAAGACATGGTCAGGAAGTTAGTACCTGTGGTTTGGCCAGAGAAATTCAGACATCGGAAAAGCCAATATAATCGGTTCTGCCTCCTTAACATGCCCAGTGTGACTTTGTCATCTTCCTTCTGCAGAATTACCTTGTTTTATGTGATGGCTGTGTTCCTAGAAAGCTATGCAAAATAATTTTTGTTTATTGAATCTGATTTAAAACGCAAGAAGTAGCTTATCAAAGGGGATATTGATCCCAGGTAAAAAGAGATTTATACACTCTTAAATACTCATATGCTCTGTTTCATGTTATGTTGAACTACAGATGAGATGGTCTTTGCACTGATTTTCAGAATTGTGAGATTTTCAGAATTCATAGTCATGGGGGGAGGGAATTCCTATTTTCTCTTTAAATCTCTCTCCTCTTATTTACAGAAGAAAGAGTAAAGAAGAAACCTTTTTGCTTAGATCAGTTTATTTGTCCTCCATTATTCTGAAGTTTAAGCTTCAATCATTAATATAATAAGTAGAGTAAAATTAATCCTCTGGGGGGCCGACCCTGTGGTATAGCAGTTAAGTTCGGGGCACTCAGTTCAGCGGCCTGGGTTCACGGCTTCTTCAGATCCCAGGGGTGGACCTACACCACTCATTGGCCATGCTGTGATGGTGACCCACATACAAAATAGAGGAGGATTGGCACAGATGTTAGCTCAGGGACAATCTTCCTCAGCAAAAAAAAAATAGTAATAATCCTCTAGAGGTAGCCAATATGCTTAATAATCAGAAAAGCTTCCAATTTCTAAAAATTCTACTCCATCCAGTAATTTGATGCATATAATATACATGTGTATGTATGTGTAAGTAGATAGATAAATATCTTTATAAGAAAAAGACGTATTATACATTGTACTGAGTTTATACTTTTACTGCCCATCACTACGACCCTTTGTAATGTAAAGAAGTAGATTATATAGATCTGTAAAATAAGCAACAAGAGCAGATGTTTTTGTGGTTACATAAAGACAAAAAAAACCGAAAGTAATCTGTGCTGCTGGTCAATTATTAAGTTTTCAGCCGCTGTCATAGTCTATTGGAGTGCCCACAAATGCAGAAGACTGACTGAATTTCCTGGATGTCATACCCTGGACATTGCTCTTTTGAATAGATTACTAGTTGTTGTTGTTGTTTGTCTTTCTTACAAAAGCAGGAAACGAGTGTACAAAGCTGGATTTAGGAAAGTGGAAATTTAATGCAGTCACAGCGTCCTACTCATAGAAGGTGATCAACAGATGGTGTCAGTGATGGTGATCCCTAGTGCTGGGCCGGTCATCACTCCCTCCCTTGTCTTCTAGATGACAGTCCTGCAGGTATCTGCAGGCAGCTCCCGTGTTCCCAGATCTTCCCTTCTCAGACCAAGCATCGCCCAGTGCTGCTGGTCTTCCCATGTCCTTCATCAGCATCTCGTGAAATGTGAAACCTTAGAGAAGACTCTATCCTCCAGATGTGGTCCAGAGAACTGAGACAGAGCCTCTGGGTCCATTGTTATGCATCTCTCACAGGGATGCCCTATTTCTATCAATTCTATAAATAGTCATTTTCCGAAAGACCATTCATTTTATGTGTGTGAGGAAGATCAGCCCTGTACTAACATCTGCCAGTCCTCCTCTTTTTTTTTTCATTTTTATTTTTTGCTGAGGAAGACTTGCCCTGGGCTAACATCCGTGCCCATCTTCCTCCACTTTATATGGGACGCCCCCACAGCATGACTTGCCAGGCGGTGTGTCAGTGCACACCCGGGATCTGAACCGGCGAACCCTAGGCCACCACAGCGGAGCGCGCGCACTTAACCGCTTGTGCCACCCGGCCGGCTCCCAGACCATTCATTTTAAACTAGTAATTCTGCTGTCCTGTGTTTAAACTGCCCTGAAACTAGCTCCCCACGTCCTCAACTGTGTAACCGATTATTTAATGTTAATTTAAGAAATGTTAATTATATGGGGGCTGGCCCGGTGGCGCAAGCAGTTAAGTGCTCGCGCTCCACTGCAGCGGCCCAGGGTTTGCAGGTTCGGATCCCAGGCGCGCACGGACGCACTGCTTGTCAAGCCATGCTGTGGTGGCGTCCCATATAAAGTCGAGGAAGATGGGCACAGATGTTAGCTCAGAGCCAGTCTTCCTCAGCAAAAAGAGGAGGATTGGCATCAGATGTTAGCTCAGGGCTGATCTTCCTCACACACACACACACCAAAAAAAAAAAGAAGAAATGTTAATTATATGGAAAAGTACAGATTGAACAATACCGAGGCAATTTACCAACTTTCCCACCACCTGGAATTAACAATTGTGAATGTTTCATTATTTTCACATTATTCTTTAAAAAAAAAAAAAATGAAATCCTCTTTATTCCCCTCCCCAGTCCCTGGGCCCTCATCCCATCTCCTCCCTAAGCCAAGCCCCCGTAATGCTATCATGACTTAGTGTGTGCCCCAATCTATTTTGACATTTTAAAAATTCTTTTAATTTAATTTAGTTTTCTTAATCAACTGTGTATGTGCACATAGTTTAGAGTCAAAAAGTTCTGCAAAGCGCCTGCATGTCTCTCTTCCCAAAGGCAACCACTTTGATCTCCTTAAACTGATTCTATCAGCATTTACCTTCAAATCTCTAAATAACATTCCAATCCTGGCACTTCGTGATTTTTTTCAGTTTTAATCGTTATCTATTGACTTCCTGCTGTGGAATATTAGGATTTAACTCTCTTTAATGCACCTGTCCAGGGCCGGCCCCGAGGCTTAGCGGTTAAGTGCACGCGCTCCGCTGCTGGCGGCCCGGGTTCGGATCCCGGTTGTGCACCAACGCACTGCTTCTTTGGCCATGCTGAGGCTGCGTCCCACGTACAGCAACTAGAAGGATGTGCAGCTACAACATACTACTATCTACTGGGGCTTTGGGGGGAAAAAATAAATAAATAAATAAAATTAAAAAAAAATGCACGTATCCATATCTCACAACACACATGTCCCTTTCCCATATGTTCCCAATATAATTATATAATAATAATATAATTTTAGTTATATAAATAATCAATGTTCCTATTTTTAATGGCTATGAAAATGCAATTTATAACTGAGTCATGTAGTATACTCTTACATTTCTCCCTAATAATTGGTAAGTTTTTTATGTATTTGCACTAATTCCCCCAAATTCTCTACCAGTTTTGCAAATTTTTTCTATATACATCCAAATCCATTAGGTAATCTAGTCATTTTGTCGTCTTAGAGATATCTCCTCTGGAACTTTCTATCCCTCTCCAGCCTGGATTGGGTGTGTGCCAGACCTGCTGCACAACTGCTGCACAATTGGTGTGTGATCTCTGTCTGCTGTCGTCCAGCAGATCCCTTTGTCTCTTTGATATTTGATCTCCTGTTTCTTGGATCCTGCATCTTCCTCTTTTTTTAATTTATTACTTCCTCATTTTGTTGGAGCAAATCCTCCAGTATCCTCCTTAGAAAAGATACATGGCAAGTGGGTTTTTTTTGAGGTGAAATACACATTACAAAATGAACCATCTCAAGATGAACAATTCATTATCATTTAGTACATCCCTAATGGTGTGCAACCACCACCTCTATCTAGTTCCAAAACATTTTCATCACCCCAAAATAAAATCCTGTGCCCATTTAGCAGTCACTCCCCATTTCCCCTCCCCGAGCCTCTAGCAACCACTTAGCATAATGTTTTCCAGTTTCAGCCATGTTGTAGCATGTGTCAGTACTTCACTCCTTTTTATGGTTAATAAAATATTCCATTTTATTATTCCAAAGGAATAATATTCCATTGTGTGTATACACCACAATCTGTGTATTCATTTATTCATTGATGAGCATTTGGGTTGTTTCCATCTTTTGGCTATTGTAAGAGTGCTGCTGTGAACATCTGTGTACAGTATTTGTTTGAGTACCTGTTGTCAATTCTTTTGGGTATATACCTAAGAGCAGAATTGCTGAGTCATACGGTGATTCTATATTTAACATTTTGGGGAACTGCCAAACTGTTTTCCACAGCAGCTGAACCATTTTACATTCCTACCATCCAGGAACAAGAGTTCCAATTTCTCCATTACCATGTTCATGTAGCCCCCACCTCCCCAAGAGAGGCCCACCAAAAGGGTAAATAAAGAGATCAACAGCTTCACTTCACAAGGATGAGAGTGAGAGGGGAGCCATTGGTGGGAGAGATGGTGGGTTTCCAGTGGCCAAAACAAGAAGGAAGTGTTACAGGCCGGAGGATGCCCACAAGGTGGGGATGCAGAAGAAAGAGGAGCCCAGGGATTCTGGAGAAGCTCCAGACTCGAGGCAGCCAAGGACAACCTAGGGATAGGAAGGGAGTAACTGAAAGTCTGTGGAGAAAATGGTTCCCGCTGCTTCCCACAGAACTCCTGGCATTCCACCCCCTCTGCAGGCAGGAGATGGGAGGTTTATCCGTAGAGAGGGGAAAGCCCAGAGATAGACCTCTCTACACTGAGATCTGAGCTCATCCCAAGAAGAATGGGTGATCCCCACAAGAGCTTCTTAAGGGACAAGCTTTGTTGGGGTTGGTTTTATGGATGTGAGGCAGCCTGGGAGGAATGTTCTGTGTGACGGTTGGTTGGACTCTAGTGGCTGAGCAATGGGTCACATGACTGAAAGAATCAGGGTACTTTGGGTTGAGGTACCAGGTGTTCAGGGTACCAGGATTTTTGGTAGCAATTCTATTAGAAAAGCCATGGAATTATATCGTCTAAATTGGATACCATGCAGCCATTTAGTTCACTGCTTTATAACCAGCTCTCGAAGTTAACAAAGAAAATCAACATAAAAACAGTCAGTTCAGTGGGTAGGTATACACCTCAACTTTTGTCTACCTGTGCTTGCTTGTTTGTTCTTTGGTTTTGGATCTTATATATTTCTAATTATTTGCCTCATCGTATGTAGTAACCATCACTCTGCCCTTAACCATTTAAAAGAGGAATTCTGATGAGTTGACACAGAGGCCACCTCATCCTTACTAAATCTTTTTTTTAATGGTTTATTGTTGTAATTTATTTCCCTCAGCTTCCTCTTTATCTTCAGTTTTCCTTCTGATATGCCTCTTCTCTGCAACACAACTTAAGAAAATTTCCATTAGAGTTAGAAGGTGTAACAAATTATAGCGGTTTATTTTTCCTTTTCCTATTTCTTCTTTAGAAAATCTCCACTTTTATTTTCTTTAAAATTATTTCTGAGCAACCACTTTGTTCCGACTCCCCTAGAACTCAGTTCTTGTCTGTTTATCCTCCTTTATCAAAATACCTCAAGCTGCTCTTCACATCGATTCCTTATTTAGTTATTTACACAGCTTTTATCTTCACTGGACAACTTTTTCATGTGGGGTTTTGACAGTCATTCTGTCAAGATTTTCTTTCAATGTGTGCTCAATTTAGGTCCCTGTTTCTTTGTAGATTTTGTTTTTTACTGCCTCTATTTTGACACATTTTCTTTTTCCCTGTGTTATTAAAGGGAAGGTTTTGGTAATAAATAAAAAGAGACTTTAAAATAACATTAATGTTAAATTGGCCTTCCCCATTTCAATAAGAAAATTGAGGACAGCAAATTCTCTGAAAGTATAAAAAATGCCACTGGGGAATTGTTTATGTACCTTTGATTGAAGAGATTTGAGACATTACTGCTATCAACTATTTGCTATTGACTGCTCTGCCTGTTTGGGTCAATAGAACTATCAGTCTGTTTTGAAGATCAGAATTTTCTGTGACCTTAAGTATTCATTTGAGCAACTATTAAAACTATATGTAATCTATCAGATTTCTCACAAATGCATTTCCCAAAGCAAAAGAATTTTATTCTTGTTTGTTTGCCAGATTGTGAAAATGATAGTTAAATCCAGGAGATCTTTTATAGTTGCTTTTGATGATGGTCTTCTGGTCAATTACATTATTATTAAGTGATGTCTTAATTTTGGGAAGAATGTTGATTCACACATATAGAAAAACTAACCTGGAAAGGCACATTTATGGGTTACAAGAGTCTATTTTTTTCGTTAGGCATATAAGTAAAGTTTCAAATTACACTGTACTTACACCCACAGTGGCATATCCATAAGCCCTCCATGGATAATGTTTTGCCCGTTAGCTATTTTTGCATTTTGTTTGAGAGAAAAATACTAACAAGATCACATAGAATATTTATTTTTGTAATTTAATAATGCTAGCCAAAGTAACTAACCAATAAGCTCGTTATAGCTAAAATTATACTGAAAATACCTCTTCACCCCCTCATCTCATACCCCAACTACAACACCTATATTTACCTAGGTTTTCCCCCTCTTGGTAAAAGGAAAGGACCATCTCAACACAAAGGAAAACCCTAGGCAGGTAGAAACAAAAAAGCAAGGGATCATCTAGAAATCTAGAGTTAGATTCAACAGAGCACAAAATAATCAGTAATTGAAAGAGAACACATATTGAGATTTCACAAAACTTTTGAAAATGCTTTTATTCTAGATATTAAAGGTCAGATTCATTTTGCTCGATTATATTTTGTATACTTTTTGAAGTTTTGCATTTATGAAACAATATCATTATTTACTGTGTGTATACTTTCTTGAAAACATGTCAACAAACTTTTAGATTTTAGTTTTTATTGAAGCACTCCACCAAAGGCCTCATTTTTTTAATCTTTTTTTTTTTTTTTAAGCCACAGTTACCATTTTCCAACCATGGGGTACAACACACAGGCACGTGTGGGCAAGTATACACAAACACACAAACACACAGCCTTAGTGTTACGGGCAGAAACCTTTTTCACCAAAGACCTATTTTTAGATGAGTTATGCACCAAACTATACTATTTCATTTTTTTTAAAAGCAATATTTCATTTAAAACTGTTTTTAAAAATATGTTCGAGCCTTCTTGGGAATAATCCAACTGTTTTGCTGAGCCTCCTCCCTTTTTTTTCAAGGTTACAGAAATACAAAGAGTAGATTCAATGTGCTACATAAAGGATGTCCTTAGAGAAGACAGAAGTTTCTTCTAGTTAGCAAGTTCTTTGCCATTCAGGTAACAATTTATCACAATTTGACAAGATACACTTTTTCAATTTGAGGTTAAGAAGGAAAGTAGAAATAGCTCTGGGCCCAAAGGAAAGGCTGGCATGGAAGTACATAATGTGTTGTGATGCGATATTTTACTCCACACCCATATTATAAATAAACACAACTGAAGCACAGTATAAAAATCCTCCAGACATTCGCTGGGCTAACACTAAAGTGTGTGTTCTGTATTAAGAGAAGCGGTATAGATGTTTGCATTTGTGGGGATTGGCTGGTAGTTTTCATGACAAAATGCTTACTCCCCTCGACCCCCAAAAAAAGACTTCACAAAATGCTTCATTGTGATTGTATAGTTTGTAATTTGAAGTTCAGATTACATGTGGTTAGAGAAGTACAGTCAATTTTCATTTATAAATTTTATAGATTATCTATAGGTCATTTGCTCTCTTTGGTAATCATTTTAAAATCTGGCTGACCTCTCCTTTCTATCCAAACACTTGCTCAGATTTCTCTCCTTCTAAACACCTCCTTCAATTTCCCAGCAGTGTTGACAAAATAGTAACTAATTTTGAAGATAGCAAACCTACTTGGAGAAAGGAGCACACGGCTAGATTATTTTCAGGTAAAGGCGTGTCATTTTGGTAATCTGCTATTTTGAATAATGACATCACCAGGCAGTGTGTCATTCACGGAACCCTGCACCGGTGCTAGTCCCTTACCAGTTTGTTTACCTCAGACTATTCTAGAAACAAGTTAGGCTATGACTCAGGGCTAGTGCTGTGCTATTTTGTAGCACTTAAAGTAATTCATCAGAGTATATATTGATTTTATATCTCTTTAGTAATGAAATAGGGGGAACCATTGTATTTTGAAAATATAGACTATTTTAGGTATTATTATTATTATCTGTCTAGCCAAAACCAGTAACTTTCAGGAAGCTTAAATCAATTATTCCACTTTTGGGAAACCGAAACCCCATTATTTTACTTCCACATACAACAATCTAATTTTCAATTGTTGGGCTGAGAATTACATGTAATATCTGCAAAGATCATTCTTTCATTAAACGAACGTGTATTGACGTCTGTTATGTATCAGAACTAGGCTAGGTGCTAGGCATGCAAAGATGAGTGAGGTAATCCTTGTCCTCCAGGAAGTCAAAAGCTGGGAAGGGAAACTGAGCCATAGACAAATGATTGTAATTCAGTGTGGAATATGTAACTTTCAGGATGTGCCCACGATACGAAGTGAACACAGAGAGAAGCAATCGTGACTCAGCTTGTTGGGGACGGGGCAGCTAGGGAAGGTTTCCTAAGGGAGGATGCCTGAATTGAGTCACAGGGGATGAGCATCAGCATGTCGCCAATCGAAGTGGGGGAAAGGGCACGTGTGGGCGGGGTGGCTGTGACAGCAGAGACAGGCCCTGGTGAATGACAACAAAGGTGCATCAAAGAACATGGTGCACTCCGAGGAAGTATAAGCAGTTTGGCATTGTTGGCATCAAAGTGAGCAAGAGGAAGAAGCAAGGGAGGAAGTTGGGAGAGTAGGCAGGGCTGACTCCCGAAGGCTTTGGGGCCGTGTTAATAAGCTGGGATTTTATCCTTAGCCAGTGGGAGCCATCAAAGATTTTAAACAGGGGAGTCATATGGTTATAGTTGCATTTTACGCAGATCAGCTTGCAGAGGACAAATTGAAGAGAGCAAGACTGAACTCTGAGAGGAGAGCTGTGAGACTCTGCTAGTCATCGGGGTGGGAGATGGACTAGATGGTGTTAGGAATGGAGAGGGGAGACAGCCTCAAGAATTGTAAGCACCAGATCACCAGAATGTGATGACTGACTGGATGTGAGGGGTGAAGGAGCAAGAGAAGTCAAGGGTGACTCCCAGCCCTCCAGCTGAGGAGACTGGATGGATGGCAAGATAGAGGATAACGTGGGGTCCCTTTGGAGGGCAGATGATGGGTGAGGCTTTCTCTACACCTGCCACCACAACACACACACACACACACACACACACACACACACACACACACAAGTACGCACTCACGCTATTTAAATCTCTGTGTCCTGCTCCTGTAGTGCACCGTGCTTCCCCTCCAGCAGCATCGTTGCACTCCATTTTAATTGCTTGCTTAATTGTCTGTCTCCCTCCCTAGACTGTCAGCGCCTTGGACCAGGGATTGTTTGCCTTCTTCATTATCTCTTCCCACAGTTAGCAGGCTGCCTGGCACATAGTAGGGCATCAATGGACATGTATAAAAGGAATGAGTTCAGTTTTCGGATCATAATTAAGAGTTAGCCATACCTTTTCAGTTAGTTTTCTACAGTTTTTTGTTTTTAAGGACAACCCTACTGAGGTTATTTAATAAAGAGACTGGAGCTAATCACACCAGTGAACCTGGTTCCAGACCTGGCCCACCCCTTGCCAGATTTGTGATGTTTGGCAAGGGACTTACCCTCCTCCTGGGTATCCTTTCTTCACGAGTATACGTAGTTAGGAATATGGACGGGTATGGTTGCTGGGGTCCCGCGCAAGGCTGATGTTTTACAAGAAAGGAAGATATTTTATAGTACTAGCCAAAAGGAGAAAAATAGTAATAATACATTAAATACTTTATTGAGCAGAAAAAAACTCGGAAAAACAGAAAGCCCAGACTCTGAGTATACTTGTCATTAAACTTTCCTCTGATTTCCAACTTTTTGGGTGTATATGGACTAGTATAAACCAAAGAGAAATCAGCTCAAGAGTGGTATTTGTTACATGTCTCCGTGTGGCATCGCGTTGTCCTAAGGTCTGCCGGTTCCGATAGTCATCAGGATGGGAAGTAGGTTCAGTGAGACAGCAGCGTTCATGGTGTCCTGGTGCGTGCCTGACTTTCCCCAGAGCAGCTTCCTGTGTGCTGCAAACTCTTTTGTCGCCAATGTCTCTCTGTCCCTAAGAAGCCCTGCATTGATTCTCCTTCTAAATGCTTTCCTCTGCTTGCCAAGCATCATTATACTCCATGGCAAAGAATGTGAGCTCAGAGGCGCCTTTGTCCGAAAAAACTTTGAAGGCAAATTCCTTGAACTTTTGAGACATTCAACAGACAGTAGTCCCCTTCCTCCTGGATGCGTATGTAACTGGCAGGAACCTTTGACGTATTTTTCCACAGTTCCATTTATTATGACTTACTAGGGACATTTCGCTGTTGAAAATTGAACTAGAAAAGAAAGTATGTGTTGCTCTTGCTAGGTTTTAAATAAGCTTGAGAAACCCATTTGTTTTACACTAATTGATAATAACCTTCTCAAGACAGCTGTGGGTATACCTTGCTTACATAGCAATGTGTGCTGAAGTGACGTGTGCAGATAAAGTTTCTGTGAATTGAAACATACTAGGCAAGACGGTTAGTTAAAGGAATTTGTCACGCTCTTTCATAAGGGGAAAAGTCTACTTTATAGGGCAGTCTCCTAACCTAACTATTTGCTAGTCCCCTATATTATTACATGGGAATAACTGCTTCTCCCCACCCTGACCCTGAGCCAAGGCATCTTGCTCCTGCATCTGCACTATTGTCACGATCTCCTAAGTGGCGCCTTAGTTCCACCCTCATCCCAACACAGCAGCCAGAGCAATCCTTTTAAAATGTAAATATGTTTTAAAGCTTGACTCGTCTGTTCGAAATACCTCGATGCCTCCCCATTTCTCCCTGAGTAGAATCCAAAGTCCCCACAATCGCACATACCTTTCTAAATACACCAGGCAGCTCCTCTCTCAGGGTCTCTGTGCTGGCTGTTCTCTCCACCAGGGACCTCTTCCCAGATGCCCCTGCTCTCCTCCAAGACTTTTCTCCACTCTCCACTGGCTCAGTGAGGCCGACCATGACCACTCAGTTTAAAACCACAATGTTCAGGGCTGGCTCTGTGGCTTAGCGGTTAAGTGCGCGGAGTGGCCCGGGTTCGGATCCCGGGCGCACACCAACGCACTGCCTGTCCGGCCATGCTGAGGCCGCGTCCCACATACAGCAACTAGAAGGATGTGCAACTATGACATACAACTATCTACTGGGGCTTTGGGGGACAAAAAAGGAGGAGGATTGGCAATAGATGTTAGCTCAGAGCCCGTCTTCCTCAGCAAAAAGAGGAGGATTAGCACAGATGTTAGCTCAGGGCTGATCTTCCTCACACACACAAAAAAAACCCACAATGTTCAGCCCCACTCTGCACTCTTCATCCTCCTGCCTTGCTCTATTTTGGGCAGTTACCACCTTCTGACCTACACTGTATTTGCTTATTTATTATGCTTCTTGTCCTCATCCATGGAACATCAGCTAAACAAAGGCAGAACTTTTTTCTGTTTTGTTAGCTGCTATATCTCCAGTGCTTAACATGGGGCCAGCACCCAGTAGGGGCTTTAAATATTTGCTGAATGAATGAAAGAATGACTCAAATACTTATTGAATGAATGAAGGAATGAATGAAACATTTGTTGAATTTTTTTTTTTTTTGTGAGGAAGATTAGCCCTGAGCTAACATCCATAGCCAATCCTCCTCTTTTTGCTGAGGAAGACTGGCCCTGGGCTAACATCCGTGCCCATCTTCCTCCACTTTATATGTGGGACGCTGCCACAGCATGGCTTGACATGTGGTGCGTTGGTGCGCGACTGGGATCCAAACCTGCGAACCCCGGGCTGCTGAAGCAGAGCGCACGCACTTAACTGGGCTGGCCCTAAATATTTGTTGAATGAATGAATGAGTGAGTAAATTGGGCATTTTTCATGTGTAATCTAAATGGAGTCAAGTTTTTATTTTCTATATAGTTTAAGCCTATACAGTAAGGGCAAAGTCTGTCAGTGTGTACATTTAAAAAATTGTTTGTAACTAGCTGACAAGGACATTCTTTATGACATGAAGAGTAATGATGAGCCCTAAACATAGGGAGGCCTAGGAGAGGGTAGAAAGAGAGCATAGACTTAGGGCTTAGCCAGAGCATTTGCTCTCAGTTTTTGCCTCAGGTAAATGTGCATACCGTTACCTGCTAGTGTAATAAGGAGTAGAGATAATGTGTGTGAAGTGCCTGCCCCACACTGATGATTGCTGCATAAATGGAATAATCATAAGCTTTATGTCACTCTTTGGAACCATCCTGGAGTTTGCCTCGGCTGCCCCCATGACTTCGGACTTCCAAGAAAGCAAATAAACAAGCCGATTTCCTGCTGGAAGCCCTGCGCCCACCACACCCACACCCCCTGGGAGGGGAGACTGGAGTAGTGCGCGGCACCAAAGCTATGCACCCGTACTGCTCTTTATTTTTTTATTCCATTTTTTTTCTTTATAGTGAAATTTTTGTTGTACATTATTGTTTGTCAGTCACCATATAAGTGCATCCCTCCACCCCTTGTGCCGTACTGCTCTTAAGAACAGAGATTAAGTGAGGGGACAGATTCTGTCCCCTTGCCCAGGATAAAGCAAATGCTTCCTTCCTTCAACTCTATACTTCTAGCATTTTGCCCTTGTCAGTGCCTTTGATGTTTCAGAGTTGTGCATGTGTGTCATTGTCTCCCAGTACCCCTGTGAAATCGACGAGGCAGCTACAGTCACTCTTGGTACCAGGTTCCAAATGACTTGCCTGTCGCTACAAGGTAGACACTCCAGGTTAAGAGTTCTTTTGACCACTGATAGCCTTCATTTATTTATGCAACGAATATTTGACTGCTATTACAGTCCTGCATCACTTAATGACAGGGATATGTTCTGAGATATGTGTCATTAGGCGATTTCGTTGTGTGAACATCATAAGTGCACTTACACAAACTTGGATGGTACAGCCTACTACACACCTAGGCTCTATGGTACTAATCTTATGGGATCACCGTCGTATATGCAGTCCATCGTTGACTGAAATGTCGTTGTGTGGCGCATGACTGTATATCCCAGGCACTGTTCTGGGCACAGGGAATACAGTAGGGACTCTGACCTCATGAAGCAGACATTCTAGTGGAGGTAAAAAAGATAATAAACAGGGGCTGGCCGGTGGCGCAAGCGGTTAAGTGCGCGCACTCTGCTTCGGTGGCCCGGGGTTCTCTGGTTTGGAAGCCCGGGCGCGCAGGGACACACCACTTATCAAGCCATGCTGTGGCGGCATCCCGTATAAAGTAGAGGAAGATGGGCATGGATGTTAGCCCAGGGCCAGTCTTCCTCAGCAAAAAAAGAGGAGGATTGGCAGATGTTAGCTCAGGGCCAATCTTCCTCACACACACACACACACACACACAAAAGATAATAAACAAATGGCAAGTAAATATACAGCACGCCAGATGAGGATTCCTGCTCTATAGAAACAAGAAACGTGAAGCAGGTGAGAGGCATCAGATATTGGGGATTGCTATTTGATAGTGGGAAATCAGGTAAGGGCTCGCTGAGAAGGTGACATTTTGGCAGAGAATGAAGCAAGCCTTACAGATATCTGGAGAGTGTTGCAAACAGGGAGCAGCAAGTGCAAAGGCCCTGAGGACCGTGTCTGGATATACTGGAACCATGACAAGGCGACCAGAGTGGCTGGAGCTCAGTGAGCAGGTAGGCGAGGTAGTCAGAGAGAGTGGTCAGAGGGCCAGGCCCTGAGTGGCTTTCTAGGTCATCGTAGGACTTTGATTTTTACTCTGAGTGAGATGGGAAGCACTGAGGGTTTTGAGGAGAGGAGTGATCATTCTGCCGCTGTGTTGAGTAGACTGAAGGGAGACCAGGGGAGCTGGGAGAGCAGATCTTTCAGCAGATCCAGCTGGGAGGTGTTGGCAGCTGACACCAGTGCTGTAGCAGTGGAGGTGCTGAGAAGTGATTCCCTTCTGGATGTACTCTGCAGGTAGAATGAGAAGATTTTGCTGAAAGACTGGAAGTGGAGTTTGAAACAAATAAAGACATTGATGATGAACTCCAAGCTTTTGGCATGAGCCACTGGAAGAATGGGGTTGCCGTGTCCCCAAAAGGGAGACACTGCAGGTAGAGCAGGTTTTTGTTGGTCTGATTGTTTCTTTGAAGGAAGCAGGTGAAATCAGGGGTTCAGTTTTGGGCGTGTGACATTTATTAGATATCCAAGTGGAGATGCGCAGTAGGCACGTTGACAGGCAGGAGTCTGATGGGAGCCTGGCGCCTGTCTGGGATGGAGACACGCATTTGGGTACATCATTGCAGAGATGCTGTTAAAACCCATGAAAGTAGATGGAATCATCTGGAAAGTGGGTGTAAACAAGGAAGCAGCTGAGGTCAGGGACCTGTATCACTCCAACAGCTGCTAGTTAGGGGATGGCAAGGAACCAGCAAAGGAGGCTGAGAGAGTGTGACCCGTGGGGAGGGGAGCAGAGAGAGATAGTGTATGGGAAGTCAGGGAAGAAAGTGGAGGGTGGAATCACCTCTGTCAGATGGTGTGATAGGTCAGATGTCCCAAGGTCCAAGATGTGAGTCCAATTCTAGCAATGTGCAGGTAACTTTGGTGGGTCGACCATCTATTCTTCTCTTTCTCAGTATAAAAAATAATGTTAAACACAGTATTAATGGCAGGAGCTTGGGTTTTTTATTTTTGCATTCTAATTTTAATTTTATTTTTATATTGTAATTTTACTTATCATAGAAATATGTGCTCAATGTAGAAATTTAGGGGGCTGGCCCGGTGGTGCAGCGGTTAAGTGTGTGCGCTCCACTGTGGCGGCCTGGGGTTCACAGGTTGGGATCCTGGGCGCGCACTGACGCACCACTTGTCAAGCCATGCTGTGGCCGCGTCCCATATAAAGTGGAGGAAGATGGGCACGGATGTTAGCTCATGGCCAATCTTCCTCACAAAAAAAAAAAAAAGAAAGAAAGAAAAAAAAGAAATTTAGGAGTATGAAAAACAAAGAGAAGCAGAAAAAAATTGACTGTAATCTCACCATCCGTAGACACTTTTTCAATGCATTTTTTCCTTATGTATTTGAGACCATATCTGTATATACATTTATGGGTGTGTGTAACCTTCTTTTATAAGCTTAATATTATATCATACATTCCCAGGTCATTGAAAGTGCCATGTAAACATCATTTTTAGTGACTGGACTGCACAATATCTTATTATATGATATATCATAATTTATTTAAATGTTCCTCTACTGCTGGATATTTACGTTTCCAAATTTTTACTATTATAAATAGCATTGATAATAACTTCTTAGTTCTTATTGGAGGTTAATTCTTGGGATAGCTAGCTAGGAGTCAAGGGTACAGACATTTTAGAACACTTGCTGCATATTGCCAAATTGCTTTTGAGAAAGTTTGTAGGAATATACAAGCCCACCCAAAGTGAGTGAGAGATACTTTCCTACCACCCCCTCTGGCACTGAGTTTTATTAATTTTGTTGGAGTGTTTTTTCTGATTATTAAAGCAATAGTATTTATTGAAGAAAATTTGAAAAATCGGAAGTGAATAGAGAATTTTAAAGTAAACAACAATAAACCCTTTCAATACTTTTACTGATGTATTTACGTTTATTTGTTTTACAAATTGGATCATACCGTACGTGTGTATACACATACTCATACACACATACACAATGTATATATACATATGTACATGCCTTCGTAATTTGACATTACTTCATGAAGCATTTTCCATGTCATTAAATATAATTCCCATACATGGCTTTTAATGACCCAATAGTATTTCATCTCATGGGTGTGCTATTATTTATTTATTATTCTCTGATTGTTGGGTGTTTGTATCAATTTTTCAGTATCATAAATAATGCTTGTACAGTCATTGTCGCTTAACGATGGGGATACATTCTGAGAAATGCGTCATTAGATTATTTTGTTGTTGTGAGAACATCACAGAGTGTACTTACACAAACCTAGATGGTACAGCCTACTACACATCTAGCTATGTCATCCTAATCTTATAGGACCACTGTTGTCTATGCAATCCATCATTGACCAAATCTTCATTATGTAGCGCGGGACTATATAAATCATGTGCATCTTTTAATTCTTCAATTTAGGGGCCGGCCCCGTGCTGTAGTGGTTAAGTGCGCACGCTCCACTGCTGGTGGCCTGGGTTCAGATCCAGCTGTGCACTGACGCACCGCTTGCCAGGCCATGCTGTGGCGGCGTCCCATATAAAGTGGAGGAAGATGGGCACGGATGTTAGCCCAGGGCCAGTCTTCCTCAGCAAAAAAGAGGAGGATTGGCATGGATGTTTGCTCAGGGCTGATCTTCCTCACAAAAAAATAAATAAATAATTCTTCAATATAAACTCCTAGAACTGGAAGTGAATATGTTTTATAAATGTCCCTCCAGAAAGACTGTGAGAATTTTTGCCAGCTTTATGAAAGAGGAACGCTTATTTTACGGTGGTTTCACCAACATTGTGTATCAGTCGTTTTTCAAATTTTTTGACAGTAGAGTAAAAATGGTTTATCAATGATGTTCACATTTTTTTCATGAGCTTATTATGGCTTGATATATCTTTGTTTATGTCTTTTGTCAGTTTATCTGTTGGAGTCTTGTACTTTTCTTAGTTACTTGGTCAAGCCACTCATGCAGTAAGGATATTCATGTTTTGTCTCCTTTGGGGTAAATATTTTTCCCAGCTGGTTGCATTTTGGTTTTATAATGACATTATATGATCTAAAAAGTTTTAACATTTTGTGTAGTCAAATTTATCCATATTTTCCTTTTCTTTTAAATTTAGAAAATTCTTTGCTATCTGAAAGTAATATACATCTATGTATGTATATAGTTTGTAACTCAAGATTTCTAAGTTTTTTTTTTTGCGAGATCAGCCCTGTGCTAACATCTGTCAATCTTCCTCTTTTTTTTTTTTTTTTTTGCTGAGGAAGATTGGCCGTGAGCTAACATCCATGCCCATCTTCCTCCACTTTATATGGGATGCTGCCACAGCATGGCTTGCCAAGCAGTGCGTTGGTGTGTGCCCAGGATCTGAACTGGCGAACCCTGGGCCACCGCAGCAGAGCGCGCACACTTAACTGCTTGCGCCGCCAGGCTGGCCCCCAAGATTTCTGAGTTTTAAATGTTTTAAAGTTGTTTAGTTTTTATGTATATTTAAAGGTAAGGCCTTAAACTACCTTTTTTCCCAGAAGTAACCAAATCTACTCACCCAGGTCGGGAATTTCTATCATATGTTCTAAATTCAACCTCTCGTGGAACAAGCCTCTTCCAGAACAAGGCAACATATATAGTAAACAACCTGTATTTTTGTGTTTTTTTTTATTTTGTTTATTATTTTTTTTATTGAGGTAACATTGGTTTATAGCGTTATATAAATTTTGGGTGTACATCGTTATATTTCGATTTCTATGTAGACTACACCATGTTCGCCACCCAATGACTAACAGTTCTAGGAGTTTGGTTTTTTTGTCTCCGGTCTCCTTCCATGTAACTTCTTTATCAGTCAGGATGTGATAGGCTATGCTGCAGTAACAAACAGCCCACATCTCTTCTAGGCCTTGTCAGGAAGTGATACCTGTCACTTCCACCTGTACCCCATTAGCGAGAGCTGGTCACATGGTCCTACCTAGCTGCAGGGGGTTGGAGAAGGTGAAGAAGCAAATGGAATGGTTCAGGAGTGCCCCTCCTTCTGCCACAGCTTCCTGCCACTTGTTCTCCTGTTGGCCTCAAGAGCACAGAGTAAGACTTTTCCACATGCTTCCATATACTTCCACACACTTTCAAATATTTGAAAATAGCAGTCATCTTACGCTCCCTCACATACACCTAGTCCTATATGCACATACCCTGTGCTCTTCATGGTCTTATAGGTTTTCAGGAAAACAAGCCCCTACTCTTTTGATCATTCTTTCTATGACTTAGTTTCTCACCTCCTTGCCATCCTGGTGACCCTTTTCTGGATGCCTTGTTACTTATTAATGTCACTTATTAATACCCAAAATGTTTTGTGATTTAAACAGACATGTCAATAATATTTATCTTCTGTTTTGTTAACTTTCAGTCTATGTTCTTGAAGGCAGAGCCCTTATCCTCTTCCCCCTGATATCCCCTACATGTGACACCTTCCTGTCCAGCCAGTGTGGCTTGTGGCTGCCCAGTTTGCCAAATGGATTGTACACCAGTAGTTTTCATTGACTCAAGACCATGATGCTAACCTGTATGAGAAGGTATGTCCTAGAGCCATGACCAAGAGTCAGTTCATCAAGATGCTATCACCATTTTATAATAGAATTTTCTCAAGCCACACAGTCACGTCCTGTTTCTGTGCGTCAGCCTTTCAGTGCTTCCTGCTGCTCATGTGTTCCCGTTGGGTCTGGATGAACCACTGGGGTATGAAAAAGTAGATAGCTGAGGAAAACAATGTCACTGGACTGATAACAGGTGTACAAGTCTTCAAGTCTCTGCTGACTCAGAATGGGGAAGAAGAAGGGACTTTTCATATCCTGTTCTCCAACTCCTCATATTATTTTTAAATAGGAAAATTTTCCTTGATCCGTCTTGTACTCCTTAAACAAAAAAAGTTTTCCTTCTTTGCCACCCTTCTCCCCAGGGGCTTCACTGTCCCATGGAGACAGATGGTGACAATGGCCCTGAGGAGTCTGTAAGGGCTAGGCTTCTTCACAACGCTCCTGTCAAGAAAATTAGCCATGGTGACATTTGAGAAGGTTTACAGGACAGTGTAAAGTTGACTTCTATATTACCCGTGATCTGTGCCTTATTTGTGTTCAAAACCTATTTCAAATGCTAAGTAGAAATACCTGCATCTTACAACCCATAATGCTGTGTTACAAACCTGTGTGAGAGCTAGTCATGTGTGTGACAGCTAGTCATACATGTGACAGCTAGTCATACATACATGTTAAATCCTGTCTGGACCCAGAGACACGGTTTGTTTTAACAGTTAGTCCAGATTCAAACTTTTATTAGGACACTTAAGTGTATTAAAGCCTAAGTTTCAATGTGCCCTTTAACCTACCTAATAGTTTCCAAATACACATGCGGCCACCACCACCTCCCGACTTCCTTCACTATCATGATTTGCTACCAGGAGTCTATTTTTCCAGAGCAAGAATACTAGTAAGCCTCTCTTGAACCAAGTAGAGTCAGACTCATGTCAAACAGCCACTCATTAAATGCACAGGAAACACATCTTAAAAACCCGACAATTCCATGTGCTACCCTAAAGGTATTTTCAAATATTATTTCCAAAACACATTTTTGTTCCAAGTAATGTGAGTAGGCCTCGCAATTAACCAATTTCCAGCCAAGTCTGAAATATCAAAGGTTAGTCTCCAGAGATGGCAGTATGCAAAAGAATGGGAGCTCTTGTTTTAAAATTCAGCTGTGTTGATTTTACCATTTCAGGACTGGAAAATGGCCAGAAGACTGGATTAACCTTCTTTTCAATCTTTCCTAAGAATTCTCTCATTTCTCGGATGCCAATTAGACTCCAAGAATTCGTGCTTATTCTGTTGTGCCCGGGGAATGCCTATGGTGATCAGTAGAGTTAACTGCAAGGGGTCAGGGTCAGGGATTGAAAGATTAAAAGTCAAGTTTTTAACCCAAGTATAGGGCATCTGTTTCACCTGGCATCACAGTCAAGTTCAGGACCGCCCGGGGGTTCAGGAGGCCCAGAAAAGAGGAAGGAAGATCCAACACACATCCACCCTTTGGGGCTTACCCCCAGTTGCTGATCCTTACTAGAGTTTGGATTTTATCCTGTTCTCTTGACTGAAATTTTAGTTCTATTACCGTGGCCCTCAGATTTATAGATCAGAATCTTGATAACTGTAGCTTTGCTTCTCCGTTTCCCACCGCTGACCCTTCTATTCATCCTCATGCCCCAGGACTCTGTCCCTCAGTCTGCCTCAGCTCTGAGGATGGGCTCTTCAGAGCTGCACTTCCCAGGTTTAAAGTGCCTGCTCTTGGGCCAGCCCCAGTGGCCTAGTGGTTAAGTTTGGCGTGCTCCGCTTCAGCAGCCCAGGTTTGGTTCCCGACTGCAGACCTACACCACTCATCTGTCAGTGGCCATGCTGTGGTGGCAGCTCACATACAAAAAGAGGAACACTGGCAGCAGATGTTAGCTCAGGGCAAATCTTCCTCAGCGAAAAAAAAAAAAAGCCTGCTGTCATCACTCAGGAACCTTGCAGAGAAAACTCAGATATAAGATGTTTATGATGTGATTTAACCCAATTTGAACATACTTCAAGAAAAGGAGCATAGTTTCAAGTACAAAAACTACAGTTTATTCAGAAATAAAGTTATAAACTTTTTCATGCAAATTTACAATATGTAAAAATGATCATAGAATTTTGTAATGACAGTAGCCCCCACATAGAAGTATTTTTTGTAGCACAATGGAAGGCCCAGATTTCAAATAGACTGGAGACTGTGGAAGATACATGCACTACAAATCTTTAAAAAGTAACCTAATCCTACCATCATCCCCCCAAAACTAGTCTCTTACATGCATTTCTCTCTAGCAGTATTAAATCTGGTATAGATTATGTTCATTTTGCAATAATTAAAAGTCTATGAACTAAGAAATTTCCATAAAGACCAACCATCAAAACGTGTGAAACCTCTAAGATGTTGATATAATTGAAACCCCTCTTCAGTATTTGCTAAATACATATTTTCCTTCCCTTGGCATCTAATAAACAATTGTACAGCTACGTCTGGGTTTAGAATTACAAGACCTGGATTCAAGATACCACAGGAAAACAGCCAACTCTGGTCTTCTCTGGATCCATGGCTTATTTTTTAAATAGATACCAACCACATAACTAATTTTTTAAAAATAAAAACATTGTATCTGATTGATTGGTTATATGCGATACAAAACTTTCCACAGGGTGGAAGATAATGAAAAATGATTATCAACTTTGCCTGCTGAAGAATTCCAAATAACTTAGGTAGATACTCCCCTGAGGAGAGGGAGCACAACTCCCCACACCTTAGATGCGGCTGCACGTGGTAACTTTCTTCCAAAGAGTAGAGGATGCAAAGGGGAAAAGAGAAACTTCATAATGGAGAAACCTGAGGAACACTAGTCAGCCAGGTGATCAGGGTTACCATCAACAGTAATAAGGACCCTTGATGTGGTTGATGAGAAGGGCACTTCACCTCTGTGGTCGTCCTCCCCCAAACTCATAACCCTAGTCTAACCATGTGAAAAATATCAACCCCCGATTGATGGACTTTGTACAAAACACCTGACCACTACTCCTCAAAATTGTCATCAAAAACAAGGAAAATTTGGGGCCAGCCCGGTGGTGTAGTGGTTAAGTATGCGTGCTCCGCTTCGGCCGCCTGGGGTTCGTGAGTTCGGATCCTGGGAGCACACCTACACCACGCCTCAGACCATGCTGTGGCGGTGTCTCACGTATAAAATAGAGGAAGATGGGCACGGATGTTAGCTCAGAGACGGTCTTCCTCAAGCAAAAGGAGGAAGATTGGCAATAGATGTTAGCTGTCTGGGATGGGACCCTGGAACCGAGAAAGGACATTAGGAAATCTGAGCAAAGTATGGGCTTTAGTTGATGATAATGCATCAATGTTGGTTCACTACTTGTGACAAATGTACCATACTAAGGTAAGATAGTAATAACAGGAAGCTAGTGTGGGGACGTGAGAGCTCATTGTACTATCTTCACAACTGTTCTGTAAGTCTAAAACTATTCTAAAATAAAAAGTTTATTGTAAACAATGGCCATTAACAGACCATCCAAATAGGCCAGCGTGGTGCTCTCTACAACCTGCTTCCAAGCCACCCCATCTTCCGTGTCCTAACTCAGACCCCCTAGCTGGTGACATGTCCCTGGACCTGCTATAGGGTCAAAACATCTCCTGAAACATCTTTTAAGTTGTTCCACGTACCTGGCACCAGGTCTGAAGTTTCCTAAAGTCATCTGAAAAGAGTCCCATGCAGACGTGGTAGGAGACAATTACTTCTTGTTATCTGCCCAGTATGTGACTCTCTTTCCTGCCTTATGAGTCTCCATGTGATTTCTCACCACAGAAGTTGACAATCCCAGGCACTGGCCCTGAGACTGTGTCCTCTGCTCCACTCATCAGACACACCCACGCCAGCCTCAGAATCAGGAGGCAGGGTGGTGAGGAAGCTTCACAGAGGGCAGTGCTGTGTTGAGGGGGAGCTAGTGGAATAGCCTACAAGCTGTGGGGTCTACTGTTGGGCAGTAGAGTGGTGGCTGCAGTGTCCTCGGCCGAGCACTTCTGCAGCTTGCCTTGTTCCCAGCTGTGGGGCTCTGAACCTGGTTCTCCAGCCCTCCTAGCAATACTGAAGCCACACAGTATTCTTTATATAAAATTGCTTGTTGGAAAGGAACACGCATACTTAAGACTGCACAAATCATAAGAGTATAGTTCAATTAATTTTCACAAAGTGAATCAATCCCTACTAGGACTCATCTCAAGAAACAAAACCCTAGAAACCCTTCACATTCCTTCACATCCCTCGTCAGGCACTGCTGCCCCAGAAGGAAATCACCATTCTGACTTCTCACACTATACATTAGTTTTGCCTGTTGTTTGAACTTCAAGAAGGTGGAATCGTATAGTACACGCTCTTTGGTCTCGGGCTTCTTCACTTGCAGTGAGTAGCCTCCATGTTGTCCTGTGTCATTGTTGATGGTTCATTCCCATTGAGGTGCGGTTTTCCACTCCATGAATGTACATACCACAATTCACATATCCATCCCAATGTCCATGGAGATTTGGCTTGGGTCCAGGTGTGGCTGTTATGAATAGTGCTGCTGTGAACATTCTTGTATGCATCTTTTTGGGGGCCAATATTTAAAGAAAAGTAAATTCTTTTTCTACTTAAATCAGTTAGAATTAGCTTTCTTTGTTTCTAACCATGAACTTGGATTCTCAGAAACATTACTGCTGTTACATCTCCAGGTGCTCTGGCCATTTCAAAGCTGAAAGCTAAAGATACTTTGAACAGAGAAGGTAGAATAACATGATAATCTTAGATGTTATGATTCTTATTGTGATGACAACTCTAAAGTGTCATCTATTCTTATGCTTAAACTTTGATATTTATTTTAAAGATCACTTTGTATCTGCTCTTACTTTTTCAGTCTCGCAAAGATATTTGGCCAAAAGCAATACATTTCTACCCTGGTCTGAGAGTGACAGTTTTTAACAGAATAAAAAAATTATCAACATCAGGATTTCTTCATGCATCTCTACCTAAGAGTATGCGTTTCTTTTTTTTTTTTTTATGTGAGGAAGATCGGCCCTGAGCTAACATATGCCAGTCCTCCTCTTTTTGCTGAGGAAGACTGGCCCAGGGCTAACATCCGTGCCCATCTTCCTCCACTTTATATGGGACACCGCCACAGCATGGCCTGGCAAGCGGTGCGTAGGTTCATGACAGGGATCCGAACCAGCGAACCCTGGCCCACCGCAGCGGAGTGCGCACACTTAACCGCTTGCGCCACCGGGCCGGCCCCAAGAGTATGCATTTCTGTTATAGCGTCAGAAGATCAACACTGGGCATTGTGCTACATTTGAGATTTGCTTTGTTCTAAATCTTTGAGGATTGGCTCTGAGTCTTAAAAATATCTTATTTCTTGCGGTGCTTAACACAGTGTCTTATTGATATGACTAACTAAACTGATATTTGCATTATAAAGAAATATAGATTTAAGCTTATGAGAGCACTTTTGAAACAAGGTGCAGTGGGCCAATAATTTTATTTCCTTAAGCTCAATTTGAAAGACGTAAGAGAGAGGAATTACAATAGCAGACTGGCTCAGCGAGTTACCAGATTGCATTTGTTTGGTACTGACAAGAATTGTTTATATGGTAGACTTTTTTTTCCCCCCAAAGTCCCAGTAGGTAGTTGTATGTCATAGTTGCACAGCCTTCTAGCTGCTGTATGTGGGACGCGGCCTCAGCATGGCCGGAGAAGCGGTGCGTCGGTGCGCCCCCGGGATCCGAACCCGGGCCACCAGCAGCGGAGCGTGTGCACTTAACCGCTAAGCCACGGGGCCAGCCCTATATGGTAGATTAAAACAAATTATTTTAAGGGCTTTGTCCTTTTCCAAGTAATGGGTATTCATATTGTTATAATCCAGCGATTTATTGTTAATGATTTTATAGTGTTGCCAAGTCACCGCTGAGTTATTGCTTATTCATATTAATATGGGTAAGTTCATAAGCAGAGGTCTGCAAGGGAATAGCCATATTTTATAATTTTTTTAGCAGGTAGATTAGAATGATATTAATAATTAGCTCTTTATCTGTGTTTTTTCTAGTGGAAAGAATTTTGGAGTCAAGTATACGTGGGTTCAAATCCTGGCTCCACCACTTACTGGCTCTGTGACTTTGAGTCACATAGAGACATAGGTCATGTCCTCAAGCCTCAGTTCTTACAAAGGAAATAGGTTAATGATGCTTATTTTGCAGGATATTTGGAAGGCTTAGATGAAACAATGCATATAAAATGCCTACACAGTGCTTAGCATAAAATATCTATTAAATGTTAATTTCAGCTGTTAATCTAGCTGGATTTGTTTTTATTCATCCTATTTCTCCATGTCAGACATGATATCTAATTCCTAGATATTTCTTAGTTGATTAGCATATTATATAATTTTACTTGTCTTTACTGGGCAAGGCAAACCTTCGAATGTTGGCCAGGACAACATCTCCAAGAGGTAGTACCCACTCGGGGTCCCTGCTGGTTACACATGTTTGGTGCCACATCGTTGCCATCCCACCCCGTGCCCCAAGGCCATAACCGATTGGACCAGAGCTGGGCATCTGACCCAAATAAACAAATCCATAGGCTGGCCGGTGACCCATGGTGTTAACAGTCAGGTTGGGCGGAAGCAGTGCTGTCTGTTGGGAATGTGACTTGGTGAGGGCTGGGGCAGCAGCTGAAAGGATGTCAGGAGTGAGAGTCGGGGCCATGCCATCTGAGACCATAAGAGAAGAAAGGCTGTGATTAGTAGAGGAAGCTGGTGAAGAGAGACAAGCGAAGGAAGAGCAAGGAGAGGCAGAGCCTGCGAGAGGCCGTGCACCAGTCCCTAGAGCTGCCTCCCATGTTGGGCTCCATTTCCATTTCTCTGTGTCCTTATGTTAGGCCCAACTTTTCCTGAGTTGATTAGAGTATGCTTCTCTTCCTTGCAGCCAAAATAGCCAGAATAGGAAACTGTCTCTCCTAGACATACAGAAGACACCTAATTCTCTAGGGAGAACTGTGACTCAGCCATGCTAAAGTATCCTGGGAAGGAATACCTTCAAAATCATTGGCTTTGGAGGAATAATTAAGGACACTATAGCATGAATAATGCTATAGTGATGTCATTTAAAGGTTAGGCTCAAA
Source organism: Diceros bicornis minor (assembly GCF_020826845.1). Lineage (NCBI taxonomy): Eukaryota > Metazoa > Chordata > Mammalia > Perissodactyla > Rhinocerotidae > Diceros > Diceros bicornis. The sequence goes on along the minus strand of NC_080778.1, from coordinate 9,466,260 downwards.
ACAATGATATTTATAGAATTAGATATAATCTTGGAATGGAGACTAGGGAATTGAAGTGCCAACAACACCCCATTGATTCCTGATCAGTGATCTTTAGTAAATCCTTTCTCTATCTGCCTGCCTTCCAGTCTTTTGGGTGGACATTATCTGGTCTTCAAACCATTTAGTAAATTGTTCCTTTCACAACGAGATACACATGTACAATGACCCCCATTGCCAAGATGGTCCATAGGCTTTGTCTTATGTTCCAACTCTGATTGGTGGTACAGTGGCTGTCTGGCATGCTGGGCTGAGAAGGCCTCATCCATGCTCAACTATAAAGAGGGCCATGATTATAGTGATGTCTGCCTCGGGTCCAAGCGGGGACGAGGCACCCAGCAGGGTGTGTACTTGCTGATGGCAATCTTGACCATTGACTTGGTATCAAAGACCCTCCGTGATCAGACTCTATCTTTCAGGCCCATCTTTCACTGAATCCCTGATGTACCCCATGTTCTGTCCACATTTCAGACGATTCAGGGACAGGAAGAGAACATTAAGAACCTGTGCTAAGAGATGCTGCCTGAGTGACAGCATGATTTTACATGGCAACGAATCCTATACATTAATTTGCTATCAAAGTCTGTGTCAAGCCCAGATGTTGGGGAGAAAGTGAAAATGACACCCCAAACAAAACAAGAGTCCCTTTAGCTCATGTGTTTGCTAACAGCCCGTGTGTGTCAAACTTGATGAAATGCGTTTACAATCCCCTGCCCAACATTAAAGAAAGCAGCTGTGAGTTCTCATCGTGTGAACTCTACGAGCCATGGAAGCAATTTAGCTAATGGCACTGAGTATCAGTTTATGCTGAGACAGAGAGTGGACTGTCTTCTCTCCTGGGCGTTTTGCCTTTTGGACAGCTCATGGGAACATGCGTAGAGACTATAGAGGGCATATAGGGCATTTTAGGAGAACTGGGCATGTGGCGGTCAACATTGACACATTTATGGATCCACTCAGAGTTCGAAGTGCTTTGAACTATTCTTTCTAATTTATCTTATTCATTTAGTCTTAGCTAGGTATGTTTATTTGCAAATATTTGCTTAGCACCTGCTATGCAAAATCCAGTAGGGAATTCCAATGACTATTTGTGACATTTTTCTTCACCTTGCATTTCTTCCATTATAAACTCCATAAGGCCAGAGATCTTGTCTTTTACATTTGTGAATCCCTAGCTTTGGGCGGCGGGGGGAGGGAAGGGACAATGACTGGCTCATAAAAGAAGCTCAAAATATAGCTATTGAATTAGTGACTTTGTGATGTGTTAATCTCCAAAAGAGATTTGATTCTCTAAAGTTGGTTTTACATAATTGAAGCAGAGAGCATTTAGAAAGTGAATGGACTTAGAACATGAGTTCATATGCTGGCTGTGATATTTATTAGCTGTACCTCGATCAGGAAACCTGACCTCTGAGCCTCAATCCTAACCAGTACAATGGGACAATGTAACTGCCCCTCAAGTTTCTTCTGAGGATTAAAGGATGGAGTATACATGAGGTTCCCGGTGCAGAGTGGTACTCATGGTCATCATTATAAGCGTTATAAGAGTTAAATGGTTGAGAGTGAGGGCTTTAGAATCAGCCCTTGGCTCTAGTCTCAGTTCTACCATTGTCTTGCTTTGTGATCCCTGTGAATCATATGGCACTCTGCCTAGCACACAGTGAGTGATTGATAAATTATTATTATTAACAACAGAAGGCAATTATCATTTTGGTTATTAATAAATTACTTCTCTAGAAGGACATACAAAACAAAGATATTCAAATCCATTTAGAAGGAAGAGAAGGGCCGGCCCTGTGGCTTAGCGGTTAAGTGCGTGTGCTCCGCTACTGGCGGCCCGGGTTCGGATCCCGGGCAAGCACCGACGCACTGCTTCTCCGGCCATGCTGAGGCCGCGTCCCACATACAGCAACTGAAAGGATGTGCAACTATGACATACACCTATCTACTGGGGCTTTGAGGGGAAAAAAAAGGAGGAGGATTGGCAATAGATGTTAGCTCAGAGCTGGTCTTCCTCAGCAAAAAGAGGAGGATTAGCATGGATGTTAGCTCAGGGCTGATCTTCCTCCCCCCCTCCCCCCGAAAAAAAAGAAGGAAGATAAATAAATTTTAGAGGAACTTGGGATGAGAAAATTTCTATAATGAGCACCAAATTTAGCTTTGGGTTTCCTGGCAACCAGGGCAATAAAAAGAAACACAATAGTTTACAGAATTATTATTATCAGTTATAATTAGTCAACTAGAGCTGTGCTGTCCAATATGGTCACCAGTAGCCACATGTGGTAATCATTGAGTCTTTGAAATGTGGCTCATCCAAACTGAGATGTGCTGAAAGAGTAAAATACACGGGATTTTGAAGACTTAATATGAAAAAGTAAAATATCTCATTAATAAAGTTTTATGTTGATTACATGTTGAAATTATGGTATTTTGGTTATTTGGATTAAATAAAAAATATATATTTTTTCATTTATAAAGGTTTACTCCTGACAAAGGTGCCTAGAGACATGAAAAAATATATTTGTCAGGGCTCAGAGCCTGACAGGACCTAGAACTTTGGACCTATAAGGGTCATTTATTTTAATAAACTCATAAGTTATGCTTTCGCCTATCTGTTCCCACATCTGTTCTGATTGTTTTTTGGGTTTTTTTGTTGTTGTTTATTTGTTTTCTTTTTGTTTTTTTAATTCAGTTTATTTAAACTAAAAAAAAAGGCAGTTCACCCATTTCTCCCACCTACCACCCCCTGTATTATTAACATTAATTCCACTTGTTTCTTTTTACTTTTTCAGTGTGGCTACTAGAAAATTAAAAATTTTATATATGGCTCACATTATATCTCTCTTGGACAACACTGTACTTTTTTTACTCTCCACTATTCTAAGTGGAACTTATTTATATTTTTATATTAATATAAAATATTATAATTATATAACATGTTATATAATTACAATGTATTATAATATCAACATGTAAATATATAATATAATAAAATATAAAATAAGTAATAAATATATAATATAGTATATATGTAATTATATACAATATAATTAATAATAAAATAGTAATATAAATATAAAACAATGTAATATAATAACATACTGTTATATACTTTATATTATTTATAGAAGAGGCTTTTGATAACCAAATGAGTAATAGCTTCACCTACAATTTTAAAGAAAATTTGACAAGTATCTTGATGAGGGAGGGATGTAATGATCATTGTATTAGCTACCATTACTCAATGCTTATGTATGTACTAGACACAAACCTAATTTCTTAACATGTATCAATCATTTAAAAACTCATAAGTGGTATGATTATTCTTACATTACGACAGAAACCCTTAGTAACTGGTATAAGATCTAAAACTATCTGTCTTCTCTTTTTCTACCTTTTGAGTATCATTCACAGCATTCAGCCAAGTGCTGGGCAGCAAATGGTGCTCCATAAACAGGTGTATAAATGAATAAATAAATAAATAGTGCTCTCCTCTCCTTGTGCCATTCAGCTTAGCCGTGAGATATGTTCTCTTACACCTCAGTAAGAGCAGGACATTTAGAAGTCTATGAAATCTGGGAATAAATTGTCACCTGAAATTGTGTTGTGGTTTGAAGTCTGCAAGAAGAACTTGGCACGAGAAGTGAAGCGAGTCTGCTGATAGATTTCCTCAAGCTCAATTGTGCTCGGAGCCTGACTGTGTCAAGGTTAACTGAGTTACAATTAAAGAATTAGCTATTTCCTGTGGGTAAAAAGCATCTCTGGGACCAGCCCAGTGGTGTAGTAGTTCAGTTCGTGCACTCCGCTTTGGTGGCCTGGGGTTCTCGGGTTCGGATCCCAAACACAGACCTACACACTGCTTATCAAGCCGTGCTGTGATAGGCATCCCACATATAAAGTAGAGGAAGATGGGCACAGATGTTAGCTCAGAGCCAATCTTCCTCAGCAAAAAGAGGAGGATTGGCAACAGATGTTAGCTCAGAGCAAGTTTTCCTCACACATACCCACACAAAAGCATCTTTAAATTTTTTGAAATGCTTGTGTATTTTGAAGAAAGTTATTACAGCTTGTATTGATTGACTGAGTGCATTAAAAAAACAAATATTTCAAAGAATAAATGGTATGTACAAGACCTAAAACTGTCAAAGAAAGTAAATAAATCTGATCTCTTATCCCCAACCTTCTACACTCCACTGAGACTGGGAGAAAGGAACTGTGGAGTTTAGGAAAATAAGTTTTGAAGTTTAACTGTAAGTCAAAAATATAAAAATATGTCCAGCTCTATGTGTGAATTGAAAGAAGGACCGAGAAAATACTGCCTCTCTTTTAGGTTTCACAACCTGCAGAGATAGGAAAACAGAAATCATTTGAGAGTTACAGAGACGATGACAGGTTTGGAAAATGGGTCTAATGAGCAAAGAATGTAGTAGTTGGCGTTACTTTTCCTGAGGAAAAGAGAGGAAGTTAGCATTGATCGAGAATGTGTGGGCACTAGTACGTGGTAGGATTCCCTCTGCACTAATGCTGGGCAGAATGAATGGTCTTAAGATGGTCGTAAGTGTGGATTTCAGGTTATAGCTAAAAGAATTTCTTCACAGTCTGGGCTGTAAACTGATGATCTGGCCCACGGGGAGAAGGAGAAAAATCTTTCTTCCAGGAAGTCCTTCAGTAGGCTGATCTTGGCTACCTGTGATAGTTTGGGGTGTTCTGGGGTCACTGATTGTGGAGCTTCGTATTTGACATAGCTGCTGTCCCTAAAAACGGTGATCAGCACCAGCTATTTGTTTATTTATTTATTTATTTTGTGAGGAAGATTAGCCCTGAGCTAATATCTGTTGCCAATCCTCCTCTTTTTTTTTTTTTTTTTTTTTTTGCTGAGGAAGATTGGCCCGGGGCTAACATCCATGCACATCTTCCTCTACTTTTTATATGTGGGACACCTGCCACAGCATGGCTTGATGAGCAGTGTGTAGCTCCACTCCTGGGATCCGAACTGGCGAACCCCTGGTCGCTGAAGCAGAGCGTGTGAACTTAACCACTACGCCACCAGGCCCGCCCCTGCACCAGATATTTAGACAACAGCTTTCTTGAATCAGGACACTTCATCCACATCTTAGTCATTCTCAAACCACATGAGTGACACAGGAGAGGTGCGGTTATTATTTTTTTATAGGATTGAGTTGAGAAAATGAGATATAGAAGGTCAGAGATTGGCTCTTGGTTGCATAGGAAAACCCCTCGCATCAAATCCAGGGCTTCTCCTCAAGACCATGAGACCGTTTGCAGGAATATATTTGAATGTGAAGGTTCCTGCAGTACAGCATTTATATTGCAATTCACAGCTCCTTGTCCTTGGCTGGGATGAAAGGACCTGTAATGAGCCGGTGTGTCAGGTGTCCATGGGGCCGCTTTTCAGCCATGGATGGAGGCACAAGAAGGCGCTCTGTTGGGTCACAAGGTCTACAGCCCAGGGGACACAGGGCTGCCCACACCTTACTGCAAATCAAAACATGAGTTCTTCTGATCATGAGGACAAGATTCTGCAGCTTAAAAGCCATCGAAGTTGATTCATTTCAACAAACTACAATATTTTATTCCAATAAAATATCTCAGCAAAACCACTATTGCTCAGAATTGAAAAACTATGAGGAATTGAAGCATTTACCACTTGGACATTGGTGGTTTTTAGTAGCTGTGTGTGTGGAAGCTTGGTAGAATTTGGAAATCCATTTTCAGCAGACATAAAGAACTGCTACTAACACCTCCATCACCTTGAGTCACTGACTCATGAATGTAAAAGTGGCTCTTAGGCACTTTAGATTGAGATAAAAGTTGATTTTTAAAAAAACACATGTTGAGTTAAGGAAAGAACATTGTTAACATCAGAGCATAGAACAAATAACAATTTAAGATAAGCATTAGAGACCTGGATTTATCATGATTATATTTATTGAATGTTTCGAGGAGAATAATAAAGATTTCAGAGATCCCTCATATCTCTTCCTGCATTGTTCCACTGAAGAGCCTGGAATTAGTCATTGAGGTGTTTCTGTTTATTTATCAGAAGTTAGCTCAGCACAGACGCAAGGCTGGTTATGATGGGTCTTGATGTGAAAGTAGATAACCTACTGACCTTTGCCTTTGGGTCCTCCAGCTCATAACTGATCACAACATTGACATGGATTACTTCCAGGTCATATGATTATTGACATTGATTGCTTCTGGGTCATTCTCCTTTCTGAGATGCCAGAGAGCTAATAGTTGCCCAGGTGTGATGCCTCATGAAGTCTGAGCCCTGTTTTTTGTCACTTGACTATTGATTGCGTCTTTTCCATGTGCTAGGTGCTGAGAAGAATGCAAAAGAAAGATAAATTTTGCCCCCCAAAAGATTGCCCTCTAGCTCAGGGACAAATGCAGCACACCCAAGCTAATCAAGTCCAAAGTGAAGGCTGTGTGTGCCCCTGGAGGTGGCCAAGTGGAGCCTGGGGCAGAGAGAGACAGGCCACCTGGAGAGGCTGAGGACTTTGTCACCGAGGAGGTGAGACCTGGGCTGGATCCAGAAGGACGGGCAGAGAGCACTCACTGCCTGATGTTGTTACTTCAATGTTAGCATGCTTGTCTTATCTCCCAACCAGATTGCACACTCCCAGGGGACAATTACCTTTCCCTAGGTAACCACCACAAAGCCTTGCATACAGTAGGCGAAAATAATCTCCTCTGGAATAAGGCTATCATGAAAGTGCTCAAAAATAAGGGGGGGAGGTTAATTTGCAATTATTGAAATTGTTAATATTGATGATGAGACATCTTTAAAAAGATCTTTTTAAAGTCTCTGTGATTCTCCTGTAAACATTTCAATGACTCTACTCATGATAGAGCCAGAGATTTGTAATGCTTATCTTAAATGGCTATTTGTTTTATGCTCTGATGTTGACAGTGTTTTGTTTTTTTGTGTGTGAGGAAGATCAGCCCTGAGCTAACATCCGTGCCAATCCTCCTCTTTTTGCTGAGGAAGACTGGCCCTGGGCTAACATCTGTGCCTATCTTCCTCTTTATATGGGACGCCGCCACAGCATGGCCTGACAAGCGGTGCCTCGGTGCGCGCCCAGGATCCAAACCTGGGCCGCAAGCAGTGGAACGCACGCACTTAACCGCTGTGCCACGGGGCCAGCCCCAGACAGTGTTCTTTCTTAAACTCAACATGATTATTTTTTCAAAATCAACTTTGATCTCAATCTGAAGTCCTTAAGAGCCATTTCTAGGAAGGGGGAGGCTGATTTGCAAGGCACGTCCTAGAGGAACTGCCTGAGGAGGCTATTGAAAAATTTAATAATTAGGAGATAAGATCATCGAATGTGGAAGCCTGATGGCTGTGGCAGTGGACTCTGGACACCAGATGTGAGGAGTGCTCCGGGTGAGGTTGAGACATGTGCGTGGTGTCCATTTGATGGGACTCCTGTCCTACCTACGTTGCTGGACTCAGGGAATCGAGGAGAGACAGGAAGGGAACCAAGGCTGCGTGGAAGCCAGTGTCTGGAGGACAAGGGCTATCTTCACATTCGTGTGTTATTCCTACTTTTTCACTTTTACCAGCTACTTTTATTTCATGTTGATAAGCACCTTTGTTTCGGTGTTTTCCAAAGAGCAAATGGGAGCAAACCCAGAACCCAGATAAAGTAACCAGAACACTCTCCCACACATCTGCCCCCCTGTGGTCGAGGTGTTTGGCCAGTTCCTAAACACGCCATGGTGGTGACCTAATAATAGCAGAAGCCTCACAGCCTGGCAGGCAGCAGGGGACATGGAGAAGTCTGGCCTGAGACGCTCTGGCGTGTCCAGGCCTCGTGCTCGGGTTCGACTTTCACACAGTCCCTGAGCACCCAGCAAAATGGGACCTGGGACGACTCTGTCTGGCGATCTGGTATGAATGAATCACACCAAAGACTGCCAACAAAGAGAGAGATTTACAGTCTCCAGCCTGAAGTTCTCAGCGTTTTCAGATGCGGACAGGGGCTAGAGCTCTCTCCTGACGTGGCACGGGCTTCAGGCCCAGGCCGATCTGGTCCCTCTGTGCTGCTGCTAGGGAACCTCAGCGACTTCGAAATGCATGTTAATCTGCTCTCTCGTTGTGACAGTTCATATTGTGCTACGAATCTAAAATTAAGACTGCAAACTGAGAAGAAGAACTTCAGGGCCGTCCAGGAGCCACTGCGGTTTGCACACGAAGTACAGCCTGACATCTGAAATGCTTCCCTTTCGAATCTCCACCCTTCATCCCACCCTTGTCACCATATCCTCTGAACTGTGTCTGTCCCCCACACCCTGCAGGCGCCTTTGCTCTCTGGCCTTCCCTCTCCCTCAATGCCCTCCCACCCTTTCTACCTATGACACCCTATTGGTCTCCCAGGGCCCTGCTGAAATGCCACCTCCTGCCCGAAGGTGTCTCTCATCAGCCTCCTTCCACAGAGGCCCACACATATTGCTTTATGATGGTCATGTTTGATGACATGGAAGAGTCTTGCTCTGCAGGCAGTTGGTCAATACCATGTCTTAACATGGTTTAATGCTCCAGGTGCAGACCTAGAGCAAAGATGCAGAGAAAACCACAGACCTAACGTCACAACTGGCTCTGGTTCTCACACTGATTTATATGATTCTAATATATATTATTATATAATATTTATACAATAGATTTATATCATATTTATATGTAAATATTAATTATAGAAATATGATATATATGTATAATAAATACAGTATATTTATAATATTTTCATTTATTTATAAATATAACCTGGGGAATTTGTTTAAAATATAGATGTGTGGGGGGCCGGCCCCGTGGCTTAGCGGTTAAGTGCGCGCGCTCCGCTACTGGCGGCCCGGGTTCGGATCCTGGGTGCGCACTGACACACCGCTTCTCCGGCCATGCTGAGGCCGCGTCCCACATACAGCAACTAGAAGGATGTGCCACTATGACATACAACTATCTACTGGGGCTTTGGGGAAAAAAGAGGAGGATTGGCAATAGATGTTAGCTCAGGGCCAGTCTTCCTCAGCAAAAAGAGGAGGATTAGCATGGATGTTGGCTCAGGGCTGATGTTCCTCACACACACACAAAAAAAGATGCTAGATGCCTGGGTCCTACCCCACGGGTACTGATCTGCTGATTCCTGGATGGGGCCTAGTGATTTGCATTTCCATGTAGAGCTTTCGATGCTGGTGGTCTAGGGATCCTGCTTGGCACAAATCTAGGATGTGCTGACCTGCTCCTACCTCCATCCTGCTCCCCTCATATTTAGCCCTCTCTCAGTGCTGGACTCAATGAGATCCTTGTGTGATGGTTAATTTTATGTGCCAGCATGGCTGGGCTGACCCAGATATGTGGTCAAACATGATTCTGGATGTTTCTGTGAGGGTGTTTTGGCATGAGATTAAATTAAAATTGGTGGATGTTGAGTAAAGCAGATTGCCCTCCATAATGTGGGTGGGCCTTGTCTAATCAGTTGACAGCCTGCATAGAACAAAAGCCTGACCTCCCCTGAGCAAAAGAGAATTCTGCCAGCAGACAGCATTTGGATTTCATGGGCAACATCAGCTCTCCCCTGGGTCTCCAGCCTGCCAGCCTATGCTGCAGATTTTGGACTTGTCAGCTTTCATAATCTTGTGAGCCAATTCCTTAAAATAAATAAACAAATAAATAATCAATCAATCAATCAGTCTCCTATTGGCTCCCATTGGCTATTGTCATGTTGGTGTCCTCCCACCCCACTCTAGGCCCCTTTCCTCAGAGGGCCACCACACGGCTTCCAGATGCTCCTGTGGTGATTTCCCGGAGTGGCTGTGGGTCCTCTCAGCCACTATGAGAAACCTAGGTGTATTAGTTCCTCAGGGCTGTGTAACAAAGTACCACAAACTGAGTGGCTTCAAGCAGTAGACATTTATGTTCTCACAGTTCCGGAGGCCAGAAGCCCAAAATCAGGGTGTCTGCCGAGCCCTGCTCCCTCTGAAGGCTCTAGGTGAGGATCCTTCCCTGCCTCTTCCAGCTTCTGGTATTTGCCAGCAATCGTTGGCTTGTAGATGCATCACTGCAATCTCTGCCTCTGTTCCCACATGGCCTTCTCCCTGTGTCTCTTCACATTGCCTTTCCTCTATGCATGTCTATCTCTGTGTGTATTCTCCTTTTCTTATGAGGATGCCATTTGCATTGAATTAAGGGCCAACCCTACTCTGGTATGACTTCATCTTAATTTACATCTTAAATACATCTGCAAAGATCCCATTTCCAAATAAGGTCACATTCACAGGTACCAGGGGTTAGGACTTCAACATCTCTTTGTTGACGGATATAGTTCAACTCACAACACCAGGATCACCGTATACTTGCTGATTGCGTCTGGCCAGGGGGCTTAGTTATCTTTGCTTGAATTCAACACCTCCAATTTTTCTCTTGGTCATTTTCTTTAAGCACAGGTCTGTTATCTATCCAAGCAGAGTTCTATATGCTTGCAACTCAAAGTGTAGTCCACCCTCAGGCAGCATCCACAGCACTTAGGAGCTTGTAGAAATGTAGACTCTCTGGTCCCACTGTAAACCTACTGACTTGTGAATCTGCAATTTATTTAACAAGATCTCCAGGTGATGGCTAACCATTTCAAATTTTGAAAAGCAGTACTCTAAATAACAAAGGTTCACCTTCCAATAGAATTATCTCCAGCCTATACTACCGGAGTCTGGAGGGAGTGGGGGGAAGAGAATGATTAATCTGGAAAAAAATTTTTAAAGATTTTTTTGTTGCCCTTTTGGGGGAGAACCACAAAATAGCTGTTCTCAAATGTTAAACATTTATTTTATGTAGTCCTAGATAGAACATTGGATAGACGTATTAGGGAGGCAGGTTTGGAATTATTACGAACATTGATTTCCTAAGAATAAGAGTTGTCAAAATACAGAATAGACTGCCTTATGAAACCGGGAAATTCAAGCCTTGGACGCTTTGGTGATTGATAAAGAGAAAAATCTTGCTCCCAGAAGACAGATTAGGTAGCTTTGAAGGATGTTTTCAAGTCAAGGATTTCACGTTGTTGCAAAACTACTCTGAAAGTGTAAACCTCAGAAGGGTGGGTCTTTGACTTTTTGACACTTATTTCTGGTCTTTGGTTATGAGTCTATTGGCTCAAAGTATTTCTGATGTGCATCAGAGTCATATGTAAAAATCAGTGTTTTAAACTCCATTTCAGTATTTATCCATGACTACTGTTCTCTTACTTCAACCAGAATAAGGTAAGAGCCTGTTATGTGTTGAAGTGAAAGTGTATATACACAAACAGCCAAAAAGGCCGTTAAGATTCTCCACTGTCAGTATAAGAATCCAGGTTATTTCTGCTCTTTCTAGTATTTTTTTGTGACTTAAAGCTTCACATAATGTGAGTTAACATTGCTTTTACTCCTCATACTGAATGTCTATTTTTCATGTAGTTTTTCTTCCTTGCTGGTGTCCATCTTGGTTGTCTCTGACTCTTTAGAACATCTGTTATACTTAAAAAAAAAAATCTACCTTATGATGCTTCTTAGAGTCTACTCGTACCACAGTAATTTTATCTTAGGCTTATTTACCCTATTAGATCCATCCATCTACCCATCCATCCATCCAGTTCATTTTTTCCATAGACATTTTACTGAAAATGTACTCTGTGTAGTGTGTTATTCTAGGTGCTGAAGATCCAAGCAGGAAATATTGCCTGCTCTTGAGAGAGGCACAGGGGAAGAAATACGCATGTATCAACCAAATACATAGATGCAAATAGGAAGGTGGATAGGGCTGAAGTAAGCGTTTGCCCAAGATGTTATGGGGACATTGAGGGGAGCACCTAGCTGTCAGGTTAGGGCAGGCTGGTGTGGAGCTTGGAGAAGCCTTCCCAGAGTGAGGTGGGAGACCCTTCAACTGCATGTGGAAGGAGGAGTGACTTGGCCACGTGGAAGTGAAGAGCAGAAGACTCTGGCAGAGGGCATGGGAGCTCCTCACTGGTCTAGTCATCCGTTCGGCGTGCCTGGTTCCATGTCGTGTGCAAATTATACACTTATTGATTTGAAGGGACCTGAAAATCATTTAGGAACTGCTACTTGCAGTCTCAGAGTTCTCGAAAACTCACACCTGGACATCTGAAAGAGAAAGTAAAGGGGGAGAATCAGGTAAGCTCTGTGGACGTTTTGGTGGAGAAATGATGGAAATTTTTGGCTAGCAAGAAGAGTGGGCTCCCTCGGGACTTTCATTTTTTAAAGCTCCCTGTTCCTCACATTGGCTGGATCCTGGGGAGGCGAATAGAGGAGTCAGAGCAGGGAGGAAGAAATGGGGGAGCTCCTGACTTTTGCTGCCTGCACCTCCAGGAGGAAATGGAGTGGAGGACTCTTCACTGTGGTTTTCTGCTGGCACATCCTCCCCCGCACCCCCTTCCTTGGTCTAACTTTTTATATACTGGAGGCCACTTCCTTTCCCTTTCTTAGTTTCATTCACACTATTCTAACCATTAGAAAAGAGAGAGTAACTTTTATCCTTTGTTCAATGATTCAGAGCCCTCGTGGGCTCATTTTAGACCCTTTGTACAGAGGAGAATGTCTGAAATAAGGGGTGATTTTTTGTCTTGGTGAAGAAATAACAAAAACAGGCAAATCACCTCTCAGAAAAAATCAGGGGAGATTTTATCTAACTTCCACCACTCAGCAGAGAAGGATGAAACATAAATATTACAAGAACTATTTAAAAAGTGCAGTAACTGGGCCCGGCCCTGTGGCATAGTGGTTAAGTTCGAGCACTCAGCTTTGGTGGCCCAGGGTTCGAGGGTTCAGATCCCACTCAAGGACCTACTCACCGCTCATCAAGCCATGCTGAGGTGGCATCCCATATAAAGTAGAGGAAGATGGGCACGCATGTTAGCCCAAGGCCAATCTTCCTCAGCAAAAAGAGGAGGATTGGCAACAGATGTTAGCTCAGGGCTGATCTTCCTCAAAAAAAAAGAAAAAGAAAAAGTGCGGTAACTAATTACCTTTGTACCTATCCAATATTTTTTGTGTTTTACTAGTAAGTAGAAATAGATGTCATCGTGTCGTTATGCAAAACAAAAACCAATGGGTGTAATGCTCAGTTTAGGTTCTCCTTACAAAGAGTGAGGTTTTCATTGCTCTGTTTCCCTGAGTCGGCCTTTCTCTGTGTGCTGGAGAGAAAATGAATCAGCCTCTCTGGTCGTGACTAGATTAGGATGTTTGTCCTCTGGCTTTTCTGGCCTCTGTGGAGCTGGGCAGAGCTGCCAAGGAGCGACCCAAGAGGAGAGGGCAGGGCTGTGTAGTCTTTGTCTGAGCGTTCGCCCAGGAATCTGGGTGGAAAGCTCACCAATACCACAGAGAAGGGAGAAACTTACTCTAAGTAAAGGCATGATAATTGTAAAAACTATAGCTTTAGAGTTTTTTTTTTTTTTAAATAACAAAGACATAATCCTATGGACAGCGTAGCTTGGCACAAAAATTCTTTTTGAATTGTCTTGCAACAAAACCTATAAAATTGACTTTCTGCTAATACACTAGCCTTGATAAGATACTAAGGTACTACAATGATGCCTTTTACAATTTATATATGTTTATAATATAATTTATAATATTTATTATTATATGTTATAAATATATGTGTGTATATATGTATATACATATATAGTGTGTATATATATTTATATATCTGATATAAATATATATAGTTTATATATATTTATATATAAAGTTTGAGACTTCATAACAGCAGTAGCATGTGTCAAAATTGGGCCTGAAACTAGTGGTAAGCAAAGTTAAGAAAGTTATGTCAGGGCTGGCCCAGTGGTGTAGTGGTTAAGTTTGTGTGCTCTGCTTCGGTGGCCCAGGTTTGCAAGTTTGGATCCTGGGCACGGACCTACACAACACTCATCAAGCCATGCTCTGGTGGCATCCCACATACAAAATAGAGGAAGATGGGCACAGATGTTAGCCCAGGGCCAGTCTTCCTCAGCAAAAAGAGGAGGATTGGCAACAGATGTTAGCTCAGGGCTAATCTTCTTCACCAAAAAAAAAAAAAAAAGAATATTATGTAGGTTCTTTAGTAAAACTTTAATCAAGCTCTTGTAACTCATTTTAAAGTAAAGAAATTTAATAAGGACTATGTGAATTCAGTCTTGAGAATAGACAGCGAGAGGCAATCCTCTGAAGATTTTGTTATCATTGTTTTTAAGAACATGATTAAAGGCAATGAGACCAGTCATGTGCTAAACAGTGATAAATTTAGATACAAAAATCTAATTATAATAGTAGTTAATTAATGTTAAAAATAAAAGCATGTACTTCCTGAGTGCAACAGTATTTACTGAGTTCCTCTGGTGTATTGGACACTGTGCAGGCACCAGAGACGCCCAGACGAAACCTTGGTCCCCTCTCTCCAGGACTGTTCACCTGGTGGTTAGGAGTCACAGTGGTGGATGACAGAAGGGGGTGCCTGTCCTAGAGGAGCACACATAGTATCCAAGAAGGTAGAGAAAGAATCTGGGGGCTACTGGGGGTGGGTGCTGTGAGGGCCTGGGTAGGGGAAAAAGTCAGTGCACTTCAGTTCAGTATTTAGTACCAGTTAAGTTAGGTTTCTGCACATGATGCCTTACGTGATTAGCTAAATGTAAATTTGTTTGGTTCCTGCAATAGGCAGTACCCTCAAGTAGAAATTAAAACAACAACAACAAGGGGCCAGCCCGGTGGTGTAGTGGTTAAGTTCCAGTGCTCCGCTTCAGAGGCCCGGGGTTCGCAGGTTCGGATCTGGAGTGCACACCGACGCACCACTGGTCAAGCCATGGTGTGGCAGCATCCCATGTAAAGTAGAGGAAGATGGGCACGGATGTTAGCCCAGGGCCAATCTTCCTCAGCAAAAAGAGGACGATTGGCAACAGATGTTAGCTCAGGGCTAATATTCCTCACACACACACACACACACACACACACAAATAAATAAATAAATAAATAAATAAAACAACAACAAGAAGCCACACATCTCCCTAATGCTGGTCTCTATCTGCAGAGTGTTTTTGTGGCCTCAGTGCATGTGTGTGCATGTCAGCTCCCTTAAAGTCAGTCGTCACAGTTGGTTGGAATACCAACATCAAAGAATAGATGGTGTAGTGCTGTTGAGAGGAGAGGGGTGCATTTGATTATACAACATTCAAAACTTCTCTTACCGAATCTCTTAATTCTCAAGTTGGTGTGCCCGATGCACAGTAAGCCAAACACTGAGACATTGGTGCTTGGAGATGGAGAAAGGTTTATTTTAATTGGCCAAGATGAGAAGGCAGGAGCATAGGTTCTCTCAAATCCGCCTTCCCAAGAGAAGAAAGCACGGGATTTTTATAAAGCTAAGGGGTGTGGCAGGAAGAGTTTCAGAGAAACAAAAGGGTAATCTGTGTTTCTTTTACTCCCAATAAGCCCCTGGGCAATCTGACTTCTGGGTGTCAATAGCAGCAGGGGGCTGGTTATCTGGTGATCCTTGAAGGCATTCTCTTTATTCTGTAAAACAAGGTCATAAATCCTCGTGCCCTTTGAGTTACCTACCCCTCAGGTTAAATAGGAAAACAGCAAATTGACAAGATTAACTTCTTTTTATATCGAGGTAGGAAGGTAATCTTATTGAATATTTACAGTAACCCTCAGGTACCTGGTTTCACTTCTAATATGCCTTCCAAGCAGGGTTCTGGCCCGGTAAATTGTAAAGGAAAATTAGGAAGAGAACTAGAATTACAGAAAGCTGGGAAATACTTTGCTGAGCTTCCTTCACACAACAGAAATGAATTAGCACATGACTATATATATATATATATATATTTTAGTAAGATAAAATCAGTTTATCTCTTTTGAACAAATAGTTTTAAATTATCATTTGAATAGATGCCATTCTTAGCCTGCTGGAATGCCCTGTCCTAGGGGGAGCACTTAGCCAGGTCAGAGATGGCCTCCTAAGAAGCAGGCATGGCTTAGGCCTGAAAGGTCTGGCCAGATGGACAGAGTGGCATGATGGAATAGGAACTCCTTTTGCACAATTCTAGTAGCAGGACCAGCTGTGGAGCATTTGAAGAACTCAAAAAGGTTCATTACGGACTTTCTTCTAACAGCAGTGAGGTGTCAATAAAATGAGTTAGGTAAGAGTGTGACGTGTCCGGATGGAGCTTCAGAACGATGATTGTGCCTGCAGGGTGGGAAAAGATGGGGTTGGGAGTGGACAGACAATAGAGGCAAGGGTACCAGGTGGTCCCCTTCCAATTATCCAGGTGGATATGACGGTGGTCTGAATGAGTAGGGATGGAGAAAAGTGAAGGGATTTGAGAGGAGGTAGAATTTGACAGGATTATGGACTCATTGGTCAGGGGGCCGAGAGTGTGGTGGTTCTGAGTTCTGACTGAGTGGAGGGTGCTGCACAAGTCAGAGAACATAGGCAAGGGGCAGGTTTGAGGCTGGTCTGGGTAAGAAGGAAATAACTTCAGATGTTGAAATGTGCAATACTGAACTGCTGAAATGAAGTCACACAGAATAGGAGAACACACACATAACAAGAAAGGCTGACGCATAACACAATACTAACTTGAATGAAGAAAAAGTTCACTGCACTTCAACTGAATATTTAGTACTAGTTTAGTACTTCTACTCCTGATGCTTTACATGATTAATTAAATGTAAATTTGCTTGGTTCCTGCTAAAATAGACAGTACCCTCAAGTGGAAATTAAAGCAACAACAATAAACCGCTCATCTCCCAAATGCTCGTCTATGTAGCAAATATCACAGATTTACAAGCTTGGAGACCTGAGGACAGGCCCCAGGCTGACTGTCCTCAGGAATTATTTGTGAACCATGACTTATTCAAAACATTAAAATACTTAAAGTTGAGTTAGTGAGGATGAAGTTAAATGATTTGGTCATACCACTATTTCAGAAGAAAATTATAATAAATTCTTATTTGAATTTCAAATTTTCTTCTGAAATAATGGTATGACCAAATCATTTAACTTTATCCTGACCAATCTAGGTAAAACAGCATTCCTCTCTCCAACCTCTTTCCCGGCTGACTCTTCTCCATAGCAGTTGTTGATTAGCTATAGATTTGCTTGTTTATTTTTCTTTTGTTTTCTGTCTGTTCCTCTTACTTAACTAGGATGTTAGCTCTATGAGGAAAAGACGTGGTCTGTTTTGCTCATTGCTATATGCCCAGCATCTAGTCTAGTTCCTGGCACATATACACATTTAATAAGTTATTTGTTGAATGAATGTTGTTAAATAAATAAAATGAATGTCATTTCTGAAATTCAGCACTATCAGGCTATATACGTAACACAGACTATCATGATAAAGAAAATAGATTGAAGCAGTTTTTAAACTACGGAGAAATTTCTGTAACATACTTTGAGCGCAACAGAGATAATTTCCTTTAAATATAATCATATTTAAATTTTTCTGCCTAGGCCAGTTCCTTACCAACATTTATCCAAAACGTGTATTTTACATATTCAAGCTCAACTGAAAGAGGTTTTATAAACCAGCGCATTTGAATGAATAGAAATGTACTTAATTTGAAATGATGCTATTTTTGAATTAACCCTGAACTTCACCCCATGGGAGATTTTGTAAATATTTGCAACGTAAAACTGGGAAGCCTCAAGTGCTCTCTAAGAGTACACGATGCAGTGGAATTTCAACAGTATTTCTATAACTCTGAAGCAGTCTTAGAACTTTTCTCCTTCAGTGCAGGAGCACTCCAGCCCGGTTCTGGAAGATCAGTACACAACCTTGTGATACTGAGGTTAGATCACTGTTTTTGATGTGATCAAAAACACTGATCCGAGTTTGGTGTGTGTGCTGAAGACTGCGCCTTCATGAGAACGCACCCCCCGACCCCCCAGGAATCCCGGGTCCTCCGAAGCCTCCACGCCCGCAGGTGAGTTGTGAGTGGCTGTGTTACATCCAACCCTATTTCTGAGGATGGCATCACCTCTGGCGGTGATCCACTTGGTGAAGTTTACAAAGCACTTAGAAGTCAGGAATCGCCGCCCCGCCGCGGCCGGGCTGCTCCTGCCGGGTCCTCCGTGCACGCCCACCGCCGACCGGCTGGGAGCACAGCCCACCGCACACTCCCGGCCAGCGAAACCGGGCGGCGGCGGGAAGACCCCCGGCCCCCGGGGCAACCGCCGCGACCTCGACGTGCCTCCTACGCCGCCGCCTCGGCCGCCCACGCCGCCGGCCACCCGGGCCGCTCCCTCCGCCCCGCCCCGCCCCTCGCCGGCCCTCCCCGCCCGTCGGCCCCAGCGCCCGCCGCCGCCGCCGCCGCCGCCGCCGCCGCCGCCGCCGCCCTGGGAGGCTTGTCCCTCGCCGCCCGCCGTAGCCCGGCGCTGGCCGGTCCCCGTTTCCAAGATGGCCGCGGCGCGAGCGGCTCCTGCGGCGGGCTAGAGGCGGAGGCGGAGCCGAGTCAGTCCCGCACTTCGGCGCTCCAGTCACCCGCGCCAGGCTGCAGCTTCCTGCCCGCCGCGGCCATGCGGGGCTCCGTGCACGGATGAGAGAAGCCGCCGCCGAGCTGGTCCCCCCGCCCGCCTCCGCCGTCACCCCCGCCGCCGCCATGGAGGAACCGCCGCCGCCGCCGGAACCCGAGCCCGAACCCGAGCCCGAGCGCTGCCGGGCGGCGAGGTGAGTGGGGCTGCCGCAGCCGGCCCGGCGCAGAAAGCGGGGCTCGTGCGGGCCCTGGCTCGGGGGCAGGCAGAGGGGGCGTGGGGGGGAGTCTTTGCTTCCCGCCAGGTGGTAGGGCAGCATCCAGGCTCCGGGGCCGAGCCGGAGGGGCGGGGTGCAGCGCCGGGACCGGGGGCACGGAGGCCGGGGGTGCCGAGGGACCCCTGCCCGGGCGCCCAGCCTTCTGGACCTCCCTGCAGCTTCCCTGCTCGCCCGGAGCGCAGCGGGGCTGGGAACGTGGTGGGGACCCCGGTCCTGCGGGAACTGCGACCCCTTCCCTCGCCGCGAGCTTTTGAACGGGGGCCGCGCTGCAATTGCTCCATCGTTACTAAACGAAATGCTCCCGCTGCTCCGCTCCAATTCAAGTCAAGAAGTAGACGCTCGTGCAGCAGATAGGCACTGGCTATTTCGCCTCCGTTCTCCTCCTGCCCTCCTTTGGGCCCCCCCTCCAAGAGCGTGTCTGCTGTCACTCCTGTAAGAAGCTGCACTTCGTCTCTGCAGACGGGCAGAGTGGTTTCTCTTTCCGAGGGCCCTGTGCCGGCCTTCGGTAGTAGCATTGTGCAGATTGTTGCCCACACGTGCACATAAACTAAAGGATTAATTTGTTTAAAACTTGGTCACTGCAGGAAGCTCTAAGATGGAACTTTGGTACCCAAAGCGTTTGTTGCATTCTGTTCCTTAGAGACTCTTAATTAATTTTGTGGCATTTTTTAAATTTGGGAGATCAAACTCACCCTCTAAGAATTTGCCTCTTATACGCCCGTTTGTCTGTTCAAATGTCCTCTTACCCCCGTCCTTTGCATCCGAGAGTAAACTTGCAAACTGCTGCCCCCTGTCCCCTCTAATGAAAATACTTGCACAGCTCCTGCTGCATCTGTCTTGCTCTGTAGTTCCAGGAATAAGGCAGTTAAGTGTCCTCTTTCTTTTTCCTGCTTAAAGAAATTTTAAACAAAGTCTGTAAGTTGTAGTTAGAACTGAACACAGGAACTGCATTCTTGTTTGTCATGACCCAGTCAGCCCGAACAGATTTGTTTTATTTTTGTAAGCTGTGAAGAAAGTCGTTCTTCATTTTCTTTATGGTAGTTCTGAGATATTCCTGTGAGCTTTTAAGGAAAAACTTCTCTAAATAATGGTACATGGTGTAAGGAGAATTCATTTTGGTTTTTTGTTCA
This sequence comes from Diceros bicornis minor, assembly GCF_020826845.1. Lineage (NCBI taxonomy): Eukaryota > Metazoa > Chordata > Mammalia > Perissodactyla > Rhinocerotidae > Diceros > Diceros bicornis. The sequence goes on along the minus strand of NC_080778.1, from coordinate 9,446,291 downwards.
ATACATCTAACATTTTTAGAAGTTTTGTCAAAAAGTTTATTGCATAAATTTGTTAGTAGTCTTTGAGCATTTTGACTTCTTTAAGTTTTTCTTTAAAAATATATAATAGAGAGTGCTTACTGAATGCTTAAAATGTGCCATTTTCTTTGCTTCTATTAACCCATTTAATCCTTAAAACAACTCTATGAGGTAGGTCCTATTATTTGTCTTTTACAGATGAGGAAACTGAGGCACAAAGGTTAAGTATCTTGTCCAAGGTTTCACAGCTGGTAGTGAAGTGAATCTGGCTGCACATTACATGCCCTTAACCACCATGAAGAAGTAGTGTGATTTCATTATCCAAATGGGCAGAAGTTATAATTCTGTACAACTATACCTTGGGAAAAAAATGGATGTGAACATGCTTAGGTAGAAGTAAAAAGGACAGAGAAAAATAGAAATATGCCATAAAAATGACTTTATCCAATGATAAAAAGAAACCTTAATTTTTCAACCAGGTTTCTGTCTGATTTGTTATAATAAAAATAGGTTAGGATAATGGGCTTCATCCAACTTTAAGTGAACAGCAGTGCACAGAACAAGAAGATCTTAGAAATATTTTTCTTAGCAACATTGCAGTTAATTTTACAATAGCAAATTTCTGCAACAGATTACTTGACAAAGCTGTTATTTTCTCTTTTATACACCCTCATTGTCACCACCACCTCTTCAATACACAGAGCTGACCTCAAACAAACTTACTGTAGATCATTAGTAAAAGATGCTTCAGGGGTTCTGCAGTTGTTTGTTTAATTTCTTTTATTTATGTTTTTAACCATTTTAAAGAATCTCAACAAGCATGTTCAAAATGTGGTAGATGCCACATTTTAACATGTCGCAGACCAATAATGGGGTGATTTGTGCTACCAGGTTAACCAGTTTTGGGACAGACCCAAGTAAAGCTCTGTCTGCCGTCTTTGTTTGTGTACTTTGTCGGTGTGTCATTGATTAGGAAGACTTCGAATGCACAGGTCTTGAGTAGAATGCAGGCCCACACACGTTGGCCAGTGCACCACTGCAGCGGGTGCCAGCCCCGAGCATCTGCTGGGTGCATGCTGACGTGAGAGTTAGGCAGTGACTGAGGAACACAAAACAGGTTGAGAGGTGATAGTGCTCTGATAGTTTTGCTGCTTGTTGTCAGTTGTGGATACTTCTTGTCCTTATTTTTGATAAAGAACTCATGGTTGGGGCCGGCCTGGTGGCGCAAGTGGTTAAGTGCGCGCGCTCTGCTGCAGTGGCCTGGGGTTCGCCAGTTCGGATCCCGGGTGCGCACTGACACACTGCGTGTGGAGCCATGCTGTGGCGGCGTCCCATATAAAGTAGAGGAAGATGGGCACGGATGTTAGCTCAGGGCCAGTCTTTCTCAGTAAAAAGAGGAGGATTGGCATCAGATGTTAGCTCAGGGCTGATCTTCCTCCCAACAAAAAAAACAGAACTCTTGATAAGCATAGCAGTTGTTATCGTTAGTGATTAAACTTAGAAGTAAACATTCCTTATAATTTCTTTTACATTCCTTATAATTTCTTTTACAAGCTTCGGGATGAGTTGTAGGAGGATCCTGAGATGACAAGCAGAGCTATTGAAACTAATTTGGAACAATTTACTTTTATAATTTCTTGAATCTGAACTTAAAAATAGAACTTGGGTGTTAAGGCTGATACCGCTCCCAGGGCCGGCCAGGTGGTGCAGCAGTTAAGTGTGCACTCCGCTTCCGAGGCCCGAGGGTTTGCAGGTTCGGCTCCCAGGCGCGCATCTGGGGCACGCACCACCGCACCACTTGTCAAGCCGTGCTGTGGCGGCCTCCCATATAAAGTGGAGGAAGGTGGGCACGGATATTAGCCCAGGGCCAATCTTCCTTGGCAAAAAGAGGAGGATTGGCATTGGATGTTAGCTCAGGGCTGATCTTCCTCACAAAAAAAAAAAAAGACTGCTCTCTACTAACCTTTCATTTGAAATATTTATGTTAAAAATAGCCTCATGGTTCTCACTTATTGACCTTGTAAAGTACATGTTACATGAACTTAAAAATAACTTTTTTTTACCAATGACCATATTATTTGCTTTATATGATATGGTTTGTGTAAGTTCATTTGAAAAAATGGGTTTCACTACTAAAAAAGTACTTGCATATCCTATCACTCCTAGGCTATTTGATCTCTCTCTCAACTTGAATGTTCCCTTTGAGCCTGCTTGACAGTCTTGACACTGGATGTCACCTATTCTCCCTAGCAAAGTCTGCCTTGGGTGCAGCTGCAGGCTGGCGGCAGCGTCAGTGCTGGGCGTGGCTTGAGACCATTACAACAGTAGATACCATGGGCGGGGGCGGCTCTAGGCGGAGCAGCAGTGACCACGCAGCAGTAACAAAGGGCTCCAGTGATGGCAGAAGCTCCCTCACGTTCAGAAATGGGGACGACTTGTCTCTCAAGAAGGACTTTGTGGTTCCCTTTAATTGTCATGATGTTAGAAGTTGCTTCTACTTCCTTCACATGTGTTCTCTTGGTGTCTTGTAAATCTTGTTCTGAGCTCTACTGAAATAGGGGATATAAGATCTTGACTGCTTACTGGATACATTTGCCTTAATAACTTCCTGTTACTTAGTAATTCCTCATTCCTCAGTGATCTTTTTTACTCATAGAGTTCTGGTTGTCTCAGCCGTCTCATTTGCCCAGGTGGTATGTATTCTTTTTAAAGACACTTTCATGTTGCCAATCAGTAGGCCATTGGAAATAGTTTCTTTAAAGAGAAAATAGAAGAGATGTCAGAAAAGGGGTCTGGCCTCTCACTGCTGTGGATCTTTATAAGCTGGCTTTCCCTTGGCAGGATGAAGTAAACAAGGTCCAGGTCCTGTGCTTCAGCTCCTATTCAGCTTTGTCTACACCTGGTGGGTCAGTGTGTTCTCTTACCTTTAGAAAGCCAAAGTGTAATCAAGAGATTGATTGGTAAGCATGACATCAGCAAGGGAAGTTAGTTGCATGATCTTAGTGACTAATGTTAACAGACCAGGCAGGTTGGCTCACGTCCCTCTCAGACGTCCCCTCTGCTTCTAGTATGAGAGGCATGTGACAGAGTCTTACTCTTGGGTTTTCCTTTCGAGAGACGTCACACAGGCTACTTTTTTTTTCTCTTGTCGCTGACTTCCCTCAGATGGTTGGGTTATAGTGTGTTTGTTATTAATCTTCAGTCTTAATTATGTTATGACAAACCTTGCTCTTCCTGCTTTTTTTTGAGGTATACTGTATCTTTGTCCCTAAAGACATTTGTTTAGATAACCCTCAATGGTAGATGTTTACTAATGGTAAGGCTCAGAGGATCAGCTGTCTCCACCTTCCCCATAATTCACCCCCTGCCGCCGCCCCCCCCCCCCCCCCCCCCGCAAAGAATCCTTTGGCATCGTTTCTGAAAAGGTGTGGCAAAGAGGTCAGTGGTTGGTGCTTTCGTAAAATACTTTTTGACTCTTGTGAGTATTGTGTTCAAAAAAGATGATGATGGTATGTGGTTTTTCTGGATTTAGTCATAAAATTAAATTTAAAATATTTAGAACCACATTAGAATTCTGTGCAGCTATTAAAAACCATGTTTTTGGGGGCCGGCCTGGTGGCGCATGCGGTTAAGTGCGCACACTCCGCTGCGGCGGCCCGGGGTTCACTAGTTCAGACGCCGGGCGCACACCGACGCATTGCTTGTTGAGCCACGCTGTGGCGGCGTCCCATATAAAGTAGAGGAAGATGAGCACAGATGTTAGCTCAGGGCCAATCTTCCTCAGTGGGAAAAAAAAAAAAAAGGAGGAGGATTGGTATCAGATGTTAGCTCAGGGCTGCTCTTCCTAACAAAAAAAAAAACCATGTTTTTAAGGAATATTCAGTGACATGGGAAAATCCTTTGATATAAATCCTTCTAGAGAAGTCCTTATAGATAAGTGAGACCTGAGTATCTAAGATTGTCAAGTACTTCTGTGATATATACATACCTACCACTGTGTTCAATGAAAAAAGCAGGTTATAAAACTGTATTTGCAGAAGATGGTAGTCAGAATTTGAGATGACTGCTCAGATCATGTATGTATCTCCACCAGCTATGTCTGTCTCGCCTCCATCTCCCCTCTCCTCCATTCTGGCCTCTCTCTTGACTCGAGCTTCATGATTCGGATTGCAGCTGCCCTTTTCTTACACACTCCTGGCTGTAAGGATGGGCACTTAACCCAAGCCAGGCCATTGGGGTTCTTTCCTGGGATTTTTCAAATTGAAGCTGGGAGAGAGAAATGCTCTTTTTAATGATCAAAATATATACTGTGGAGTCCTGGGCCTAGAGCTAGCTTGCTGAAGCTGTAGTCACAGTCTCATGGAGAAGTAGTTTGGTCTCAGACAATGACGTTAATCCCCAGAGAAGAACAGAGAGGCCAGAAGAGGTCCTTGGCCAGTTTCCTTTTATGCTAGGTTCACCCCCATTTTTCTCTTGATTTGATATGTGAGTTAATAAATTCTCTCTTTTTGCTTAGACTATTAATAATTTTAGTTGGGTGTCTTAAAATCCTAACTAATGCTCAGTATGATCCCATTTAAGAAAAAGTATATATGTGCGTAGAAAAAAGATTAAAAGGATACATACTAATTTTTCCTAAAATTTTTTATAATGAACATGTTATATGTTTTTATTTTATAATAAAAAGCTAATTATATAGCCCAAATTCTTGTATATTTATAATTTTGTTTCCTTTCTTTGAATTGTTACTAAAATTGAAATTGATAAGATTCCATATGTCATATAAAGAGAATATTGTTGCCAGATTTTAAATTAACTTAAATTTTCTTTTTTAAAATTTATTTTTAATATCTATGAACTATCTGAGCTGACTGTATTGAGCTGATTTTCTTTAATTATTTAGTTCATCCTGGGTAACAGAATTTGTAAATTAGTAACACCAGCAGTAACAAAACAAGCAAAAGACTTGCTTTATGATGCCCTTTTATATTTATAGAATATTATTTAGAATCTGTAACTGTATTCTCAACAAGTATGTTACGTTAAAATGCTTTCCCCCTTTTTCAGAGGCGTATTTGAAATTGCTGTATTTTAAAAGGAACATTATTCCTCTGGAAAGTAGGTGTGGTAGGTACATTCTTATATTTCCCACAGACTTCGCACTCATGTAGTGGAGTGCAGTTTGCGTTTAGAAGTTTGTTCACCAACAGCATAGGCAAAATGAAAATTTGTTTTTGACCTATAAGAACATCCATTTGTCATATTTTGCAGACATCGGTAGGAGTATTAGTCTCATGAATCACGTGGATGCCAAATATTTCTTAAGTGGTAGGGAAAGCTATTAAGAATATATTAGGCATTCTATCAAAAGTGTTTCATAAGTGGATTTCATTTCAGCATAATTCCAGAAGAACTAAACCTTCTGTGGAGAAAAGTGGATACTAAGCTTTAAAGCTGATGAGATTTGATGTTTTCAGTGGAGAGGTTTTTTTTTGCATGTGAGCAGGCTATTTGAGGATACTGCTGAACTGTAGAATGTTCTGAATAGGGCTTATTAGAGGACACCTAGTTTAGAGATGTAAAATTAATAGAGATTGTCAACCTTTTTAGTCTTTCAGTGGAAATATTTTGGGAGAAAATTTAATACATGCATTATTTTTATTGTACCATTAAAAATCCTAAAGTCTTTTTAAGTAGGAACATAAATACGTGGGAACATAAATTTTTTATGTAGGAACATAAAAAAAAAACCCCAAATACAACTTGGTTTTCTCATAAAATTTTGAGAGTTAGTTTTTTGAATGTTTAAGTATTTAGTTCTTCTTCAAATAAGGAATTAAGCACTTACTAATGAATTCTTATGGGTGATAGGACTCTTAATTCATTTAGTCCAGTTTCCCAGCCATTGCTTATAGACTTACAAGAGTTTAGAGCTGGAAGGGAACTTGGAAACCGTTTGGATTGTGTTCTTTATTTTAGAGATGAGAAAACCAATCTAGAGAGGCTGCGGTTTCACGAAGGTCACAGCTAAGGTCCCAGGTCTCCCTTATGTCACACTGCTCCCCTTGTTAGGGTCCAAAGCTAACGGTGCTCTTCAGCTGCCTGACTACCTAGCCCAGTGTCAACAGTTACTCAGCAGCTGTGGAATACTATATTTTCTGGATTAATTAGACTTTACAGGAGAGAGCAGTGATGAAAGATTCATTTTCAGGAAAAGAAAATGCAAACAACCCCTGAAATCTCCCCCAAACTCATTGCACACAACTTTTTTCCTCGTGAAACTTTATTTCAAGTTCACAGATAAAGAGGAGCCAATGCTCAAACTTTTTTAGATATCTTGTTATTCTTTTCTCTGTTCAGTCTTTAGCTCAAGCAGGCAGTAAGATTGTAATTTCTGTTTGCTCCTAGTGATATTGGCACTCTGGCTGTGATTGTGACCTACAGTAAGAAATACATTTTACAACAGTATGTGTATGCTGTGTAACTGAAATAAAATTTATGAAACCATATTTGACCTTGTAATATTTGATGCACTCTGATAATTCTTGTTCTCTTCTGTTCTATTAAGAAAAGTTGTTCATCATGACCCATTAAATTGATTTTATTACTCACAAATGGATTGTGACCCTCACTTTGAAAAACATGGCTCTACCAAAAATAAAAAAAGATGCTCCTGTACTTTGTCCCTTGAGATTGAGTCAGGAGGACAAGTGCGATGCTTACCCACTAAATGATCAAAAGGAATTTTGAAGAAGCTAGGCAAGGTTAGGATCTGAATAGTTCTTCCTTGAAAACAGCGTTATTTCCCAAAGGCAAGAATAAGAAGAATGCATCTTTATCCTTATCTTTCAAGGTTGCTCTCTTGGGTGCTTATCCTTAAACACAAGAATTGTAAAGATGAGTTTAAAATTTAGGATTAATTTTAGATTAGGATTACATCCTAGATTAGGATTTAGGATTAAAATTGGGGTTGGAATATATGAGTACCTTAGGTAGTTTATTCATTTTTCTGTAAAATACTGATATTTAAATTTTTTGAAATAGAGCGATCCTCAAGAAAAAAAAAGGAAACCATTTTCCCCTGGTGTGTGTGTGTGTGTGTGTGTGTGTGTGTGTGTGTGTGTGTGTGTGTCTGTCTGTCTGTGTGTCTGTCTGTCTGCAGCAGTTTTCAGTGCAGTGAGGTATATTTTTAAGAAAAAGATGGCCTGGAGTGTTGTCCTTTGCCCTTCTTTCTTCACCCTGTTAATTCTCCCTCCTCCTCCACATCTTCTCTTAGACATTGCTTCTCAGGTCAACCTTCCCTTGACCTCTTTCTCCTTCCCCCTTCCCCCTAGATTAAATTAGCTCCTTCTGTTGTAACTCCTTATAGTCCCTGTAGTTTTCCACCATGGAGCATGTCACCATTTGTTGTTACATATTCCTGTGAATGTTTGTTTACTGTCTTTTGCCTTCAGTCGAGGGTAGACTCCATGAGGGCAGAGACATTGTTTTGCTTGCTTTTGTATCCCAGTTCCTGGTGCGGTGTCTGACAATTAGTAGGCTCTCCGCCGTTACTGTTAGATGAAGGAGGCAGGGAAAATGTTGGTTAGAGCACAGGTTTGGGTATTAGACAGGCTTTGAATCTTACCTTTTGATTACTAGCGGTGTGATTTTGGGAAAGTTATTTAACCTCTCTCAAACTCAGTTTTCTTATTTGGAAACAAATAATAATAACACCTAGTGCCTAGGTTGTTATTAAGATTAACTGAAATAATAACCTTTTATATAATGTGCTCATTAAGTATTAGCTATCATTATTAACGTTTCTCTTTTCTTCCTTCCTTTATGGTTTAGCATGAAAAGGGGAGAAGTCCATCGTAATTAATTTTTTAAAAAGCCGTCAGATATGCTTTGAGGTTAGATACTTTTTAAAATAGCTGCAATAATCTGCATTACTCAGGAAACATTTTTGCTGTGTCTGCAGATGTCATAGAAGGGAGAAAAGTTTTTGGGGCATGGCTTTTCCCAAGTCCCTCTTTGCTTCAATTTTAATTTATTTTACATGTTATTCCTAAAGGTGTTTGAAATTCTCACTGGCCTTTGGAGGGTCATAAATGATGCTCCTAACGTCAGAGGTGTAACACTGCTGATGGAATGACTTGTTTAGGTCAATAGGCACAGCTCAGGCTTTTTCTTCGGAAGTTCATTTTAGTTGTTTAAGTTGACATGTCTTTACAACTTAGATTAATACTGTTTTCATTTTTAAAAATATTTTACACTGTATTTAAGGGTAATATTTTCCAGATTGATCTAGCTATTGCCGTGGAAAAGCAAATGAAATGCACCCGATTAACAAAACTAATTTAATCAGTTAGAAATCGCTCTGGTTATAAAAGCAACACATGTCTGTGGTAGAAATATCTGAAAAATATGAAAAGTATAAAGAAGAAAATAACCAATTATAATCGTACCATCTAAAAATAGTTACCATTAACATTTTGGCATCTTTCTTTCCAGGGCTTTATCTCTGTGTGTGTGTGAGATATATTTATAGATATATATATATCTATAAATATAGATATATATATTTTTTTCCTCCACACAGTTTATCTTTAGAAGCTGCCATATCATGAGCGCTTTCCCATGTTGAAAACATGTTTAATTACAAACAATATTCATCTTTATGTGTATATCATAATTTAACTAATTGTTCTTAAATTATATGTTTCCACTTCTTACTAATGACTTGATAAAAATCTTTATGTAAACTTTTCATTATTTTAGATTATTTCTTTAAGATAGATTACTAGGTCATAAGATATTTAGAGTTTTAAGACTTGAGACACGCTGCGACATTTCTTTTTAGAAAGGTGCTAAGTTGTTACACTCACGCCAGTGTGAAAGACACAATACACTGGACACTCTCAGTTACAGAAGCATGGTCTGCTAAATTGTCTTGAGTTACAGGTAGTTTAAGAGAAAAGAGAAAGATTTCTTACATATCCAGAAAATAAAACATTAATACAGCAACAGTATTCCAAACAAAACCCACAGTCATCCTTCATGGGTTCATTTAGTCTTATATGGTTCTCATGGTGCATGATGTTCGGTTAGCAGTCTCATGAATCCATCCTCTTGACTAGAGTTCTAGAAATCCTGACTCAGTCCACTGGGATGGTCTCCGAGTTGTTTAAACGTGCCATCGGAAGCCTGTACCCAAAGCACCTGGCATAGCCCCTTCCTGTGGGCTCTGAGACAGCCCTTCTTGTGGAAGACAGGCCCTCTGGCTTGTAGCTCATTGCGGGTACTATCGGGGAAGCAGTGGAGTAAAACTGCAACCTGTCCATATGTGATGGGAAACCTAAAGTGGCTCTGGTTAATGTATTACTTATAATTTTAAAAAATGAAATATCTCTTAAGGATTCATTACAAGATTAGGGCACTTGATAAGAAAATTTGGGGGCCGGCCACGTGGCGTAGAGGTTAAGTGCGCACGCTCCGCTGCTGGCAGCCCGGGTTTGGATCCGGGGCGTGTACCGAGGCACCGCTTGTCAGGCCATGCTGTGGCGGTGTCCCATATAAAGTGGAGGAAGATGGGCACGAATGTTAGCCCAGGGCCAGTCTTCCTCAGCAAAAAGAGGATGATTGGCATGGATGTTAGCTCAGGGCTGATCTTCCTCACAAAAAAAAAAAAAAGAAAGAAAATTTGATTGTTTCTGTGACATGCAAAACAAGATGAAAGTCAATCTAAAATTTTTTTAGACAGAATATTTGTAAACATAGTGATTAACTCTATTGTCAAGAAAGAGTGGATATTGTGTCTAATTTACGAAAATGAAAAACATAATCTTTATAGAGAAAAAAGGTCTTCAGATGTAACATATAATTGTCTTGATAAAACATACTAAGAATATACCAAACATATAGTTAGAATATACCAAGAACATCGGAAGGATATCAAGTAAAGAGATTGTGTAAGTCTGGAGTTAGGTCCTAAACATCTGTGTATATTAATAAAACTCTGTAGGTAAGTGATGTGAATTTCCAGTTGAGAACCACCGGCCTAGAAGATCCTAGATGCAAATGAAAGAAGTTGCAACCAAGTGAACATGCAACCAACATAACTGAATTATGCCTGAGAACACTGTGCTGTGTGTGGTCTAATATCGAGCACAGTGGCTCCAGCACTCTGATAAAGAGAAGTATCAGGGACGGTGAGGGCATTGACAGTTCTCTACAAACTTCCTATACGGCAAACCGTTTCTGAAATATTTATCACATCATACCCACAAGTTCAGCCTAGGATGTCTAAACATCTCTGATTTGATAGCATCAAATAAACTTAATTATTTCTAGCACCTCTCGCTTTACAAGGCGAGAGAACAAATCCTTTGTGATTTTCCAGGAGCCCTCTGGGAAGTCTTCAAGATGGTTTTAGGTATAAAAGATGTCATGTAGGATTTGATTTTGGGAAGGCAAAATATCAAAAGTTGTCAGGAGATTTAAACACTTTAAGATAGGAAGATGGATTACCAAGAAATAATACTTGGATATATATTTAACCAAAGTGACAATAAAGGTTTTAAAAGTCAACATAGAAGGCGTAACATGATTGTAAAGAACCTTTCCTAAATGAGAAACTTGTTTTCTTAAATAATCAAGGACATACTATTCAGGCGATTGCAGTGTAAAAAACGTTCATTAATGGAGAATGTCTCAAAGAAGAGGGAGAAAACTTGTTGTATGAAACATGGGAATCGTGGAGGAAGATGGAGGTGAGTCTTACCTCATATCATGCAAGAAGGACATGGCGGCCCTTTAGGTTAGACATTTCTCAGAACACAGAAGGGTAGGGGAATTTCTTACTCATTGCTCTCTTCCAGGAGCGCAGGGCTCAGATAAAGTTCACCATTTATCCCAAGGGATGTGTGTAAGTGCCCCACTCACTGTGTCCTTTATCATGTTGAGTATCTTCATTTGTATCAAATATTTTGAAGTAATTTATTTGATTGTAAATATCTGGACATAATCCTTATGAAAATCTGTAAAGAAAGTTTTATCTTTTAAAAATTGCTTTGGTTCATATTTATTTTGGTGCTTTTGCTCTTGAATGGACTTCATTTCTAGCTGTCTTATGCTCATTTAACATCTTGAAATTGGGCTTTTAAAGAGTAATAGTTCATCAAATATAAGATGCCACTGATTGTAAGATGCACTATAATTTTGTATATCCCTAAGGAAAAAATGCTGCGATTAAACTATGACACAATGCTTTTTATATCAGTTGTAGGAAACAGTGCAATGTCAGAGATGTTAAAATGTGGTAAAAATGTGCGTTTTATTTATTTTTTTTGTGAGGAACATCAGCCCTGAGCTAACATCCATGCCAATCCTCTTTTTGCTGAGGAAGATTGGCCCTGGGCTAACATCCGTGCCCATCTTCTTCTGCTTTATATGCGATGCCGCCACAGCATGGCCTGACAAGCCGTGCGTCGGTGTGCGCTTGGATCGGAACCTGGGCCACGAGCAGCAGAGCGCGTGCACTGCGTTTAAAATTAGTGAAATATGGGAAAGCCTTGACTCTTGCTATTTTTAAGCTTAATCTGATATATATGTGATATGTATATCACATGTATATAATATATATATATATATGAGGGAAGTTGCTGGCTTCCTTCACATAATCGTGGTCAATTCACAAAGAGTAAAAAGAAAGTGGATAGTTGAAAGTGGGATAGGGTAGAAAGTGGAATATAGGGATTTTTATTACGTAATATTTGGCATAATCTGGGTCTGCCAGTAGGAACCTCTGTTATAGCAACTGAGTACTGACTCGCATTGAGTGTTATTCTGAGGTTTCTATTCCAGGAAGCTGTGATCTTAATTAATTTAACCCGTCCTTGGTTGGACTTAGGGTGTTTCCATTTCTTTTTCTATTATAAACAACGTTGTTATGAGCATTCTTTTGAGCTCAATCTTTATGTATATCTAAGATGTTTTATTAGAATAAAATCATGGAAATGTAACTGCTATATCAAAGAGTATGCATCTATATATATTTAGTTATAATCTATTATTCTTTAAGTACAGAATTTTACATATTGAATTTGTATATATAATAGAGGCAACTGTACAAGTTGTGGACAGAATTTGATAATACAGAGATGAAAGAGAGGCCAGTTGACCAGTTAGGCAGGACCTGGTAGGTTCCTTTCAGGTTTTTCTATTTTAAAATTTTGTGTAATATTTATATGTTATATAATGTAACACGGACATTTGTATATATATGAAACGTGTAGCCTGATAAATTATCCAAAAGTGAACGTACCCTTATAAAGATCACCCATGTGAAGAAATGGAACATGAGCAGCATCCTAGAAATCCCTTCTTGCCCCCGCGTGGTTACTACCCCACCTCTCCTCAGTACCCTGACACTTACTGGTACTTTAGATCTTTCATGCAACGTGATGTTTATGAGTTTCATCTGTGTTGTTTTGGGTGGTAGTGGTTCTTTTATTCTTGTTGCTGTAAAATACTCTATTGTGTAACTATATCAGTGTATTTATTCATTCAGGTTTTTTTTCCTATCGTAACCATTTTTAAGTGTACAGTTTAGTGTTTAAGTACATTCATTCACACAGTTGTGCAACAGATCTCCAGAACTCTCTTCATCTTGCAAAACTGAGACTCTGTCCATTAAATAACAACTCCCCATCCTCCCTCCCTCAGCCCCACCCCCCACCCCCTTCTACTTTCTGGTCTCTGATTTTGCCTATTCTAGGTACCTCATGTATGTGGAATCATACAGTATTTGTCTTTTTGTGACTGACTGACTTCACTTAGCAAAATGTCCTCGAGCTTCATCCATGTTGTAGCATGTGTCAGAATTTCCTTTTTAAGGCTGAATAATATTCCATTGTATGTATATACTACATTTTGTTTGTCCATTCATCTATCCATGAACACTTGGGTTGCTTCCATCTTTTGGAGTATGCATAATTTTAAAGATCTTTCGTTTATATTGCCAAATGCTCTTCAGAAAATTTGTGCCAGTTTTCACGAGGAATATATGAGTTTGTTCTTGCCATTACAATGATAATGTTTAAGTCTTTTCCAGTGTTTTGATTACTTGTGAGGTTGAGCTCTGTCTTATGTCAATTAGTTACTTACATTTCTTCCTATTGTGTTTTAAAAATTGTTCATATATCTTCTTGTTTTGACTGTGAACTACTTCAGGGTAGTAACTATGATCTTAGATGTTCTTTTTCTCTCAGAAGTGCCTGGTATTGTGTCTACCACAGGAGATGCCTAGGATGTGGTTGGTAAATGAATGAATACATTTGTATGTGGATGTAATTGGAACCTCATAAGACTGGATCTTTACAATATTTTTTGGTTTGTTATGACCTGTTTTAAAAATATTTCTTAAAGTAGTTGCATAGTAAATAGTCTTAAGTAGTATTTGATAACTAGGCTCAAGTAGCATTTGATTAGAAATTATCTTTATTTTAGGCTATTTTTTCCCTATATTTCTTAAGTTAAAACAGTATGTATTTTTTTCCCAAATAGGCAGCCTTAAAAATTCAATATGAATAAAAGTCATTTTGATCCATTAAATCCTTAACCCTTGTTAAATACTCAGACACTAACAGTTTAATTATCTGGAGAGTTTAAAAGAGAGCTTATGCTGCCATGTGTAGGTGTCTGATAGAAAGCATTTTAAGTAGCTTTGAATTCACTGCTCTGGAGCTTTCGAGTTAGGGTTCATTGAAGGCTGTGAGATTCTTTGGTGTGGCTTTGGTGGTGCTTTTTGTGCCTCTTGGTCCTCAGGGTTCTTTGGAGTGGAGGATCCTTAGAGTACCAGAAGCAGCCGCCAGAGTGAGAACTTGGACGCTCTGGTGGCTCTGCTTAGACCCTTCACTGGGATGTAATTCCAGAGGTGCTCGTGGGAGAGTGATGAATGAAGAGAAGCACGGAGAGGTGAGAGTGGGCACCATGAGGTAGAGATCCAGAGGGAAAGAGGAGGTGGTGGAAAACGTACTTTCTTACTCAGAGTACGCCTTCATTGTCCTGCTAGGCTCCGAGAACGAAAGACTTAGGGAGATTTTGAAAGTAAAATGCTTTTGAGGTAAGTTTCTCTGGTGCATGAATCAAATCGACTCCTTTAATGAGAGGTTCCCAAATAGGCACTAAAGTTAGCAGCCTGCAGTGACTTGATAAAATGACAGTGTGGTGATTTTTTTTCCATAAAGTTAAACTTACTTTCCAGGGTTAAATTGTATGTTTTTGGAGATGATGGTGACAATAGGTTTATATATTTTCAATATCTTTACTTGGCAAAGTAAAACGGTAGCAGCCCTGTATTGGTTCCCTTTCAGTACTCCCATCCCCTAATCACACACTTAATTTTGGATATCATGTCTTGAACTAAAATAAGTAATTTAGAAACTGTTTGATTATACTCAGTTACCTGAAGAAGTAGGGCGTCAGAAATAAATCTGGGAAAATACTTCTGGAAATATCGGAAGCATTTGCCATGAAGGTTCAGCCCCAACATTGAGCTTTTACTTTGTAACAGAAGCCCTCAGAGTTTTATTTGGCTCTTTGAATATCTAGGTGTTTAATATCTAGGTGTTTATGTTTGAAAGGAATATGTGTGTATTGAGGAATGATTGCTGAAAAAGGAGAATCATTATCTTGACTCTCTGAATGAAATTTAAAAACTCCATCTTAATTGTAGTGATTAGTAGTACGGCTCATTGCTTCATCCTGTCTTACCCAGTAAACCTCCTGTACCATTTATTCTTTTCCCTTGCAGGCTCACTCATGTATTAAGTGCTTACCATGTGTCATGCAAAGCTAGGCCAAGACCATGGGGCTGCAGTGGTGGATAAAATAGACATGGGCTCTGCTGAGCTACCAGGCCCTCTAAGAGTATTGATTAGATCCAGGGAGCTTTCTGAGTTGGAGATCTCCCCACCCTCAGATTTAGCAGGAATTAGGGAGGCCATGAATTTCAGTTCAAGTCACATTTGTGAAGAGACCTTATACTGCCTCTACTGCCTCCCTCTACACATTTGCCACTCAACAGAAGCCAGATTTGAGGCTGCTTTAAGTTTGAGGTCCAGGCCAAAGAGACCTACTGAACCCCTTCCCTTCTAGAATTAGAGTCTCCATCCACACTGAACATCTTCCCCGTTCCTGAACATGCTGTGTTCTTTCTCAATTCCTTGCCTTTGTGTAGATTGGTTCCTGTGTGTCAACTGCCCTTTCCTCTCTATTCTGTTGGAGTCATTTCAAATGGCACTTATCTTGTGAATATTCCTGTACTCCCCCAGGCAAATAATGCTTTTATTCTATATAAGCATAATATAAAAGATGCCCTGCCTCCAAGGAAATTATAATCTAGTTAAGGAGAAGAGAGAAGGTAAACTTTTCTAGTTCATGGTCTGGTGCAGAAATGGTAATAAATTTACATCTATTCTCTACCTGTGTGCTGTCATTCAAGTGGTATAACATGTCTTATATAAAGATTACAGTGAACTTGTAAAATAGATGTGCATTTTCAGATGAGGAAAAGGAGTCTTTAAGAGGTGTATTAGTTCAGAGTACCTGGAGCCGGGACTCACCTGTATTTGTTACTCTTCAGAGTCTGGGTCTCTGTTTGTATGCTGTCTCCTTAGGCATAAATGAGAAAGGGTGTGGGGAAGGATTTAAATAAGAGTTTATTGTAGCAATAAGAGAGATTACAGGAATGATTAATTGCCAAGTAAATTATACAGGGGTGGGAAGATGTCCCTTTAGGCCGAAGTGGGCATGATATATTATCTGGACATATTGTGAGCATTTGCCACGTTAATGAAAATATTAAAACATCCTTTTTAAGTGGCTCCATCATATTCCATTTTATGGTTATACCATAAATGATTTAAGTTATTACCAGGTTCTTACCATTCTAGATAGCACTGCAGTGTACCTCTTGGTACACAACTCTGTCTGCTCTTGTAAAATCATCTCCTGAACATAGAATTCCAAAGGAGTTTGAATGCTTTTAAGAGTTTTACTTTCTATTATTAAACATTTCCTTCTGGAAAGATTGTACAAAATGTATAGGCCACAAATAGTGCTTACCTTACTATATTCTTTCTAGCTTTGAGTATTACGGAAAGTCTTTGCTAATGGAATAGGCCAGAAAGAGTTATCTTGTTTTAATTTGAGTGTCTGGATACTAGCATAGGTGGAACCATTTTCATGTTTTATTGCTATTTAAATATATTTTGTGAATTACCTTTTTATAGTCTTTACTTATTTTCCTGTTGGTATCTTAGGGTTTTCTTGCCAGTTTTAATAAAGCTTTTATACATTAAGGACAATGTTTTTTCTCCAGTTTAACTTTTTTTTTTTTTTTTTGGTGAGGAAGATTAGCCCTGAGCTAATATCTGTGCCCATCTTCCTCTATTTTATATGTGGGATGCCTGCCACAGCATGGCTTGATAAGCGGTGCGTAGGTCTGTACCTGGGATCCTAACTTGTGAACTCCGGGCTGCTGAAGTGGAGCACACAAACTTAACCACTACGCCACTGGGCCAGCCCCTCTAGCTTTACTTTTAATATGGCTTAGTTATTATTATTTTTTTAAATATATATTGACGTTTTAAATGTTCACATAGTTAAATCTTTTCTTTTAAATTTTCTTCCGTTTCTTTAAAGCTAGAAAGTCCAACACACGAAATTAAGGGAAAATAATTTGACTCATTTTCTGGAAAAATACCATTTTCTATGTAAGCTTATAAAAGATGTATCTCCTTTTCTCTCATTAGCCAAGCCATTGTGTCCATGTTTACTTAAAACCTTTTTTTCCAGAAGGTTTTGCCTTTATTGAATTTAGTTATAGCCTTGATTATGAACCATGTAAGGATTTTTTTTCTGGTTATTCCCAAATTAACCATGTTGCTAAATTAATGTTTATTTTTTTAAATTATTTTTTATTTATTTATTTTTATTTATTTTTTTCCCCCAAAGCTCCAGTAGATAGTTGTATGTCGTAGTTGCACAGCCTTCTAGTTGCTGTATGTGGGACGCGGCCTCAGCATGGCCGGAGAAGCGGTGCGTCGGTGCGCGCCCGGGATCCGAACCCCGGGCCGCCAGCAGTGGAGCGCTCGCACTTAACCGCTAAGCCATGGGGCCGGCCCAATGTTAATTTATTTTAATTAACCACTTTTACAGGGAGTGTGGAGGACAGTGTCATTCCAAACATAAAACAACAGCGTGTTACAAAAGATTGAAAATTACTCTTATTTGGTTAACTTCTTGGCGTTTATGTGATTTTTAAATCAGTTTTGTGTAAAGCTAGTGTATGTGTTTGGGAGGGGGTTGTCTCTGTTCTTGGCTAGCGTGGAAGTGACCTTGTAGCTTGGGCATTGATTTTGAATTAGCTATACATCTGACACCTTTATCCTTTGAGCATCTAATATGTGTTGGGATGAGATATTTTGGAAGGAGAACCCTGCTAAATGTGTGGTAAATATTGTCTAAGTCAGTGCTTCTTAACTTTTTTTTGGTTCATAAACTGCATTTGAGAATCTGGTGAAAACTGGATTCTTGACTCTGAAAAACGCACATGATAAAAATTTACACTCAGTTTCAGGGAACTCATAGTCCCCATGATGGAGATATAAAGTAAGATAGTTTTGATAGTTTAACTATGTTTTTGGGTTCCCTATATTTTGTACATGTGGCATTTAATTATATACTATGAGACATTTCTTTTCTGAAATTGTATGTGGGGTTTATATTTGGAATACACGGGACTTTAGGCCCCACAGTTCCAGTAAATTTCACATTGGCTTTATTTATGCAGTCACAATTACCAATTATGTTCTTCTTAGTGAAGAAAACTATAAAATTAAAAATATGAGCTTTTACTTTTTCTTCTAAAATTTTTTTCAGCCCCATTTAAATTTTTTCCCAGTTTACATAGCTTTTAATTAGAAGAAAGTTATATTTTTCATGGGACAAACTGTGTGTGTGTATCTTTAATTACATCTTTGATGTTGGGTAATGTTTTACTTTGTAGATGTTAACTTGTCATTTTTAAGGATTTCATAATTCGTAAAGGCATTGTTCCTCTCAAGTGAACAGTTCTTTTTCTCTTCTGGCTCCTGGCAAGTGAATTGGTCTTGTTTATTGGAATGGTATAGACAGAATAGTTGTTTAGGTTGACTTCAAGATTGAAGAGTTGAGAAGCTTTGTGTGTGAAAAAGTCATAGTGTTAGAAAATTGTGTATATCCATGTGCCTGTCTATGAGTGTAAGGTGATATGGTAAGTACATTGAAGAGAAAGATAGGTCCACCCGTGTCCCTCCCCCACTTAGTGCCCTTCGTGCCTGTGCCTTTCTGTTAGGACGAAGGGCACAGCATAACCTGACGACTGCCTGCTCCTTTGGGTGCTCTCGCTCGCTCTGCCCACTCTGCCCTGGGTCATCATGGCCTTTCAGTTTCTCAAATGAGTCAAGTGCTCTTCAGTCTCAGATCCTTCGATGTGCTGTTCCTTCTGTCTCAACCACTTTTCCCCTCCCTCTTCCAGTCAGTGCCTTCAGAGCTTTTGAGTCTCCATTTAAATGTTCCTTCTTTGAAGAGTCATCTTTGTTATCATCCTCCCGATTCTCCAGGCCAGATCCTGTCTACTGGTATGCTTTGTAACATTCCTTATAGCATATTTCAGAACTACACTTTGAAGACTTTTGTGTGTGTACTTATATGCTGAACATCTAGTTCTTTCTACAGATTGAAAGCTCCGTGAGGGCAGGGTTGCTGGCCCCTCATGTTCAGTAATGTATTTTTCCTCAGCTCCTAGCACAGCACTAGTCCAGTAGGGCCATTGTTGAATGAGGGACACAGTTACTGTCCTCGAGGAGCTAACAGTGTAGTTGACACACGTGCACACACAATGAGGTATGAACCAGTTAATGTGTATTTTCAACTGTAAATGAGTAAGTCATTAGAATCAAGATCTAAGAAACGAAAAACCAAAAGTGAATAAAACACAATAACATACATTTAAAATTTTTACATCATCTTCTATCTCATTTCTTAGACAAAATCCTGTTCTCAGTGAAAAAGTTGTTAATTCATAATGACTCTAGGGGTAGTTTTATACTCTTTTTTTAGACATAAACACAAACAGATTAACATGAAGTGAAGGGAAACACCAGCCTGATCTGATGAGTGCTCTATTGGAGGAACAGTAAATTGGTGTTCCAGCGAAGGCAGGGTGTAGTTCTTATATTTGGTGGGGAGGGTAAGTAGCTATCTGAAGGAGAGAGGATTTGAGTTAGACCTTTGATTGGATATGCAGAAATAAGGAGGCAAAGCAAAATCCTTACTTTTTTTTTTCTCATTTAAATTGTAGCCAAGCTGTCTCCCGAGACCTGAATTTAGACTCAGCATCTTATCCAGGCTACCCCTTTATTTATAGGTGAGGAAATTTAGACTTCGAGTGGTTAAAACACTTCACCAAAGATGTGAGCTCTAGAGCTGACCAGAGAACTAGATCTCTGAACTGTCCCCCAAGCTTTCTCTCCAGCCATTAGGGGCCTCATTCCTCAGAAGGAGTAATCCTCTGTGCCTGCTACTGGGAGAGGGCAGACATCCCAGTGACCTGGGAGGTGTGGTGGGCTGAGGGTGGGAGGGTCCTGGGCCTTGGAGTTAGACCAGGACTCTGGTTCTGGCCCAGACGCTTTCCAGGGGAGCGGACAAGTTACCTTTACAACTCGTTTTCCTGTTCTCTACCACAGGGGTTGTGATGGTACCTGCGAGGATAACAGTTGTCAGATGCCTAGTTGAGCGCCTAGTATGTAATAGGTATTTGATAATGAGTACCTCTCATAATCAATGAGAATTGGCCTTCTGGGCAAAGAATCCTAAAATGGTGCCATAAAGCTCTGGCAAGGATTAAATGAGATTATGTGTGATGTTTAGCATAGTGCCTAGCAGATGGTCAGTATTCAGTACCTAAAGGTAGCAGTTAATACTGTTACAATGAAATTCTTCATTACTGTTTCACAAATTATACAGCTGATGAAAAACGTAAGTAGAAATCTGATGCATCTCCCAGTTTTGGAAGGCACTATTTTAAATGGCATTTCCTCATCTACCATTTAAAATTTTTTTACAACCACAATCATCAGTTATAGTGATAAAGAATTGCTTAATTTTATAATTAATGTTACATTTTTCGTTTAGTCCTGGCTGCTAGTCTTTTATACCTGTACAGTAACACCAGATTTACTCAGCAGTATCATGGAAGTGTTCCATATAGTGTCATTAAATTAGTTAATTTTAAAATACACTTTTTATTTTAGAATAGTTTCCATTTAGAGACAGTTGCAAAGATAGTACAGAAAATTTCTGTATGTCTTGTGCCCAGTTTCTACTATTGTTAAATCTTACATTACTGTGTACATTTGTCATAACTAATGAACCAATAGTGACACATTATTATTTACTAAACTGTGTACTTTCTTCACATTTCATTCATTTTCCCCTAATGCTCTTTTTCTGTTCCTGGATCTCATCCAGGGTACCACCTTACATTTAGTCATCATGTCTCCTTAGCTGCCTCTTGGCTGTTAGTTTCTCAGACTTTGTTTTTTTTTGATGACTTGAACAGTTTTAAAGAGTACCAGTCAGGTATTTTGTAGACTGTTCCTCAATTTGGGTTTGTCTGGTATTTCTGTCAAGGTTTGATTGGAGTTATGGGTTTGGGAGGACAACCACAGAGGTGAAGTGCCCTTCTCATCATGTCAGGGGCACATGCTTTCAACATGACATACCGCTGATGAGCTTAAACTTGATCCCCTGGCTGATGGCTGAGACAGTGTTTCTAGGTTTCTGCACCATGAAGTTACATTTTTTCTCTACCTTTCAGTAAAAGTGCAGCCCACACTTAAGTGGTGGGGAGTTAAACTCCACCTCCTCGAGAGAGTAGTGTCTACATAAATTATTTGGATTTTTTCTGTGCAGGAGATTTGTCTCTTCTCTCATTTATTTATTTAGTAATTGTTTATATCAGTTTGGACTCAATGGATTTATGGTTATAATCCAGGACTCTGTCATTTATTTCGTTGCTCAGATGGTTCCAGCTTTGTCCAGTGGGAGTTCTTTCAGTTGGCTCCGGGGACTTTTATTGTGCTCCCATTGGTTTGATTTTTGTTTTTTTGAGCGCTTCCTCACTTGCTGGCTCTCCAAGATACTTCGGGCTCATATTACATCCTCCTTGCCCCCGTCCTGCAATCAGCCATTTTTCCAAGGAGTCCTGGTTCTTTTATTGGAGTGTAGTATTGGAAACTAAGATTTGGTTCCCAGATAAATGAGCTCTTTCTGTGCTCATGTCAAAGCAGAGATGAGAGAGTTAATGTCCAAATTGTCCTAATTGCTTTTCCCACTTTTCTTTCCATTTTCCTTCACTGAAAACCCTGGGAGAAATACAGAACATGCTTGTATTTCCTAGATTTATCTCTGCAACAGTTGGAGTTCATCTTTTGAATGTGTAGTTGTGTCATAGGGCGTATTTACAGTTAACTATTTTTAAAATCCAAGTTAAAAGACCCTTTGCTTTTTCTCCCAGCTTTTGATAGTTTTTCATCTTCCAAATGTCCGTGCCTTAGCCCCATAGTTCTCTTTAGTTAAGTCTAAAACAACCTTTGAATGAATCATCACTTTTATTTTATGTTGCTTTTCTTTAAATATTTTTTTTGTTGGCATTTTCATTGTAAAATGCGTCCACAGTGAGACTGAAATGGTGCTTATTTTCACTTCTTGTGTTGAAAGGACATCCCCCCACCTGTGCTCCCTGCGTCACTTCCCCTCTACAACCAAGTGTGTCTGAGAAGGGTTTTCATTCGTTCTTTTTTTTTTTTTTTTGTGAGGAAGATTGACCCTGAGCTAACATCTGCCAATCCTTCTCTTTTTGCTGAGGAAGACTGGCCCTGGGCTAACACCCATGCCCATCTTCCTGTACTTTATATGGCATGCTGCCACAGCATGGCTTGACAAGCGGTGCGTCGGTGCACGCCCGGGATCTGAACCCGTGAACCCCGGGCCGCCACAGTGGAGCACGCACACTTTGCTTGCGCCACCAGGCCGGCCCCTCATTCCGTTTTGATTATGTCCTTGCCAATCTGTACACATAGGATGTAGTATTGATTTGCAAAGCTTTGGATAAAGATATAGGTATAGATATACTCACACATTTTTTGGACATGGTAAAAATAAGAAAGCACACCTGAAAAATGTCGTCTTTGTCCCCTTGTTGTTAAGTACTCAACTGTTTGCAGCAAAATTGCAGAAATAACAGAAATAATGACATTTGTCTTTCATCTGTAACATGACTCCTATGTATTTAAATGCCTAAAACGTCTCTTTTTTTTTTGCTCTAGCTCTTTTTGGATAGTCTTCTGGTTAACCAGAGTGAAAGATAATAATATTTAGTCTTTAAAGCATTTTGTTGTATTTGTTTATATGATTTTATGAGTTTATTTTCTGAAAGCCTTCATCTGAAAATATTTTTTGAACAGCTTATAATTTTTATTTCTAATGATGAGCAAAGTTTATCCATATGGGGTAATTTTTCTTTATATGTATTTGTTTTCTTTCTTTATGTGTTCTTTTTTGTTCTGCTTAGTTCAGGACTGATAAAGTATACTTTGTAAAAATCTATGAGTGAAATAAAAGACTTTTCCTAGAAGATCTAAGTCAGCAGGCCTTATCCACTCCAGCTGTCCCTTTCCAAGGCCTGACCCTATCCATTTCTCCTATGAAACACTCCCACTGATGCTCACAGCATCATGAATGAATGCTTACGGCTCATAGGCTATTCTCTAGAATGCCTGTGATTTTCTCTTCCCACCAATTGAACTATATGCTTATCAAGAGTTCCTGGTTTGTTCCTAAATATGTTTAAGTTTATTGTACATTTTATTTTATTTTTTCCTTTTATTTTATTTTTTTGTGAGGAAGATCAGCCCTGAGCTAACATCCATGCCAATCCTCCTCTTTTTGCTGAGGAAGGCTGGCCCTGAGCTAACATCCATGCCCATCTTCCTCTGCTTTATGTGGGACGCCGCCACAGCGTGGCCTGACAAGCGGTGCATCGGTGAGCGCCTGGGATCTGAACCCGGGCTGCCAGCAACAGAGTGCACGCACTTAACTGCTATGCCACAGGGCGGCCGGTACATTTTATTGTTAATTGCATAGTTTAGTAAACTATTATACAAATATATGAAATGTGAATGCAAAAGGGAATTGTAGTTTCTATGTAAACTAATTAGGAATGCTTCCGGGGGCCAGCCCTGTGGCTTAGCGGTTAAGTTCGTGCACTCCTCTACTGGCGGCCCGGGTTCGGATCCCGGGCGCACACCGATGCACCGCTTCTCTGGCCGTGCTGAGGCTGCGTCCCACATACAGCAACTGGAAGGATGTGCAACTCTGACATATGGCTGTCTACTGGGGCTTTGGGGGGAAAAAAAAAGGAGGAGGATTGGCAATGGATGTTAGCTCAGAGCTGATCTTCCTCACACACACAAAAAAAGGAATGCTTTGGAAAATCTCAAGATAGGTCACAAAAAGAAAATTGCCATCAAATTAGGTATAATAGAGGACTGTTAAAGTTTAGAAAGAAAAATCATGAAAATCCAGAAAAATTGCTCCACAAAAGTCTTAAAATTCTTGTTCTATTTTAAAGAAATAGAGAGTGCGGGTTGCAGATGCTACACTTCGGTTGTGGTGTATGTGAAGTTGACTTGTGACTTCTCTCAGGGACCCACACTAAAAGGCAGGGCTGTGGCCCTCATCAAAGTAGTGATGGATTTAAACTCATTCATGGGCTTAAAGTGAAAATAGAGTGTTTAAGTTTTGTATGTGTGTCAGTTATCTCTTATAATTTAACAAACCATACCAAAGCTTAATGGCTTAAAATAAAAACCATTTATTATCTGTTATGGTATTGAGTGGTTCTACTTCTCATCGTGTTGGCTTGGGCTCAGGGACAGCTGGAAGGTCTGAAATAGCCTTACTCACAGGCTAGCAAGTTGGGGCTGACTGTCAGCTAGGAGCTCAGCAGGACTTGGGCCTAACTAGGCTCTGCTTCATGCAGCCTCTCTACCTGGGCTTCTGAGACCATGGCAGTCTCAGAGTAGTTGGACTTCTTACATGGCGGCTAGCTTCCCCTGGAGTACAAAGGTGGTCTTCTTAAGGCTCAGGCCCAGAACTGCCCCAATGTCACTTTTGCTACATTCCAGTGGTTAAAGCAGGTCATTGGGTCATCCCAAATTCGAGAGGAGGTAATTACGCAAGGATGTGAATACTGGAAGAGCAGGTTCATGGAGGGCCACCAAAAATAGCCACCACAGATGTTTCGATTTTTTTATTTGCATGTTTTATTTTTAATGTTTTTAATATATATATTTAAAATTAACTGGCTAACCACAAGTCCCAGTGACATTTGATAAGAAGACTTCCAATAAATGAAAGTGTTTGCAAGCAGACTTACAATAATTTGATTATAACTTGCATTCTTACTAATAACCATGGGGACATAGGGATTTCAGCCCACGTTAATCTGATTCCAGTCGTTATTCCTCACACCTACTCCATTGCTGTTGTTTGGTCAGTAGATAGCCATCTTGGCACCTAGGGTTACAGTATCACTTTATTGTCAGAAATCAACAATCTTTAATTCTTGTAGCTTTTAAAAAATTATGCTCTTCAAATAATTAAATGTGATTGTATTTTTTTTGTGTGTGTGAGAAAGATCAGCCCTGAGCTAACTTCTGCCAATCCTCTTCTTTTTTTGCTGAAGAAGACTGGCCCTGGGCTAACATCCACGCCCGTCTTCCTCCACTTTATATGGGACGCTGCCACAGCATGGCTTGCCAAGCGGTGCGTTGGTGCGTGCCCGGGATCCGAACCAGCAAACCCCGGTGCGTGCACCCAACCTCTTGCGCCCCCAGGCAGGCCCCAAATGTGATTGTATTTTAATATAATTTAGATAATGATTAAGTCTAAAGTATCAAAGGTAAAATTATTTACCTCGTAAATTCATTTATTCAGCAGATAGTTATTGGGCCATAATCCACACCAAGCACTGTTCTAGACAGTGGAGAAACGCTGGTAAAGAAGGCAGATGAGGTCCCTGCCCTCATGGGGCTTCAAGTCTAGTTGGGGGGATAGTTTCTTGTTCATTTCTGTAAGAGATATTTTTTAAAAATGAATTTTAGTTAAAAAGCAAAAAAATTGAGTGTCTATCCTGAAAAATAATCAAGACTCACTAGGTTTGTAAAGACCCTGCACTGTGAATCAATGCAAACGTTAAATAGTGAATGTTGGATAAGCTTGAGGTTTGACAACAGCTCACCTGGAGGTTAGCTGATAAATGTTTAATTATAGGCTGATGATAAAGATCAACTAACCTGTTAATTAATTGACCCATACAATACGGACCAATCTTGCAACCTCAAACTTAGCTGAGCTCTCTTTGATTTATACTGCAGGCCAAGCAAACTATACAAGTTCTTAAAAAAAGAAACTCAGGAAATCCACTCCCTCTGCCTCCCTCTCCTTCCCTCCCTTTCCCTCAATAGCAGAAGTCTCCCTTTAATTATTACTTAATAGAGAAGAGGTTAACGGGGAGGTGGGTGTGGTGGAGAGAACCACACACAGGTGAGAACTGTACTTCAGAAGTGAATAAAATATTTTATTTCTAAGGACTTTGCTAAGGAGCTTTTAATGAAGTTAATTTTTTTTTTTTAGGGCTTTTGCAAAACCACAGATGTTTTCAAACTCATCTAATCCAGCTTCATCATTTTATAGATGAGCTATTTCAGGCACCATGTGGTTTACCTACTATGTCAGAGCAGAACTATTTAACCCCAAGTTACTTGAATTTTTGTTTTGTCTTCTACACATTTTTCATTTAAAAACTACACCAAACCGCTTTGGGTTGAGTTCAAGACACACTTTTCTTAGACCGGATTCTATGTCAAGTGAATAGTACTTTAGCAGTTTTGTGTTAAAAGAGTGCAACATTGTTTTATGTGACTGTCAGAAGTTTAGTACAAGCAAGACATTTCACATTTGTATGTTTTTAAACACAAGTAAGGCAAATATTTCAGGGCAACTGATAAAGACCTTGTATTACTTTCCTCATCCAAAATAATTGGTATCCATGGAAACATTGTGAACCAGTCAACTGACCACATTAGCTCATCTCACATGAGCTAATACAAAATGAGGTTTTGGATGCTTTTGGTTAGTTAATTGAAATTATGCAAGTTCTTTTGAATTTACCACTAGTATTTATTTTCATAGATTTTGTGTATAAATTTTTTTTTTTTTAGAAAAGAAAGAATAAACTTTTGCTTGATTTCCCCTCTTACCTCCCTTTATGTCTTGCTTCTTAGATCCCAAACTAAGGTTTTTTCCTCTGGCTGCTTTTAAGATTTTTCTCTTTATCACTGGTTTTTAGGAATGTGATTATGGTGTTCATAATCAAAAACTGGTAGTTTTCTTAAGAGTTCTTCTGCTTGAAGTTTGCTGAGCTTCCTGGATCTGTGACCTTAGGGTTTTTTTCAAATTTGGAAAATTTTCAGCCCTTATTTCTTAAAGGATTTTTTTCTCTGCGTCCCTTTTCTTGTTGTGAACTCTAGAAACACCTGTGTTACACTGCTGGCTATTGTCCCGCAGATTACTCTGTTCTTTTTCTTTTTCTTTTTTTTCCCACAACCTTTTTTCTCTCTGATTAATTTTGGATAGCTTCTGTTGCTATGATCTTCAAGTTCACTGATCTTTTCTCCTACTCTGTCTAATCTGCTTTTAATCCCATCCAGAGTATTTTTCATTTCAGGTATATTTTTCATCTCTAGAAGTTCTACTTGAGTCATTTCTGGTCTGTTTCTTTTTGATTTTTCTCCTGGTTTTAGGTCATATTTCATGTTTCTTTGACAGTTTTTGATAAGATGGCAGACATTGTGAATTTTATTTATTGGGTGCTAGACTTTTCTTTTTTAATTCCTTTAAATAATGTTGGACTTTGTTCTGACATGTAATTAAGTTACTAAGTTATTTGGATGCAGTGTAAACCAAAAACATTTCCAACAAGTGTGAATGCCATCTTGACTGAGTTAAGTAAATCCTAAGAAAGTATTAAATGCCTAGCTTCACCTTTGTGTAATGCCTGTCCTAAAATTTATGTTAATTATGAATTATAAATATAGTGGTTGGCAGCACCACATGGCATTTTTCCTACCTCATTTTCCGTGATGCATAATGAATAAGGGGGAATTAACTGTATTATGTTCTATCTTGTTTTGATATATTGTTTATGACAGTATTCATCTTCCCTTCCGTGAGATTCCTTATGTTTGCTGTCAGAATAATTAACGAGTAAAGACTAAGCTAGATGACTTTCTGTTCTGCAGGAGATACAGGTTTGAAAACACGAGATCTCCGGCTTCTGTAGAATTATTACAGGGATTTATTCTTCTACTTTTATTTGGAGAGTGCAGCCAAATGAGTTTTTTCATTTGTAGAGAAATCACTCATCCGCAGTTGGAGGACAGTACAACACAAATATCTTTTTCTCTTTCCCCAAATGAAATTCTTGATAAAAGTTAACATTTTTATTATATGTGCTTTCTTAGCCTCCTTTTGTCTGCTAAAGCATAGGACTTGTTTCCTCGTACGGCAGAGAAAGGTGCTTATGTAAAAAGATAAACTCCTATCCTGAGATCATGACTGTCCTCAGGCTAAGGAGCTTGCCATTGGAGACTTGGCTACCTGAAGTTTGGACATTTTCAATCCCTCTTCAAAAAATCCTCTTCCACTTTTACTTTGCATTTCCCTAATTCACTCATCCATACAGCACACTCATCCACACACTACTGCTGGATACTAGTAAAACATACCGTTTTATACGCCTGTTTGGTATTTTAGTATTTTCTGCATAGCCCTTTATCTCCGTTATTTTGTTTTGATTTTCTTTTGAATCTTCACAACTGAATTTCCTGAAATATTTTAGAATGTTGACCTTACAAATTCATAATTAGTCTTCTTTCTCATAGTCTTAGGAAGAATAAGTCACGTATGCAGTCACCCATCCAGTAAGGCTGGGACTCGGCTTTAGGTCCTCTGCCGCCAAGTTCACAGTCCTCCTCACTCCAGAGGGCGTGTTCTGAACGAGGTCTTGTTTGCTCTTTTGTATCTGACTCCATTTTTCTGTTTATCCTGGTATTCCCTGCTGTCTGGCCTCAGTGTATTTAACTGACTAAATGTTTGTGCTGTAGTTTTCTGGTGATTACCATTCTAGTATATGAAATATATTATTGTGGAAAAACACTGAGTGGCTCTATTGGAAACTATTGGAGATACAAAAGTAATAAAATACAAAGTCCTTCCTTACCATTTACTTTATCTTAATGGGGAAATTAAAAAAAAAAGAGTTATAATATTGAATTTGAAAGAATTTAGAAGATATTAAAAATTTTAAAATGATTTCTGATCCTATACCATGCGGAACTCACAGGCATACTTCTTTCGTATTGTTAACAGATGCTCCAGATGCGTAAAGAACTCAGGTTCACTCAGTGGGTGGTGCATGAGTACAGTGACTTCTGAGGCCTATAATATGAGCAGTATCAATCATTTAATGAACCTCACTGTATTATTTCTCGTTTGTTAAGCATGCATTATTGCGTTTAATCCTTATAGGTATGGGGTCTGAGCATTTATTATCCTTATTTTGTAAATGCACTATGGAGATTCTAAATAATTTGGCCAAGGCCCACACAGCTAGTAACCATCACAGCCAGGATTTGAACCTAAGCTCCTCACACCACAAAGCCTATGCTGTTAATCATTCCAAAGCCTGTGCTAGTAACCACAAAAACATATGGAAATGAGGTTAGCAACCTTGTCATTTATAACCGTGTCTTTTCATCAGCCAAATCAACTATTTTGCAGTGAGTATAGAAGAAATGGATATAGGGAATATCAAGCTAATCTATAAGTTATATTATTTGTTGTATGCCTTTGTGAGATTTAAATAATAAATGTAGTTTATTTGTTCTATAGTATTTATTCTATAGGGGAATAGGTACATTTAAAACATTGTTAAATTTGCTCATGGTTTAATTTGTTTTAGTTAACATTTAGGGTATTTCACTTGTGTGTCTTACTGTGTGAGCTCATATGTCTGGGAGCATGTATGCTCACAGTATCTGGAGTGCTTTTGTCTGGTTAAAAAATAGTTTTTGTCCTGTCAAAGGCATTCTTTACAGATTACAGCACTGTAAATTTGTATAGTTCTCCAGCATTTTTATTTTTGAAAGATAATTTATTTTCTGAAGTTTTGTCAGTCCAATTCAATAATATCATTCTTTTTCCCTCATGATTTTGAAGTAGCTTTGATTTTATATCACGATATAAATTGCCAGGAAGGAAACCAGTTGTATCTTGGATATAGTTTGGAGTTATGTTGATAAAATATATTTTATAATATATTTTACCCTATTCAGAATAGAGTAGACTGCGATGGTACATATTTGAAAGGAATGTCATGATTGATTCCTTCTAGTTTACTGTTTTAGAATTGTATTTGTTCTTAGTTTGTATCATTAAATTTTATTTTGTTAGCTTCCGAAAAATAAAACTTTATCACAATAATGATATTGTTTGAGAAGTTGGATCGGGATAGAGAATTGGCAGGAGGTCTTTCCAGAGAACAAGTTAATGAGGAACTGCATTTTGAAAGCGAAGAGAAACTAATTCCTTTTTCTTCTTCCACAGCATCCTTCTCCCCCACCCCCCCACCTGAAATCTGCACTGTAGTGTTTATCAGAGAACATAGAAAAATGGACCTACTGTATGTTATCAGTGCTCTCCATTTTGCTGCTCGGGTCATAGTAAAGTGTTCTTCTGTGCTTTCTGTCCTGTGTGTGTGCTTTGGAAAGAGAGGAGCCAGGCTCTGAAGTCGGGACAGGGCTGTATTTGCCCACTCATCAGTTAAGCTGATCGGTGTCTAGCACACAAGTCCATACTTAGTTCTGTCTGGTTTGTATCTAGTCCTTTGCTCTTTTTTCCCTTAATCCATAAGTTTTTAGTTTTAAACTTCATTTATTTTCGAAATAATTCTATAAACAACAAACTGCACATCAGTTCTACCATGTGGTACTACTCCTTGTTGTTCGTGGGCAGAGGAGTGGCAGGCACAGTCCTCATTCCCTTTAGTGAGAGAGAAGTTCTCCTTGTGAGTTTCCACAAGTGCGAGTAGAGGAGAAAGATCCACAGAAAAGTTTTACAAAGAGTTCTTAACAGAAATTATAAGTAGTTTAATCGTCTTTCACAGGCAAGAGTGCACATCGGGAGATTCAGCTTGCAAGAATTCTGAATCTGATCCAGAGGACTTTTCGGATGAAACAAGTACAGAGAACCTTTACAGCACCTCTCCCCCCAGCACGCCTCGACAGATGAAACGCATGTCGACCAAACACCAGAGAAATAATGGAGGGAGGCCTGCCAGTCGATCAAA
This sequence comes from Diceros bicornis minor, assembly GCF_020826845.1. NCBI lineage: Eukaryota > Metazoa > Chordata > Mammalia > Perissodactyla > Rhinocerotidae > Diceros > Diceros bicornis. Next base: position 9,415,711 of record NC_080778.1, on the reverse strand, counting down.
TTTGAAAGGTAAGTCTTGTACTTACAAAGAGATACATGAGAGGGCCTGGCGCTTTTGGTTTGTAATCTTTATATAACATGTAACTATTGATTAATCCTTTCCAGGATGCTGTCAGTTATTCTTTTTATTTTAAATTTGATTTTAGTGCTGCTTTTTTTTTGGGGGGGTGGGAGAAAAATCAGCCCTGAGCTAACATCCATGCCAATCCTCCTCTTTTTTTTTTTGCTGAGGAAGACCGGCCATGAGCTAATATCCGTGCCCTTTCCTCTACTTTATGTGGGACGCCACCGCAGCGTGGCCTGACAAGCAGTGCGTCAGTGCGCTCCCGGGATCCGAACCCGGGCCATCAGCAGTGGAGCATGCACACTTCCGCTACGCCACGGGGCCGGCCCCGATTTTAATACTGCTTTTAAATTTTATTTTATTGAATTTATTTTTTTGCTGAGGAAGATTCCCCCTGAGCTAACATCTGCTGTCCATCTCCCTCTTTTTGAATGTGAGTTGCTGCCACAGCGTGACCACTGACAGACGAGTGGTGTAGGTCCGTACCCGGGAACCAAACCTGGCCTGCCGAAGTGGAGTATGCTTAACCACTAGGCCATCAGGGCTGGCCCTTAAATTTTATTTTTTAATTTTTGAATTATTACCATTAGCAGTTTTGTTAGTGAAGGAGAAAATAATTCTCCAGAGATAGAAGAGTTTGTCCTGAGTAATTGTTAAAGTCTTGGTGTGAGACATTGTATTCCTTTTAGGATGTGGAAGAAGCCAAATGTGGATGAATCAATGTACTCCTCCAGGATGGCTACTGGTGTATGGGATAGAGGGCTTTCTTTGATTCTTTGCATCTCTTAGGCTGAGGTTTCTAGATTCTGTCTTCCAGACATAAGGTATTGGGTAGTTTGGGAGAGGCAGAGCCAGGCTTTCTTCCCCGGGATTCATGAGGCAGCCTGAGACTTGTGCTCTCTGCCGGTGACTGTGATGCTGCCCTTAGTGTGTAGGGCCCTCTTTCTCGATAAGCACGGTGCCTGCGTGGTACCCTATACCTTATAACCGTGGGCAGAACCCGTATTCTACTTTTCTCTTTATTTAGAATCCCAAAGCCTGGATTGTGTTCGGTTCCTAGAAGCTGAGAGTGTTCTCTGTTTTCATTTCTTCTTCCTCCTAGCATGTCACAGCTGTTGTTTTCTGAGTTGGATGAATTGAATCGTGCTGACCTGCTACCTCTTTGTACCCCGCTTTCTGTCATGGAAACTCAGGTCACTGAAGCCTTATGGTTTTAGCATTTCCCTGTTAGTTTCAGCAAAGACTTGTCCTGAAACTGATCTCATAGCTTCCTGGAATTCATCTGTCTATTACTGCACAAGATAAGGATTTCATTCTTTATCTCATCTGAGAAATTTCCCGCATTATGTGTTCTCCCTACTGAATTCAAGTTCATTCCTACTTCTCGCTTTCTTTAGCAGTGTTCTTCCTCTCTCTTTGGCCAGGTTCCCCTTCCCACGGATTTCTTCCACACATTGATCTCTGTGTCCCTGTGATCGCCATTCCTTAAGAAAGAGAGAGTGATTTTATTTTGTTTATTTGCTTGAGTGAAATCTTATCCAAGGGGGAATTCCTAAGCAGTAAATAGTCTTTTCCCACAGGGAAGATATTTTTTACTTTCTTTTAAAACTTTATTTGTAGTAGGATGTTGACCTGTGGCCTGTACTTACCCCCTTTGGAAATTAATAGCTTTCCATTGTAATTTATCATCTTTAAAATCAATCTTTATCCATTTTCCCAAAGAAATTTCTCAAATGCCTACAGAAGTTTTTTTTAATCTAAAATAATATCAGTGCAGCAGCATCTACTGAATCAATATGGGTTAATACATATTTGCTTTTTGGTGGTAAAGTGAGAAGATGCCAATAGTACGTCTGCTTTTTCTTCACTTGTTGTTCTAGACTATTTTAGAACAGGAGCTGAGAGCACAATTCCCCTGTTTTATAGATAGAGAAACTGAGGCCTGGGTTTTTTTTTTGTGAGGAAGATCGGCCCTGAACTAACATCTGCCAATCCTCCTCTTTTTTGCTGAGAAAGACTGGCCGTGGGCTAACATCCATCCCCATCTTCCTCCACTTCATATGGGATGCCGCCACTGCATGGCTTGCCAAGTGGTGCGTTGGTGCGCGCCCAGGATCCGAACTGGTGAACCCCGGGCCGCTGCAGCAGAGCGCACGCACTTAACTGCTTGCACCACTGGAAGCCCGGGGTTTTAAAGCAACTTCTTTAAGGCCAGAAGGCTTAAGATAGTGGCAGGGCTGTGTTTAGAACTGGTTCTCCTGGCGCTCCGTTTAGACTTCTTCCTAGTACACGCAGCAGAGGTTAAGCTTATCTGGATGCAGTACTTGAGTTGACTGTATTGTCGGTCACTGATCAGTGAGAAAACCAGTCAGTAGATGTTTATTGGGTTCCTGTGTCCTTCTGGGCTGCGTGGGAGATAGAAGGAAGAGGAAAGGTTGTCTCTTTTCCTCCAAAACTTCTTTTAATTGTTTATTTCACAAAATTATAGAATTTTCAATCTGGAAGGGGTCTCGGAGAGCACTTACTTCATTTCCTACCATTTTTCTGGTGAAGAAGTGAATACTCATAAACCTTTTGCTTGTAGCTATCGAATAGCAGACCTAGGACACCAAAATCCTTAATAACTTACTCTTTTTCTTATTGCAAAAGATTACATGTTTGTTGTAGGAAATTTAGAAAATACAGATAAAAAGAAATAAAAATACTCATAAACCCAATATGCAGAAATAACAACCTTTATTGTTTGTCTCTTGTAATCTGCTTGCATATATTTATGTTGCCATACTATATTTACTATTTTACAACTGGCCTCTTCTATCATTTAATGTTTTATGAACTTTTTATGTTGTAGAATAACCTGTACTGGTCTTTGAAATGGCTGCTGTGTCATTTGTAGCAGCATTTACCCAGTTATCACTAACAGTTATCCAGTGCTTACTCTGTGCTAAGCACTGTGTTTAGCTCTTCAAAACAGTTCTCTCTTAAATGTCATCATGACCCAGTGAGATGTAGGTCCTATAGAGTATTCAATTCACAGTTGAGGAAATAGCGCAGAAAGTTTCCAGGGTTTTTAGTTTTAAGTGTCCCAGTCATGCATATATTAGAAAGTAGCTTCTTATGTTTACCATCTGGTGGATTGTTCGTTGCCAGCGTTCTTGTTCGTGAATACCAAGAAAAGATGGAAGTGAAGCACCCAGGTTGGGCAGCTGGGCCGTTTCCCTGTTTGGTGATCGGGTGTTTGTGCTGTGATGGCGGAACCGTCCCTGAGAACTCACTGCTCTCTGACTGCAGCAGCAGAGCCTGGTGGATAGGAGCACAGACTCAGTCGGCAGACTGCCTGGATTCTAATCCTGGTTCTGCCCCCTTCTATCTGGGCAACCTCTGTGTCTCAGTCTCCATCTGTAAAATCATCTGCCATACAGTGTTGTGAGGATTATATGTTCAGTGACTATTAGCTGTCATTACTTTTGTAAGCTAAAGATTTCTTTCTCAGTGTTTATTACTTTCTTGCCTTAAGTTTTAAAGTAGAATCAAATAATTATGTCATTGGATATATCCTTATTAATTGCTGTCCCCACTTTCAGGACACTGAGTCTCAAGTCACATAGCTACCAAGTTGTGGAGTTGGGACCCCAACCTGGGTCAGTCTGCCTGGACTCATTGTAGCTTTCCCTAGCCCTTTTTCTGTTTCTCACTATGGGTGTTGCCACCATAGTTACTTTTTCATTATGTCTTTCTTTCCTTCCCTCCTTCCCTTCCTTTTTTTCCTTTACCTCTCTTTCCTTTCTTCTACCCCCTCTTCTCATTCCCTTCTTTCCTTCCTTCCTTCGTTATTCCCCCTTCCTTCTTTGCATTGAGTCAGACTTTGAGTGACTCCATAGGCATATACTGTTTTAGATGATGGTTAAGCCCTCGCCCCGTGTCTGGTAGGAATCACACAGATAAACAGGCAGTGCAGTCTCCTGTGGGAGAGCTGGTATGGAGGCTGCTGTGGGTGCCCATGGGAGGGGATCGAGAAGACCTGGGGTTGGAAAGACTTCTGGAACAAGTGACATTTGTACTATGACCTGAAGGCTGAGTCAGGGAGACCAATGTTTCAAACTAGTGTGTTTGAAACTAATAATATATTGGTCCTTCAGTATTTTCAAGAGCTTTAGAATTAGTTAGATTTGTCAGATTTATTTTAAAAGCTTTCCAAGGAAATCTGAACTGGTGCATTCTCTCTTTCTCACTGCAACAAGCAGAGGCTCTCTGAATCAGACTATATAGTCACTTTAAAACTGCAGTCAAAGTTGTACTCATCTTTTTAATGAATGTCACCAATAATATTTACATTTTTCTGCTTATCTATTGCTCTGTAACAAGCCACCCCAAAACTTAGTAGCATGAAAGAACAGCCATTTTATTGTGCTCATGATTCCGTGGATCAAGCATTCAGGTGGGGCACAGCTCATCTCTGCCCCCTGATGTCTGGAGCTTCAGCTGGAACAGTTCAGTTGTTGTCATAGCTTGGCTGGGGCCCTGAGTCTGGGCCCTCAGTTCTTCTCCACATGGTGTCTGCATGTCCCAGATGGCTCCTTCACTCACATGTCTGACACCTGGGCTGAGGGCTCGCTGGCATTGTTTTTTTTACATATGACTTTCCACGTGGCTAGCGTGGGCTTCTTCACAGCGTACTGGTCCCTGGGTAATTGGGACTCCCTACATGGCAGCTAGCTTCCCTCAGAGCAAGTGTTTTAAGAGATCAAGGTGGAAGTTATCAGGCTTCTTACGACTTAGCCTGGGAAGTTGCACAGCATCACTTCTGCTGCATTCTTTTGGCTACTCAGGGCCAGCCAAAATAAAGTGTGGCAGGGACTACACAGAGCATTGACACCAGGAGGTGTGGTTTGTTGGCTGTCTTGAGAGACTGGCTCCTACCTGTGTGTAAAGCTTTGAGGAATTAGTATCTGGTCAGTCATACTGTCTTTGTGCTCTCCAGCCCCTCTGCCTCATAAATGCAAACAACATCAAGAGCATCCCTGAAGGAATATAAGGATACAAAAAGGTATGAGGGCACTATATGTTGAAAGGAGGCGAGAATAACCATTAACAACTTTTTTTTAGTGGTGGTAGCCATTGTCATGAACTAATTATATGGTATGGATAGGATTCTTTAAATATTTTTATTATCATAGGCTCAGAGTCACTACTAATGTTATAGATTTATTTTTTATAATTGGAGATTTAGTCCCAGGGCACTTTTGACCAACTGACTGTAAATCAAGGGTTCCCATGAGCCCCTCTTCAGGTTCCATAATTTGTTAGAACTACTCACAGCACTCAGGAGCACACTTTACTTATGTTTATTGCTTTGTTATAGAGGGCTCAGGAATAGCCAAATGGAATAGATGCATAGGACAAGGTATGGGGAGGTGACATGGAGCTTCCATGCCCTCTCCAGAGTGCCATCCTGATACTGTAACCTCTTAATCTCAAGTTCGTGTGCCAGATGTGCAGTAAGCCAATCACTGAAATGGAGAAAGGTTTATTTGAATTGGCAAAAACGAGAAGGCAAGAGGATAGGTTTTCTCAAATCTGCCTCAACAAGAGAAGAGAACAGGGGGTTTTATAGAGCTAAGGGGCTTGGCAGAGGAGTTTCAGAGAAACAAAGGGGTAATCCATGTTTCTTTCACTCCTGATCAGCCCCTGGGCAGTCTGACTTCTGGGGACTGGTTATCTGGTGATCCTTGAAGGCGTACTCTTTATTCTGTGAAACAAGCTCATAAACCCTTGAGTTACTCCTCAGGTTAACCAAGAAAACAGCTAATTGACAAGATTAACTTCTTTTCCTAATAAAGTTGCAAGGTAGTCTTATTGAATATTTACAGTAACCCTCAGGTATCTGGCTTTACTCCCAGCACCTTGATATGTTCACCAACCTGGAAGCTCATCAAATCTCCTTGTTCAAGAGTTTTTATAGAGCTTAATCTCCAGACCTTCCCCCACCCCCACCCTTTTCTGGGAAGTCAGGTTGGTGGCTGGGACTGAAGGTTCCAACCCTCTCGACACTTGTTCCTTCTGTGACCAGCCCTATCCTGAGGCAATCTAGGAACCCCACCCTAAGTTGCCATATTGGCATAAATTTAGATGTGATTGAAAGGGGCTCTTTATAATAACAAAAGACACTCTTATCATTCAGGAAATTCCAAGGGTTTTAGGAGCTCTGTGCCAAGAACCTGGACAAAAACCAAATATATTTCTTATTACACCCCAGTGAGCAATATCAAATACTAGCAAAGATATGAGGAGATGGCCGCTTTCGTACAAGGCTGGTGGGAGTGGAAATTGTCTCAATCCCTGAGGAAAGTAATTTGTTAATAATACAGTCAAATTGAGGTTGGTTATATCCTTGACACAGCAAATCCACTTTTGGGAGTAGACTTTACAGAAGTTCTTGCACATGGACAACAAGAAGTCCTGCAAGAAGATTCATTGTGTCTTTCATTATTTGTGATTTCCATCTGTAACATGCAAGTGTGTAACCACCAGACAGGAAAGTTCAAAACAGTCTCTGTCATGGTGGTTGTCTGAGATAGGAGAGGGCTGAGAGGGGAAAGAGGTGAGGCCACCAGTGCCTGCAACCTTTTATTTCTTTGTGTTGATCGACTTTAAAATGATTGCCAGTTAGATGTGTGCAAAACTGTATTTTACCCAATTTTTACATTTTCCTGATTTTGTTTCCTTGGGAATATTAGAGACATTTTTTTGTTTTCAAAATATTAACTTCTGCTTTTAGAAGCTGTGATAAAAATATAGCAATGTTATGATATCTAGGTAAGGACAGTTAGCTCTTTATTACCTAAAAAAGTATCAGTTATGTGACATCCTGACTGATGTAATCTACCAGTTGAGCTCTTGAGTTAGCTCACTGACCAGGACTGATTTCATTCTTTGATGAGTAGCAGAATGTAGCTGTGGTATCATTTGAGATTATACTTCTGGATAATTGTAAATAACTACCAAATAACAGCAATTAAGATTTTGGTAAGTTTTGGACAATAAGTAGCCATATGTAGCTGTTTGTTCTTAAGATTATTTTAAGAGGAAGACAAGCAAACTGTCTCATCCTTAAATTTTTGTTCTTTCTATTACAGCAGAAGGAGGTAAATCCAGTTATCTCATAGTTCAAGTAGGTTAAATTTAAGACACCCAAGCCAAAGCCCTTTTCAGAGTGAATCTGCCTTGTAATCATTATCAGCTAGCTCCATTTTGCAGCAGTATTATAACACTGCAATAGCCAGATTACAGAGCTAGAACAAATATCTCAAGATAGCTATATCAGAATATATACACACATCTGTGCATATACATACACGTTCATTAATCTCCCTATTGTTAGCAAATATCTCAAGGGGTGTGTGTATGTAAATGTGTGTGGTTTTTTGCTAATAGTAGTGAGATTAGCAACTTTTTTTTTTTTGAAAAAATATAGTACTGCTGTAAAATTGAGCTGGTAAAATGGTTATAAGTCAGATTCAGTCTGTATGGTTAGAGAAATGTTCATTGTTAATGAGAGTGGACTTAAGTTGGTATTTCAGCTCTTTAGTCCAAACTCGGCCTATCAAGGTTCTAATTTGTATTTCCAGGCTGCCTGTATACAGACTCACTGTTCCAGAACAAACTCTTTTCTTTTCTGCCCTTGTATCTTTTCATGCTCTCCTTCTCTGGTTTAAAATATCCTCTTGTCTTACTTGCTACCCTTACTTAAGCTGAAGCTGTTCTTCAAGGCCCCCAGTCAAGTACTGGGTTTTACTTAAAGCCTTCAAAGAAGAGTTAGTCTGCCGTAATCTGTCTTTTATGGCACTCAGTATCTTAACCTTTCCTTGGTCAGTTGGAACTGCCCTGTGAACAACTTTGACAGGCATAAAGGTGTGATGGCACCAACATGAGTTAGGATCCCTGTGTTCCGTGGTAATCTTCGTCACGTTGTAGTTGTGAAGATTATGCCAATCTCTGTAAAGCCCCTACCTCGAAACTGAGGGGATTGAATAAAGCAGTGTTTCCCAAAATGTGTCATTCTAGCCAGGGTGAATCAGATATACTGGGAGTGGGCCCAGGAATCTGCATTTAGCAAGAACCAAGTGATTATTAGTATTTACTGAAGTTTGAGAGCCTTGTATTAGAAGATCTCTAGGCCCCTTCCAATTGCTAACGTTGATAGTCTAGGACATCCTTGCTCTGATGATCATCTCACATTTAAAGGAAAAGAGCAAGTGTCTGCTCATGCTTTCTCATTTGAGAGCTTGAGGAAGGCCATTGTTTTTAATTTGACAGTACATGTATGGGAGAACATAAGAATTTCAAGGACTTAATAAAAAATACATTTTATACATATTCTAAAAAGCCATTTCTAGGTGTGGATGGTGGGGAATTTAGTTGATTGTCTGATATCTGTTTGAACAAATGAACCATATTGCTTGTCGTTTGATTGCTTTTGGCTTCGTTATAAAATTTTTTTTCTTTTCCTTTCACGTTCTTCTGATTTGACAGGAATTATTGGTGATTGACCAAAGGAAAAAGTAACTACTCTGGATGTTTCTTTAACTGTACTACAGAATCTCACCATTTAATTTATAGCCACTCCGGAGATCAGATGTTCCATTAGTCTTACTCAAGTTATTATGAACTAGTTTTTTAGTACTGTAATTAGAACTTGTTGTGTAATGCATTCTGTATACTTTTGATCCATCTCCTTTTCAGAAGCTCTGTTTGTATTTGACTTTTGTTTTTTTTTTTGGTGAGGAGATCAGCCCTGTGCTAACATCTGCCAATCCTCCTCTTTTTGCTGAGGAAGACTCGCCCTGGGCTAACATCCGTGCCCATCTTCCTCCACTTTATATGGAATGCCGCCACAGCATAGCTTGCCACCAGTGCGTCGGTGCACACCCGGGATCCGAACCGGCGAACCCTGGGCCGCCGCAGCGGAGTGTGCGCACTTAACTACTTGCACCACTGGGCTGGCCCCTATATTTGACTTTTCGTTAATTACAGAGGGATTTAGTATTAACAGAAAACTAAACAAACCAGCTTGTCCATTAGTTATGGGCTTTTGCTTATTATTAGAAGTTTCTTACTCATGTCAGAGTGGGTAAAGACAAAATATAAAATGCTTTGAGAAATTATTAGTCTAAGCTTACAGATTTTTTTTCTTCCCGACACCCTAATGCTTCTCAGATCTCCCTTAACAGACAAGTCCCTTCTGATTTTATAGAGGCCTACCTGGTCACAGTTGCTAGGAAATACTCTTGAGTTTCCTCTCTCCATCACAAACACATTATTTGAAAAATATAGTTACTGATAAGATGGATAGATTGGTCTTTTCTTTTTGCATGGTAGCTAGATTGGGGTTTAAGTCTATTTTAAGTTTAAATTACATCATTTTTAAACTAAGATGTATCAATTTCCATTTGTATTTTTTTTCCAAAACCAACTTGGTTTTTTGTTTTGGAAAAAAGAAATAGCTTCTTTGTCCCATCTTGCTTCTTTCCCGATTTGCTTTTCTTTACACAGATCATAGATCCAAGTATTAAACCGTTGCTTTTTGTAAACACAAAATTTCAAAAAATTGTTGTAGTATACCGTTTTGTATGCTGTAAGGTAGACTTAATAAGATTTGTATATCATCTACAAAAGTTATTTTTTTATAGGCTTGCTAAAATTTGGTTCTGTCTATACGGAAAAATGGGATTGTGGCATTTTCCCCCTTAAGTCCTTTTAATTGTTGGAGTAAAGAAGAAGGCTGAGAAGCTTCATCTCTTAATTTTTTGTGCTTTGAGTATCAGCTCCCTGCTAAATATAACATAGATTTGGACATAAAGTTTATAGCCCAGTCTTCTGGGGTTAATAAAGTCATTCTGGCTACTCTCAGTTAACCCTTTGTTTCCATTAGGACCTTTAAATCATGGATTAGAAGAACATTAAGAAGTTGTATAAGCAAAGTAATACTTTTTCATTGTTCACTATTACTTTCAAATTATAAATTATATGCAGACATTCTCTGGCCATTATCAGTAATGCTACTCTGCATTTGTTTTATAAAGTCTTCTTAGGATCCTAAACCCTAAGCACATACTAGTTAACTACTACAACGTTCTGTTCTAGGTCCCCATTGCCTCTCTTCTGCACACTTTTTCTTGGATGTTCTTATGTACTCTCCTAGTGTTAGATAACGTCTATATGTACTGATGATTTCCAAATCACTGTCTCTGGGTTTCTCTCCTGAGCTCAAGACCATATATTAATGACCTACAGACATCTCTACATGGATGTCCCATAGGCACCTCAAAATTCAGTGTATTAAAAACTAAACTCACTATCTTCCAGTCTTACAAAGTGATACTATGTATGTATCATTTTGTGTTTCGTAGTAATGAAGTATAGTATAAATTGATATCTTGAAGAATAATGTATAGTGGAATTAAATTTGGAAGCAGTTGTTCTTTTTGCTTTCAAATTACCATTTCTTTACTAAGTAGAAATGAATGGTATGTATGTGCTCTGTTAATAAAGGTGTAAAGAACACACAAAATATCAAAGGGGAGGCAAAGGGCTGGCCTGGACAAATTTTTTATGAATGAAGGTTGATAAGCATTTGTAGCTAGAAACAATAAAATGTGAAGAAATTTCTTGCATGGAATGTATAAAAAGTTTTAAGACATTCAGAAGTAAAATGGATTAAAACTACAGGTAAAAAGTCCATTATTTAAAAAATATTGCCAATTTTTAAAATAATAGTAATAATTTTTATATTAAAGTATAGCAAAAATTTCTGTAGACAGATAAAATCCTTTTTCATGGATCATAAAGGAAATTAAGTATACTGTAAATCAAGTAGGAAGTGCTCTTAGGAATATTTGTTTTAAAATCTTTATTTTAAAATTTAAATTGATTAGGAGGTAAGGTGGTTTTAAACAAGTTTTCTTTGGTGAATTGATTTTGGGTATATTAGTCTGTAACATATAAATATACCCTATTTCATCAAATCTAAAGGTACACTATAATATTATGTACTAAGAAAAAAATGCTTACAAGTGATGACACAGTGTGTTCTTATACTTAGAATTATTTATTTATTGAAGGAAATCTTTTTCCTTCTTGATATTTAGATACAGATTTAAAAAAACCTTTTATTACTCTTATGCATATATATAAAGTAAAATATAAATGAAATATATTAGTGAATATGTTCATAAAACTTATTCATATCACCATTAATTATAAAACGTATTCTAATTTAAGGGATGTTAAAATACAAAATATGTCTTAGATTCAGTGAAACAAAGTCAAGATTTTGAGTATAGAGGGGAGAGTGGGATGGTGTTAGAGGTTTGAGCATTATCAGTATATAAAGTGGAAGTAAAGGGGATCACCTAGGGAGAAGGAAAGTAAGACAGAGAGATTGAAGAGTGGAACTCTGAGAAACATTAACTTTTCATGGAGTGAGCAAAGTTCCAAAGAGGGAATTCGAAAAGCAGTGACTTAGGAAGTAGAAAGAAGCCAGAGACTGTTGTGTCTAGAAAGCAAAAGAATGAAGGGATTTTTGTAAGGTAGAGGTGGTTAATGGTGTGAAAAATGCCAAACCAGAAGGATGTTGTGTGTGTGTTCATTTCAAATCTTGGGAATTTAATTAACAGAACTTTTTATAGTTGTTCGAAGAAAAAATGTGGTGTTTACTTTGCATTAATTTTGAATGATTTCATGGGACAGTATAATGGACTAGGCGGATTATACTGAGTTAGTCTATATGTCTTCAATTTTGTTAATGTTAAATTTAAAATGTTTTTGTTCATTTGTGGCAAAGAAGAAATCAAGGAATAGATTAGATTAAGCTTAACATTTTTGCTTATCATCTGTCTTTCCATTCTTTATGAGAATAATCTTAAGGTACCTTAAGGATTCTTTCCTCAATCTACTTCATTTTATAAATGAGAAAAGTGACCCAGGAAACTTAAGTGATTTGCTCTAAGTTAATGCATTTAGTTTATGGCAAAGGCAGGAATCGGATGTGTTTTCTAAACCAGGTTTCTGTCAGATCTGCCATACTGTTTCTCCCTTCTTAAACTGAAGGTGGTAACTTGTGGAGATTTGACTGGCTGGGTAACTGCACTCTGTAGTATAGAGGTAAACAGCTTGTTTTAGGTTAGTAGTAGAGAATATTAGAGAATATAGCAAGTATAGTATAGCAGGGGAGATGGGTAAAATCTTTCTAAAAATTTAGAGAGAAATATATATATTTTGATTTTTTTAATTTTCAGCATATGGTATGATTTTTTTCCTCAAATAACAGCCTGAAAATATAAGTACATGTGAATATCAGTTTCATTGAAAATATTGAGAATTGCTTCCTATTTTAGAGTAATATAATGTTCTGCTTATTTTTTTTTAATAGAAAAAATGAATGCATCAAACCAGACTCCACATAAAGACACTGGAAAAACCACGGAGAATGTGGAAGAATACAGCTATAAGCAGGAGAAAAAGATCCGAGCAGCTCTTAGGACAACAGAGCGTGATCATAAGAAAAATGCGCAGTGCTCGTTCATGTTGGACTCAGTGGGTGGGTCTTTGCCTAAAAAATCAATTCCAGATGTGGATCTCAATAAGCCTTACCTCAGTCTTGGCTGCAGCAACGCTAAGCTTCCGGTGTCTGTGCCCATGCCTATAGCCAGAACTGCACGCCAGACTTCTAGGACTGACTGTCCAGCAGATCGCTTAAAGTTCTTTGAAACTTTACGACTTCTGTTAAAGCTTACCTCAGTCTCAAAGAAGAAGGACAGGGAGCAAAGAGGACAGGAAAATACATCTGCTTTCTGGTTTAACCGATCTAATGAGCTGATCTGGTTAGAGCTACAAGCCTGGCATGCAGGACGGACCATTAATGACCAGGACCTCTTTTTATATACAGCCCGTCAGGCCATCCCAGATATTATCAATGAAATCCTTACTTTCAAAGTTAATTATGGGAGCTTTGCCTTTGTTAGAAATGGAGCTGGTTTTAATGGTACTTCAGTAGAAGGGCAGTGCAAAGCCCCTCACGGAACAAAGGTTATGGGTTACTCAACATACCATGAGCATCTCCAACGCCAGAGGGTGTCATTTGAGCAGGTAAAACGGATAATGGAGCTGCTGGAGTACATAGAAGCACTTTATCCATCATTGCAGGCTCTTCAGAAGGACTATGAAAAATATGCTGCAAAAGACTTCCAGGACAGGGTGCAGGCACTCTGTTTGTGGTTAAACATCACAAAAGACTTAAATCAGAAATTAAGGATTATGGGCACTGTTTTGGGCATCAAGAATTTATCGGACATTGGCTGGCCAGTGTTTGAAATTCCTTCCCCTCGATCATCCAAAGGCAATGAGCCGGAAGATGAGAGTGATGACATAGAAGGAGAATTGAAAGAGTTGGGAAGTAGTACAGATGAGAGTGAAGAAGAACACATCTCTGATCCAAAGGTACCAGAAACCAGACAGCCCATTGACAGCAGTTTCAATATCCAGTCGCGGGACTGCGTGTCTAAGAAGCTTGAGAGGCTTGAGTCTGAGGACGATTCTGTGGGCTGGGGAGCACCAGACTGCAGCACAGAAGCAGGCTCTAGTAGACATTGTCTGACTTCTATTTATAGACCGTTTGTAGACAAAGCACTGAAGCAGATGGGGTTAAGAAAGTTAATTTTAAGACTTCACAAGCTGATGGATGGTTCCTTGCAAAGGGCACGTATAGCACTGGTAAAGAGTGACCGGCCGGTGGAGGTAGGTTTCCAGTAGGCATCAGTATGATCTTGTCCTTAGTTTCATTATTTATTGTAAATTACAGTGTGTGTTGTGTGGATTTTATGTACTTTCATAGTCTTGATTTTTTTAAGGCATACATTATAGTTATTGTAAATTGCAGATTTCAGCATTTCTATTAAAGTACTATGATAAATAGGGAAATGTATCTATGAAAACTCTACGAAATTTAGTGAATTAAATGCAAGGTGGTGTGTGGAGGGAAAAAATCCAACCATATAAATATAGGATGGAGAAGCACAGGCTAGGTGTAAATAAGGAGGGAAGAGAGCCACAGTCATGGGTGACCACAAGCTGAGTATGAGTCAGTAAGAAAGTCAGCAGGATGCTACAGTATTTTCATGTGAATATGGCGTCCAAGGTCACGGATATAGTTCTTTCTCTAGTCTTTGCATTAGCTTTACTCCCTTTTTGAGTAGTATGTCCAGTTTTGGTCACTATATTTTAAAGAGATGTGAATTGTAGAGAAATGTAAGAATGATCAAAGGAAAAAAATACCCACTATTTAGCAAGGTTGAAGTGTTTAGTGTAGATGATGGAAGTTTAAGAGAAGTCTTGGGGCCAGCCCGGTGGCGAAGTGGTTAAGTTCACACATTTCGCTTCGGCGGCCCAGGGTTTGCCAGTTCCGACCCTGGGCGTGGACTGACTTACCACTCATCAGGCCATGCTGAGGCGGCGTCCCACACAGAAGAACTAGAGGGACCTACAACTAGGATATACAACTATGTACTGGGACTTCGGGGAGAAAAAAGAAAAAGAGGAAAATTGGCAACAGATGTTAGGTCAGGGCCAATCTTCCTCAAAAAAAAAAAAAAAACCAAAAAAAGATGTCTTAGTTATTATCAGAGACGTGTTTTGATATGTGAATATTTTGTGAGAGGAATATGCCTACTAGAGGAACTGGTTTGAAAACAGTATAAATTTGGTTTTGGTAGCCTGATATCTCAGAAATTCTTCACTTAAGGTAAAACTAGAAAGGGGCATATTGTTGGATATTGTTATTGAGAGTAAAAGAGTACAAGCAGTTTTTCTGTTGTGATGAGTTCATCTGGCTAAAAGCAAAAGCGCCCAGATCTTTGAGATCCCTCGTGCCTATGTTTTGCTGCAATTCTAAATTTTAGTAGCTGTATATGTACATATGTATGTACTTTTTATTTTTGTGTTTTTGACTTGATTACACAATCTGGCTTGCTTTAGAGTCAGAGATGATAAAACAGAAGGCCTTCTTTAAGATGGGAAACATCTGAAGAGAGCCTGAGTTTGCAAGATTTTTGTTTTTAGTCTGCTGGCCAGATCATGAACCCCTAGGAGAAAGGGTCAAACGTCCACATAACATAGCCAGATGTTTACGAAATTAGTGAGTACTTTGTAGCTGTAAGAGGTTAGTTTACTTTAGGTATTATTTTGGTTAGAACTCTTCAAAATGAGTTTATGGAAGTCATTTTCTTTAATCAGTATTTTAACTCTGTGAATGATTTTTTATGTTCATTTTATTAGAGCAAATAAGTTTTCTTTCTTTTAATCCATCAATAGCTACTTTATAATAAGATTTTATTAAAGTGCACGTTTCAAAATCAGTGCAGCAAAACTAGATTGTAATAAGGATTTGTGATAACTTCAGATGGCAAATCATTTACTTTGGTCTAGGTTTTGGCTGGAGTGGTTCAATTCCAACGAGGACACGTGGACAAGACAGGATGGATTTTTATTGTGAAGCCCTATTTTTGAAGTAATGTGAATGCTCTGGCAGTATTACCTCATCTCTGATTCAGTGGTTTTCATAGGAGAGAGGGGCTGGTGGTGAGGGCTCGGGGTGGCCAGTTGGGGCTTCTTAAAACTGCTTTACACACCCTGCCCCAAATTGTCCTCTTCTCCCCTGCGGACCCTCTGTGTCAATGAACCATTGCTTCTGACGGGGGTGCTTTGCATCCCTTCGATGTGTTGAAACAAGAACAGATTGGGAAGGAGTGCACTGCATTTTATATTAGAACTCAGGTTGAAAAAAGATGATAGTAGATAGTCCATAGTCTTAGTTTGAATTCCCATTAAAGCTATATTCCTTTGGTTCGACCAATAGAGATTTAACCAAAAAGGTTATCCTTGTTATAGAAAAAAAGAAACACATACAAATTCAAAGCTTATAAAGTGTGTGAATTAAAGATTGTTTATTAGAATCATCTGTAGATAGTTTGCTCTTCAAAAAAATGAAGTACAGAAGCCCCTGTTTTAAATTTTGGTTTATAAAATGTTTGTCAAATAATGAAAGTGTAACCAAGAACTGAAGTAGAAATTCTTCTGTATTGGAGATTAATCCAAACTAATAAAAGATGAGGCTCCAGAATTATGATTAACTCAGTGAGAAAGTAAGACTTTATTTTTATTCCCATTTCAGGAACATGATTTCTATGAGGCAAGGCATATGAACATATGTACACTCCCCTTCCAGGTCTGTTTTGTTGTAGTCTTTTTACTAAGTATGTCAGGGAAAGAACCACAGTTTTGAAGTTAAATAACTGGGTTCCCTTCCTTGCTCTGATTCTTTCTCACCACGTAACTCAGTAAATGACTTAATCTTTCTGACCTTACGTCTTCGAATCTGTAAAATGGGTATAATAATACTTTCCTACCTACCTCACAGGGTTGTTGTGAGGCGTAAAAAGATATTTGTGTAACTGGTAAAATGCTATAGAAGTCAAATATAAACCATGATTTTTTAAGAAATTTGTTACATTTTTTTCCTCCCTTGAAGCTACCTATATATGGACTATTCTATATTTTTATTTTTTAAATGTATTTTACCTTTTAATCTCTGCCAAATAATTATACATTTTAAGGGCATATATTTTAAGCAGTGTATAGTCTTTCTGGTTTGAGGACGATTTTACTTTCATTCTTAATTGTTAGGAACATCTTGACCAACCGTTACCACAGATTGTACTCAATACATAGCTTCTATTTTGCACGGTTTTTATGGCTTTTGTGATAATAGTAATGAATATAGTTGAAAGATTTTGAAGAAATCTTCAAAAGAGAAGAAAAGAAATATACTCATGATATTTGATTTTTCTTGTCTATGTCTTTATATTTTTATTCTTTATGATAAAGTTATTTGTAATTAGTGTTTATAAATAACATGATCTTATATTTAATTTCCTTTGGCTTGTATAAGCATGCTTTATAAAATAATTTTCCTCTGAAATTTTATTATATTTCAAAATCTTTAAATTGAAAAAAGTGTAACTAGTGATACTAAAAAAATCTATTTGCAATTTTTTTAATAATATGAATATCATAAATAGCCTTAATGGTTTGTTAAAAAGTAGATGATGTTATAGCTCCCTAGCTTCCGTAAATTCATTTTCTCAGGACGCATTTCTAATAACCTGCGCAGTCTCTGATTAACAGATGGGGTTAGTTTCCAAAGTTCACTTGTACGACGGTTGTGATCTTGAAAATACTTAATCTAGAGAAACTGCTGTAAATGAGAGGGTCTCAGGCCGTCAAATAGAACTTATTTAGATATAAGTAAGTGAACTAATAATACCAGCTAAAGTTTTATTCCTGGCAGCAAGGACATTATAATGTAAGAGGAAAAAATGGGAAAGCATTTTTTTCTCCTCCTGTTTTTGGACCCAGAGATGATCCTAGTTCCTTTTCATGCTTACTCATTTATTTTCTGGTTTACTGATTACCGTGATATTTAGAGCATCCTAAGATCTCATTGTTCCTACTTATTTCTCCCACTGTGCTGTAATCTAAATTCCTGCAATCTAAACGTGGTTGATCTCAAGTCATAGGAATGAATGTATCTGATAGCCATTTCATAATAATAGGTGCTGTGTCCCTTTATGATGGAGATCCTCCTGCCTCCAAATCCTGCTCCTTTTCCCCTAGATACTGCTTGTAGAGGGACCCTTCCCAGCTTTCCTTACAAATTAGTAGGAATCAGCTCGGCAGTCTAGGAGTTTCTAGGTGTCCTTTCCAACAGCTGCTGCAGCTAAGTGTGGGTTTTATTATTATTATTTACAGTTCAATTTTAGCTAAAAATTAAAACGAGACCATGTAAACGTATATAAAAGATTTGCTCTTAATGTCAAAACTACCCCCATGCAATTGCATTCTTTTTTTTTTTGAATAAACCTGTAATCTTGGAATAATTTTAGATTTATACAAAACTTGTAGAGATGGTACAGAGTTTTCTTATGCTTGTCCTCCAGCTTCCTCTAATATTGACATCTTACTTAACCCTGGTACATTTGTCAAAATTAATATATTAACGTTGGTGCAAAATACTGTTAACTAAACTGTAGACATAACTGGGATTTCTGTTTTTCTACTAATGTCCCTTTTCTGTTCCAGGCTCCAATCAAGAATGCCACATTGCATTTAGTCGACGTGTCTTCCTAGTCTCAGATCTGTGTTAGTGTCTCAGCCCTTCCCTGTTTGTCATGACCTGGATGGCTTGTAGAATGTCCCAGAATTTGGGTTTTTCTGATGTTTTGTTATGATTAGACTGGGGTTATGGGCTTGGCATGAATACCACAGAGTTGAAGCACCCTCATGGTGTTATGTCAACCTTGATCACCTGGTTAAGGTGGTATCTATCAGGTTTCTCCACTAGTTACCAGTTTTCCCTTTCCTTACTCTGTTCTTTGGAAGTGAGTCACTAAGTGGAACCCACACTCAAGGGGAGGGAATTAATCTCCACCTCCAGGAATAGGCAGTGTCTTCCTGTATGATGTGGAATTTTTCTGTGTGGAAGATTTGCCTCTTCTGTCTCTATTTATTCACCCTTTTTATTTATCTCAGTATGGACTCATAAATATTTATTTTTTACTTTGCATTCTAATCAATACTATTGTTACTTGTTTTGTTGCTCAAATTGTCACTGCTTTAGCCACTGGAGCTCTTTCGGTTGGCTTCTGTGTCCTTTTGACATGTCTCCATATTTTTTTATGTTGTTTTGCTTTTTGAGCAGTTTCTTACTTTTTGGCATCATCTTTCCCCTGTTCCAGTCCTAAAACCAGCCATTTCTCCAAGGAGCTGTGGTTCCTTTCATTGGAGAATGGTATTTGGAAATGAGGATCTGGGCACTGGATGTGTTCGTTGCTTTTGGGGTGTCATTGTTTCTAGGCACTCTCGGTGATGGAGTTGGACAGTGTAGGTATGTCTCCTCACCCATGTGTACACACCCGTCTATAATTACTTCTCTATCTGTCTGTCTGTCTGTCACAAATAAACATGAGTTCATACTGGTGTCTCTGGCTCTAACCCAGTACCCAGAGTTTCATCCTAGCCTGCCTGCCTTGTTAGTTTTTTTTTTTTTTAATAATTTTATTTATTTATTTCTTTTTCCCCAAAGCCCCAGTAGATAGTTGTATGTCATAGTTGTACATCCTTCTAGTTGCTGTATGTGGGACGTGGCCTCAGCATGACCGGAGAAGCGGTGCGTCAGTGCGTGCCCGGGATCCGAACCCGGGCCGCCAGCAGCGGAGCGTGAGCACTTAACCACTAAGCCGTGGGGCCGGCCCTCCTTGTTGGTTTATAACTTATTTCTCTAGCAGGGAGAAACCTGGCTCCAATTACAATTTATTTACATATTTGTTCAGCCCTAATATACATGTAAAGTAGTTTCAGAATTGCTAACCAGTACCCCTGTGAGGAATAAATCTACCAACTAGAGTACAGTATTTAAGTACAGTTCTTTTTGTCTTTAGCATTAGCGTATGTAGTCAAAACGCAGTTTCCAAAGTGACTTAGGTCAGCCCCTTCTTCCTGCACTTGCTTCAGTGAGGTTGTATCCTACACGTATAATGTAGTTAGATTCATTCATCTCAGGCTGCGTTCCAGCCTGGGATTCCCCAGTGTGCTAATTGATTTTTTAAAATTTGCAAACTGTAAAGTGCACTATTTGTGTTGTACAGTTCTGTGGTTTTGTGCATTTAAAATGTTAAATATGCATAAAATATTTGAGCCATAGATTGTGGTATGGTTATTTTATGCTCCTTTTTGCTTTACCTTATAAAATTTATGTATTTTCAGAAGAAGAGAAGGATAAACTGTAAATTTATATGCATATTACCATGCATCTTACCTCAAATTCTAGGAAGATTTTTGGTTACTTTGTTAATTACTTTCTTTTGAATTAGAAATGAGCATGTAATTATCATAAGTTTAGTGGCCAATGAAATATTGTCTGTCTTTAGATCTGACAATAATTATGCTAATTTTTTCCTATAAGCACAAGAAACCCTGAAGAGGTTGCCTGTTATAGTCAGAGTGGATAGAGCATGTAGAAACAGGGATATATATGATAATAGCTACCCTTTGTTGAGTCTGACCATGTGCCAGACACAACAACCGAATAAAGTGGCGTCGTTTCTGTATTTTACGGATAAGGAGAGTAGATAACTTGCCCAAAATCACAGAACTGTAGATTGCTGGAGGGATTCAAACCCCGGATTCTGGGATACCAGACTGTGACCTCCAGGGTGCTTCATATGTAGCCAGACCAGCACCAGTGCAGTTCCCAGTCAGCCCACTGGAGACACTCTAAGTAGGCTATAGGACCCCCCCTATTCCTGCCTCCAAGATCACTTTCATTAATACAGTTCTTATAGTTAATTTTTTATTTGCTCCAGTCGTCACTTGTCTGATATCATTAATAAAGTTACATGAACTTTTTAATTGAGTAAGTGGCAAGCTAAGAAGTACATGCTTGCTCATTTGCCTATAGGTTTTCTGTTTTCTTAAAAGAAGCATACTTACATGAGGGAAAATAGGAAGTTGTGCTACATTACTTTTGACTGCAGTGAGCCAACTGAATCAAAGTAAGATGAAAAAGATCAAAGATAGAACAGAAGTCATCAGCTTGCAGCGGAGAACTGGGTCTCATGATTAACAGTCACCGCCAACAAGATTGGTAGCATTAACTGAATACTGCATATGTGGACGGGGGTTGGTCAAGTAACTTGGTGAAGGTCGTACATCCTGTAAATGGCAAAGCTAAGATGTGAACCCAGAACTGGCTGTAAAGCCATGCTCTTAACCATTATAGTACACTGCCTCCTGAAGTTATATTTTGTCCCTCAGAGTGCTTTGAATATTTTTTGCCGAGCTGGCCCGGTGGCGTAGTGATTAGGTTCATACACTCTGCTTCGGCAGCCTGGGGTTAGCAGGTTCGGATCCTGGGCGGGGACCTACACACCACTTATCAAGCCATGCTGAGGCAGGTGTCCTACATATAAAGTAGAGGAAGATGGGCGTGGATGTTAGCCCAGGGCCAATCTTCTTCAGCAGAAAGAGGAGGATTTGCAACAGATGTTAGCTCAGAGAGAATCTTCCTCACCCCAAAAAAAAAAAAGTTTTTTTTTTTGCCTTAGTGGCTAGCATTTAAAATTAGAAGATTTTACGTGAAAAATCTGGATTTTTTCGTTTTCCTTGAAATACTGGGAATTCTTCAGCACTGGGCCCACTTCCCAGCATGGTAGCACCTGGCGAGCTCTAGGTTACCACAGTGCCATCGTTTCTTCTCTTACTGTCCCTGTACCCCAGCTCACCCACTTCCATCACCCAGCTGGCCCTGTAGGCATTTCAGTGATATGACCGCTAGTATAGAATCATAGAAACTAACTTTTGAAGGGTAACACGAAGACTATTTTGATCTAATCCTTCATTTTATAAAACAATGGACTTTCTTTTGTTTTATTTATTTATTGAAGTATGTAAAGAAAGTTGCTGTTTATACCTGCTCAGAGTAGTAATCATTTGGTTTGTATCTTCTAGACTTTTTTGTGCTTATATAAATACATATCTTTGTTATGTGATGCAGAAAATTTTTGTATTTCAAAAGAATATGATAGTACTGTTTTTATTC